>NC_034411.1:88151532-88472200 GCF_002078875.1 Numida meleagris | reverse complement strand
CATTACATCTGTTACTTTGATGTGAATTCTTGGAAACAGAACTACTTGACAATAAACAGAATGAAAGGGAACAAGTGAGTCACGAGAAAGGGAGAAAGAAGGTGGACCTTAAAACAACTAGTCTTCTGGGGCAACCAGCAGATCAGCAATAACGTGTTTCCATGTTTGCTTTTTATCAACTATGAAAGACATAATATTTCAATATGTTTCATATTCTACTCTCTGGAGACAACATTAAATTACTGGTAATTAATGACTGCTTCTCAGAATTACATCCCTAAATGTACTTTAAACATTGAGTCTAAACACCTTAAGCACTATGTCCAGAAAATAACACCAAATTATTTTGAAGGAAAATTACCAAAACCTTAGGACGTTTGTTCTGCTTGTTTTTCAATTAATTCCATTGTTGTGGCAACAATGATGCAGTGGCTTCATAGATATTTTTCAAAAAAAGAATGAATTAACTTTATCAGGACATTTTATCAAAAATCTTCCCCAATGAAGGGAATAGAGATTTTTAAATTCCTTTCCCTCTTCCTCTACCTTGCCCTTTCTGTTCCCCTTTCCCTTTCCCCTTCACCTACCCCCCTCCCTTCCCCTTCCTTCATGATTATGAAAGTATTTTTTTCCTAAAAAGATAACAAATGGAACAGTGTCTGGTAGCCCTCATTTCCTAAAACCATCTAAAACCTTTGATTGCTGTTTATTCTACTTTATAGGTAAGCATTATCCTGACTGCCTATGCTCTTCTGCATCAATGGAGCAGAACTGCAGCTTTTCTTTCCTCGGTGGTCTTCTGAAAGCCTGCTGTAGGGCGCATCATGATTGAAGCGCTTTTAATGAAGTTTTAAATGTTAAGTTGCATCATAAGTTTAAGATGATTTCTTCCTTATTGCTCTCATGCTCAAGGAACATATCTGACAAAACAGTCATCACAAGGTACATTTCTGTTTGTTAGCTGTGTGTTGACATCAGTTGTTTAGAAAGTGATTGGAATAACCAGTAAGGTATTGTGCTATTAATATTTAATGATATCTGGAACTACTAACTCACAGAAATCGAAACCTACTTTTTAACATTTAAAAATAGACACAGAGCAACCATTTATTTTTCAGTGGAGGTTATTTGTAGTAGCCTGTTATTTTAAAATTTGTTCCATTTTATTCTCATGTGTTAAGTTTACATTTCTGGTTTATCAGTGCAATGCTTCATCCAGCTCTGCCCTTCTATTGCTGAACAGCAATGCCATAAAAAATGCCATACAGTGAGAAATACCTCTGGCTTCTGGATGTTCTCAACAACACCTGACCTTGCAATGCAGCATCAGATCAGGAAATGTGAGTGTGCAACACTTGATTATTTAATCATGAGCTGGATTTGGGCACGAAAGAAGCACTTTGATATTCAGATGCCCCAAGGCATTAGCACCTTCAGACAAGCAGTAGTAGCAGGACATCGTCGTCCTACACTTAGGTACATGTGGCTTTCCAGGTGCTGCAAAGTACTGGACATTGAAAGGAGGAGGAGGTGCTGAAATTGGAACCTATGAGCACTTCTGAGGCATAAGCGCTGTTTTGACTAGCAAAACTGCTCTTGGTGGGAACTTAAGCACTTAGGTGTTTCATGAAGCAATGGGCCAGTGAACGTGGTGCTACAGGGAAAACTACTGAGGTGGGCCTGGAAGGCGTCTTTGTAATAAGCAGTACAGCGGCAAGATATAAGAACTGTAGTGGTAGTGGCTGAATTACTCTGGTTGTGATATATACCACAAACATTCTAGCACTGCAGCTGTAGACATTAGAAAAAGTTTGGGAAGAAAACTGATAGCAAGAAGGGAGAGGTTGGGAGCCCTAAAAATCCATGTGAGAAGGTGTAAAGTAAAAGAGATTATGGGATAGAGAAATAAAAGGAATAAAATTAAATAGTAGAGAACTAAAGGTGAAGAAAAAAAGTTCAAGAAATGTTGGGAAAAAGAACAAGAACAGAAAATAACAAATCTGATGGGCTCTCTGAAAGCCTTATTCTTTTCACTGGCGTGTGAAGTGAATTATTGCATATTATTGATCTAATACTACATCATTTACATCTAATATTAAGTTTTATCTCACTTTTTGTGAATGAATTTGCAGAATTCACAGATTACTTCCCAGAATGCCTGTAGGTAGCTTGTAAGCCTGGAGAAACTCCTTCTGCTAATGTGTTCATAATAACCTATCATGTTGATGTAGGAGTTCTCCTAACATCTGTTAATCCCTCACTAAACACTTATATAAGCCTCTTCCAAGTAAAATTTTAGCTGTGAAGTGTAGCCACCTGCATTTTCACATGTGGCAGGGTATTGGATGTCGGCAAGGAGACCAAACTTCATGCTGCTGGATGTGTGAGGATTTGCTTTCTGACTTCATCGGCACAGCTTTCCAGGTGGAGTGATACTGATCCTGGGGACAAATCTTTTCCTTCCATGTAAACAGGCTTTGCCACTGACTGTCATGCCTGAGCCCAGCTGTACTGTAAACAAGATTTCCCTCCCTTCCCTCTGGCACTTCTATGTAACACACTTGATGGCACTTATTACTCAAACTTACCCAAACTGTTTTATTTTGATCTCTATAAACAGATGTAGATAGTTATAAAGAAAACTTATGGCCCACAATGGCTGTGTAAGTAGGAGATATATTCCTTCTACTCAGGAAGCCAGCAGTGGTACATGATACCTTCAAGCGAGAAGGCTTCAGCTCTTTGCTTGATTTATTTTGCTATTATTATTTCCATGGTTAATAATTCTCTGGCATCAGACTGTCCTCCTTTGCTGCTGTTCTCTCACTTCTCTCCAGCTGCCTTCTCACTCATCAGCACCAGGCAATGTGTCATGGTTTTTGTTGACTTTTGCTCTTCTGTTTCTCCTAAAGTGCTCCCAGGGCTCGTGTCCCTTGGCACAATGCACACCTGGCACGTGGGGCAGCTTTGGGAAGAATGATTCTCCTTCTGAAGCTTTGTACCACTTTTCTGCCCAGCAGTCTGTTCTAGAGTCAGCTTTGCTTTTTTTGTCAGCACTAAGAAGCCTGGAATAATATCAGATAACATAAACTAGAGTTTTCAGTTCACCTCTTTGTTTGTGAGACCTTCCAACGTTACCATTTGATTCTTTTATTTTTCTTTCAATTGTCTTCTGTCCTTTATATTAACAAAAGCTGACTGGCATTTGTCTTTCATTTCTGACATACATATATATTGAGGTGGTGCTGTTTTATTTCTTTTTGTTTTCTTTCAACATCTGGTTACTAGCCTGTTTGATGCCTGATAAATACTCAGGGCTGTGACTTTGTGCAGATCTGTGCACGCGCTTCATTAGCTGCACTCCACTGATTTTGTTTGGGTTGCTTCTGTGATTTAATCTCTGTAGGGATCAGAGTTTGCAGGTGAAAAATTTGATAACTCCATGGCAATGATTGTTGCAAGCATTGTGTGATTGGTTGCTAATGCAGAGATGAATGAAAGCGCTGACTGCATGTACTGCTGGAAAAGGGATTCTCACTGTTATTTGCAAGTGTTCAGCTTTGTGTGGCTCCCTTTCTACAAATGCAGCTGAGACAGTACTGTTCTGTTTTGATTAAAAATAAACAAAAGACAATAACAACATCAACATTTCAAACATTCTTTCCAGAGCTTACCACTATCAAACAGAGGTTTACCCTAACCTGCCAGCTGCATACTGAAGCAGTCACCGCTCCTGGTGCTATCTGTTCTTACGGGGTCTCTACACACATTGGGCTGCAGTCAACTCAGTAAAAAGTTGTTACTTAAAAAAAAACACGTTTGAGAGTAAGCAAACTTTGGTTGTGTTTTGAAGGATTTTCTTAAGAAATGCTGTAACTTGTTCCTGTTTATAGCAGTATTTGAACATTTCTAGTGTGTGTGTGTGTCCTTATCTAACTAGTTCTGAAATGGTAATTAATTTGCACTGATTATATTGGAAGATGAAATGAATCATTGCTATCTGGATTACTAAGCAGAGAGAATGTTTAGGATCATTGTACTTATTCGGAGTTTTCTTTTTTATATATATTTTTTCAGAGCTGATAGAAAAGGCTCAGAAGAGTCTACTTTAGGTGATGTAACAAATTTTCTTATCTAACTGACTTCTCTTGGTCATCTAGGAGAAGTCCTTGATGTGAAAAGTGTAATATGTCCATTTCATTTTTTCTTAAGTGTTCAGACTTGGTTACACATAGCAACAGTCACTGCTGAAATAGAATAGTTAATATGATGGCTAATTCAAAAGAAAAGTTTTTTGAGGGGAGAGAAAAAATTGTATTCCATACATGAAATATTTTGTTATCAGAAGCAAATTAGAGAGTTTCACCAGAGCTTATGTGCTATTTTGTATTGTGATGATAGCTCACCACCATGTCCCAGATTTTTACCTCCATGTGTTTGTTTCTGTGGAAGAATTTTTGCAGGAGTTTTGCAAAAGGGTTTTGTGTAATGATTACATATGACACAGGAGCTACACAGTAGAAAGAAGCATTATAAAAAGAAGTAGTATTACCTCTCACAGTTTGCATTCTCCTCTAAGATGGAGGTAAAAATTCAATTAGCAGCATTAGTCAGAGTCTCAGCGTTGAGTTCCCCAGAAAAACACTCTGCAGTTAAGTTCTGCTGCTATTCTTAGTAATTTTTCAACCTTGACCATGAGGATGGAAGATGAGACTGCTGCTGATGACACATACTGATGACAAACAGAATGGTTAATATCAAGGAGATGTTTGACTCCTACAGTAGCTGTCCTCACCAGTAAACATGTGTTCCAAAATAATGTTTTGGGAATAGAGAGTTGAGCCAAACACAGATATTTTGAAGTAGGACTGTAAAAGCAGGTGGAGTAACAGCTTGTGTTTTGTGTTTGTGCTTTGGATGTGTTTCCTGGTGTGAAACTGAGGCTTAGCCAGTGTTTGGTAATCCTAGGAACTATGTTATGTATGAGATGTGGTTATAACATTCTTTGGTTGGCTCTCTGCCGTAAGAAAAGTGTTGTCGATATCAGAAAGCTAGATATTAAGAATGAAAATACTGGCTTAATTTAAAGTCCATTTAGACCAGTAGGCTGCAGTACAGTTTGTACTCAAGGAAAAAAGGCATGAGGAATAAGACAGATTCCTGTGCCTTCACGTTCTTCCTGGCCTTAATTTAAATTGCAGGATCTACTAGCTATGGGTGTATTTTCTTGATCTTTGAATGCAGCTTTTCTTTTTGACATTTGGAACTTCCTGAGGCAATGAAATTCATAACGGAATTATGTTATATGAAACCATCCCAAATTTGATTGCATGATATAGTCATGTGTTGTGTCATGGCAACTTTAATCTTGTACCAGAAATCCAATACATCAAAGGGAAAATGGAGGTTTATATATATTTGCTTTTCTACAGATTTTACAGAAGGCATGGCCTTGCCTTCAGTACCACAAGCTACAGGGAATCTTGTGTGGGAGCTGCTCAATTAATGTTGTTTATGCAGGATTCAAGCCCCCTCTTTTAGATATCTAGAAAGTGCATCTGAGTGAGTCATCCCAGGTTTATTTTACAACCAATTAGAAAACCAACCAAGCAAGCGAAAAAATACAACACAATTTCAGAGCATAATTAACACAATTTTAGACATTTACCTTTGGGTAGAATGAGCTGCATCTCAGAAGTGACAATTTCTTTCAATTGCATATAAAAAGAACACAAATCAGCCCTAGTTTTCTATTTTGGAGATCTTTACAGTTGATCAGATGAATATCACTCTGAAGTCATTCAATAAGGGAGAAGAAACAGATATAATCTCAGAAAACAACTGTGCTTTGGGAAATTACTCACCAGATAAAGACATTACTCAGCCCCTCTGGGCAGGTGGTAGGTAAGGCGCTCTTACATCAGAGAAAGAAATGGCAAGGAAATTTAATCCAATTAAACACTTTTAAGACTAGATTTCTGTTTTTAATGCCTGATATCATCATGCACCCATACGTTTTTTTCTGACATTTGTTTATAACCTAAAAGAACCCATTTCTGGGATGAAAGTATTCCATTTGGACTGTAAAGAAGCTTCCTCTAAAAAGGTCACTAAGAACTTTTTGATTAATACTATCTCATTTGTGTTTGGCAGCCAGTTGTCATGGTGTACGCCAGTGTAAGGGAGGAAAATAGAATGTAACAAAATACAAGGCAAGGTGAATAGAAAATCTCTTTTCTTTTGTAACGAAAGCAAGGTGGAAAGTAAATGTTATCCTTACACGGTGTATAGTGTGTTGGAGACTAAGAGATGATCCCAGGGCACTGGGGAGAGGAGAGTTTGTCTCTGCACCCAGGAGATAGTGAGTCTCAGCATGCGTCCCTTTAGCTGACAGCTTGCCATCCCAAGTCTGTTCCAAAAATTTGATCTCCCTGACGGCTGAGGAATCTGTCACTGCCATACCACACATTGGCACAAACATACTGCCTTGCAATTGATGTTGCCCTTTTGAAGTCAAGTCCTTACTGATCTTGATGCCAAATCTGTACTGCTGGATTCCACTAGGTAATTGGAAATGATATTTTGATTTTAAATGTTTCTCTGTGGAAAAGATAGGAGAGTAAAACTGATCCAAGGACATAAACCACTATAGACAGAGCCAATAGATAAGCATGTAAGAAGCTCTATTGTTTGACTTACCTGAGTTTTACAATTTCTTGAACAAACAACGGATGATATATTTTTTTCTAGTAGTGCATTCTGGCATTTCTGTGCTATGCTTTCTTCAAAACAAACAAGAAAAACATTCATGTCCATTTCTTGGTTGTTCTGGTGTTTCAGCATTTCTTCCCAGAGAAATTTCAGATGCCACCATGAGATTACAGAAACTGTAAAGAAATTACCAGGCTACTTTTAAAAATTTATTTAAGAGCTACGCTGTGAACTTCAGATATGGATGACAAGTTCTGAGTGTTTGAGACATACAATAAATGGCTGGACTAGATGATCTTAGTGGTCTTTTCCAACCTTAATGATTCTACGTTTCAATGATTCTATAAATTTTATGCTCGATGGTCTTCAGAAATAATCACAGAGATGACAGTGGGTAGGCCCATTGGAATATGCAACCCTTCCACTCCTACTACTTTAGTCTGACCTCTAATTGCCTCATTTTAATTTCCCTAGAACTGGAATATAGAAATTCTCATTTGACGTGGCTACTCAGCTCTCCTCAGCTTAGACAGCTGCATTTAAATCTGAACAGGCTGTCTAGGCCTCTGGTATAATCAATGAATGGATGGAAATGAGAACTTCTAGGGCATAATTCTCTTAGGTATTTTAGATCCCTGTCTTATGGTGAAATGAATTGTTTTCTAAGTGCCTGTTCTCTTTTCATTGGCTATATTGGAGTCTTGAACGAATGTGATAAGTACTTACATTTTTTTAACTACCTGTGCTACAACACAACAACGAAACTACAATTTCATTCTGCATAAACTTTGGCTTGTTAGATTATTGGGATGCTATGTTATTGCCTTTCAAAATTTTTTTTCTAATTATATTCAGTGTTATCTTTGGTGTGAAATAGGGGACATCAGCTGACACATCAAAAAAGTTCAGATGGGGAGCTCAAATGTACACAAGTAAAAATGTAGAGAAAATGTAGTTTGAAATCTGGGCAGAATCCCAAGAAAAAGCCAGTAACATTCTTGCTCCTGTGTTATATTATCTTAAAAGTCACTCTGGTTGATTGATAGCACAGGGAGGTTAAATTCTAAAGAGGACTTTCAGCATTTAATGATAGTGGGATTTATTTTCTTCTGTAATATTTTTTTCCTTTCGTTTTCATTAGTCATTCTTTCACAGAACATGATTAAATATTATACTATGTCCTGAATATTCTTTCTGGTACATTTGGCAAATTAACAAGGCTCTGCTCATGTCTCTCACTTGAACAATACGGGATAAAATGAGTAGAAAGGCATTCCATTTGTACTTCTAATTATGCAGATTTATGTACTGGAGTTTCCATGTTGTAATAACCATAACCCTTTCCTAGTAGGGAACATTGCCATTTAGGCATTACTGCTATAGTGGGGTTTGACCTGGATGTTCCTTTATTATCTTGTGAAAGAAAATAGCCCTGGATGGCTACTGTTTGTGCTCTGTTTGGGAATTCAGGATGGGGTCTATAATTCTGCTAAACACTAGTCAGGAAGGAAGAAAAAAGCCAAGAGACATAACATCTCCAGAAGGAGAGCAATCACATGTTCAGAAAAGGTTTGGCTGTGTGATAAAGGGAACTATCTATTTCCTTCTTGGAACTCTGTTCTATTTTGTGAAAAAGGAATTAAGAAACATGGAGAAAAGTCCTTAATGTTAATTGGATGCATTGCGTATACTTAATAATTATTTTTCTCTTGGTAGTAATTTGTCAGAAGGAGATTATAGTATTTAGCTTATATGTATTTGCAGATCAGACCAATCACTCCATCTTCCTTCAAAGAATAAATGAAAGTTTTACTGGGACTGCAGTGAGCAGCTTTCCTACTCCTTATTCATGAAAGCAGGGCGAATATCCCACTCTCATTGCTTGAATTTTACTTACCTCCATAAAATGCTTCATTGAGTATGAATTCAAGCAGTAAAATTATGCAGGAACTGTGCATAATTTCTGCATAATTTCTTGCAAGAATTTACTGTAATTACAGCAACAGAGGAGCCAGCTGATTGTTCTCAATTAGTTTTCCATTTCTGTTAGAAATCCATAATGCAGAGAAATTCAGATTGAGAAAAAGGCACCTTGTAAGATAAAATGTGAACAGGAAGAGAAGCTTTCCTCATTTAAAAAGGATTAATTTCATAGAGCACACTGTCTACAAGAAGAGAATGATATTCCTTTTTAGGATAGAGAGGGACTGGATTACATCTCAGCTGATATACCTTATATTTGCTATGTGGCTGCATCAGTAAGAGAAAAATCAAATGTTTTATATATGAGGATAAGTGCATAACTGTGACTTGCCTAAGGCTACAGAGTGCCAGAGACAGGTATGATATCCAGGACATGTGTCAAAAATATTGACAATAGCAGTGAACTCCTAGCGGTGAACTCAGTTTGTAGTCATATAAGTTAACCAGATACTCTGTCTCACTGCTGTTGGCCAAGGATTCATCTAATTTCCTTCCTGATATATTCTTATAGAGATAAATCAGTACTCTTTTTTTTTTTAAGTAGACTGTTTTGCACAGAGAGGACATAGTTATTTGAGAGGAAATTCTGCATTACTTAAGGAAAAGCAGAAAGCTGGTCAGGAGCTCAAAGGAAAGAAAGCACATTATCTGCATGCATGGAGCCAAGCTGAAGAGAACTGTATGTGCAGTCAGAGAGAGGAGAGGTCATGGAAAGGAAGCTGATGCTTCTGTTAACCAGGCTGCTCACTGGGTTTAGATATTGTACTAAGGGACATGGTTTAGTGGGGAAATAGTAGGTGGATGATTGGACTAGATGATCTTGGAGGTCTTCACCAACCTTCCTGATTCTATGATTCTAAGAACAATAGATCTCCATGTAGCCTTGTATAAACCATTTCTAAGACCTATTTTGGACAAATTTGAAGTTCTTTCTTCACTGAAAACAATAGCAAAAATCACAGAGGCACCTGTGTTCCCAGCATTTCCACCTCGCCTCTCTCAATTTGATTTATTCATTGATTTCAGCAGGTACATTGCTATGTTGGCACCCTTCCATCTGAATGACACATGAACACAGAATCATAGAATCATAGAATTAGCTAGGTTGGAAAAGACCTACAAGATCATCCAGTCCAACCATCCACCTACCACCAATAACCCCACTAAACCATGTCTCTCAACGCTATATCTAAATGTTTCTTGAACACCTCCAGGGACGGTGACTCAACTACCTCCCTGGGCAGCCCATTCCAGCGCCTGACCACTCTTTCAGGAAAGTAGTGTTTCCTAATGTCCACCCTCAATCTCCCCTGGCACAACTTGAGACCATTCCCCCTCGTCCTGTCACCAGTTAGAAGAGAGAAGAGGCTGACCCCCATCTCACTACAACCTCCCTTCAGGTAGTTATAGAGAGCGATAAGGTCCCCCCTGAGCCTCCTCTTCTCCAGACTGAACAATCTCAGCTCCCTCAGCCGCTCCTCATAAGGCCTGTGCTCCAGACCCCTCACCAGCTTCTTTGCCCCCCTCTGAACGCGCTCCAGGGCCTCAATGTCTTTCTTGTAGTGAGAGGCCCAAAACTGGACACAGTATTCAAGGTGCGGTTTGTTTCATGGTGGTTTGTGACCATGGTATGAGCATCTGTTACCACCACTGTGGTATGCTGGAGCTCCTTTAAATAGAGATGAAGTACTTCCAACTTCTTAGAGACTTAGGGACTATCTTTCCTGAAGATGACACTTTGGCACAGAAAAGCTGTCTTCATTCATATTGGTTCTTTAAGTGATATTTTTATTTTCATTTTAGAAGGGCTATCGCAGCTGAAAAAACATTAGTTAGGCTAGAATGTTGGTACTAAAGGCCTTCCTTGGGTGTTGTTTATTGATAATGAAAGATGCAACATATCTTTCCTGCTTGAGTTTATAAAAAATTTCCTGGGAGTAAATCTGTAAAATTAATTCAAGATCTTGTATAAATAATCAAATATTTATATTACATTGCCATTACCATATTAAGTGTCTGTGGTTCTAAAACCTGAGGTTTTTTTAATTCTAAAAATGATTAGAATGTCTGGCTTCAATCATTGTCAGTCTTTTATGATATCTACATTTGGAGGAATCTGTGCTTGCTTGTAATGCTTAAGGTTTTGCTATTGTTATTTATTCATCAGCTTCTTGGATAGATAGCTTCAGTATATCAACTTTCTAAAGCAGAGCATGTTGATTAGTGTTTTTTAGAACAATTTGACATGTTAGGTTGATGTTGGCAGAGGGGTGGGTTACATATGTAGTGGATTATCTCCATACATTTTAGCTGTTGACAGTGACAGGAGCAAGCTGACATTAATGCATCTTGATAAGTGATAATGTTATTACCAATGTCGCTTTTATCATCAGTTACTCAAAATATTGACCTGTGATTCTTAATTTAATGTTATAATAAATTTGGTATGTATTAACATGGATATCACATTGACTTCTTTACGACATATTCCTTGACAGTAATATCATTATTGTGTATTGCGTCAGTTAACTTGTTAGCATTGCCCTTAATATCTCCTTCAGAAGGCGATAATCTGTAATTTATTTATTCATTTATTTAATGATAGACATACATAGCATTTATTGGTTTGGATATGAAGCGCATCAGGCATTAAGAGGTACTGTCATACATCTGATTTCATTACCAACTGAAGATGTTGCAGTCAGATTCAACATCATTAAAGGCTTTTTCCTCTTTCAAAGAACGCAAGCCCATTTTGAATGTTTCTGTCAGAATTAAGTATCTGGAAAATATAATTTCTTGTTGAAATTTTAGCTATGGTATTATTTATGTAATGGCTCATGTATCTTTAAAATGTGCTGATCAACCGATCACAATTTAAAATTGATTACAACACACTTACTTCTAAAAACGAATATCTGGTATCAAAATAATAGTCTGATTTAACTGAAATGTTCTGGAGAAAACACTCTGCAAATGGTATGACTTTTCAAAGTGCAGGAATTTGGAGCGAGTGTGACTGGCATGGACTCTGAGACTCTGACCTGTGAGGGTTTCATTTGCACAGGTCTGTAGTGACCTACCAGTCTAAGTCTCACTAGAATTCATTTGACTATAGATTTTTAACTGTAGCTACTATGGAAGGCTGAAGTAAGCAAGAGATTTTCTCAAGAGTGGAAATCTAGGAGGAGTAGAAACTTGAAAGGAAAAGATCTCCCGTGTGATATGAGAGTTAGCTACAGGGACTTCTGAGGCATTTGGGGGTGAAAATGCAAGACTCTTATTAGTGTTGCCTATGCTGCCTTAATGTTCAGGTGCTTTGGGATCTCCTTGAGTCCCAAAGGAGTGCAGTGCAGTGTTGTGCTCCCTCTACAACTTCCCTGTGATGCCTGTGGGGTCACAGGGGCAGTGCACAATTGAAAGAAATGACACTAGTGCCTCCAATCATGCTTCACACCATCTAGGTAGGAGCAACTTTGAAGTGGAAGATGAGTGGTTTGGTTAACACAGTGCTTTGGCACTTACTACGTGAAGTGACTTCTTGTTACATGGTTAGCCTGAGCTTTGCATGGCTGCTGACTGGCTCAGGTCCCCTGAGCTCAGGAGCTTATCCAGGGGTCACTCAGGTCTGTCTGCAGCAGTCACCTAAGGAACTTGTCACCCCAAAGCCATGGTAGGGAGCTGCCTGAAGGAATGCCCAGGAAAAGTCAGCTTTGGAAAAGAATCTAAATGCTGGCCCTTATGAGTGGTAAGCATCTAAATCTGGGCCTCGGGAAAACAGGTCGCCTCGTTTAGCATTCTCAGCTGTGACTCTTTCCAAATTTAGGCCTCTAAACTAGATATCAGAATGAGACTATAAAGAATGCCGTGCTGGATCAGCCAAGGTCCCCTCTTGCCAAGGTCGTGTCTCAGGCAGTGCCTCATAGCTGATGCTAAGAGAAGTGTATGAGAACATGACAAAGCCGTGAACTGAACTCAGATCTCTTAATTTTGGGAAGAATTACAATACCTTATTACCTTAGGCACAGAGTAAGTGAGGGAGTTTCTCCTAATAAAAGTCTTTCATGTCATTTACATAATTCAATGCTTACTGGGCCAGAGTGAATAAAAGAGAGAATTTGCTATCTGTTGTTCAGGACAGGATATCAGGACTTCGGATAAGAAGCTTCTTGATCCTGCTTCAGTTATGCACTAACCCTTTGTGTAAAGCAGAATCAGTAGGACAGAACAGACTGCACCACTCACCCACAAATACCACATAGGAGGATGCTTAAGGGAATTCACATGGCAAGGAAGTCTGTGACCCAAACAGAAAGAAGGACAGGGCTGGATCATGCCAGTGATGGATGGTCTTGGGGGTTGCGCAGAAGCACGGTGAGCTCTCCAGGATGTGGCAGAGTGCCCAGGCTGTGTGTGATCTGTAATTCCTCCTGCCTGAGCATCCCAACAGCCCCTAGCTGGCTAGCTCATTATCTGTACCTCAGCTATGAGATAACAATTTTTTAAAATAAACTCTCACAATCACATGAATGTGTTCTGAGACAGACTGAGCTTGAATGAGAAAAGCAGCTTCTGAAGTGTGTTCTTAGGTAGCTATGAGGATTGAAACAAGTTGATCATTTAGAATTTTATCTTTTAATATGAACAGGCATATTTCTTGTGACACTGTGCCGTTAATTAATCTTCATGAAATGAAGCATGTTTTTCAAGTAGGCAGGTGCAAAGATATTACAGTACATATTATTTTTACTGGATTTCAAAAACATCATAAAAATTGACTCAAAATCTAGGTTTTTCCTGGGTAATCATAAAAAGTCAACAGAAAGACCTAATTTGTTTTAACAGGACAAGTACATATTCTGTTTGCTAAAGCAGATCCCAAATTCTTGACACTTCACCTCCACCCACGTAGCATTCTCCCTTCTTTTGTTATACACACACACTTTCTACAGAAAGCGTGCCAAAGGCCTCTTCATTCTGAGTATTCTGATTAATGTTTGAGGTTCTAGCTAAAGTAAAATGCCTCATAATGGATTCAAATCTACCTGCAGTCATGTGCTTTCCTTAAATGTTTTGTTTTTCAAGAAGATAAGAGCTGATGACAGCTCCTCAGTTCACTTCAGCTGCAGTCTTCTGGCTTGTTTGGGACCTTCAGTGCTGTTGTAGGTTTTGGCTGCATTCATATAAAAGGCAGGTACTAGTGAGTACTGCAGAACTACAGATGTTCTCCCAAATTTACCTAGAGCTTCTTTGTCGCTCATCAAATGGGCTTCCTCCACACAAGGACTCAACTTAAGCATCTTTGTGCTTATTTCTTTCACCAGTCCCAGGAGGTCATATCACTTCTATAATGTTCTGTGTCTGGGTTTGACATTTCTGGCCAGGAGAAAACTTTATCTGGAGGAAAGTTTCAGCCTTTGGCAGTTTGTTTTCTGATGCTAATTGAGGATGTCGTTTTTCAAAGCTTATGCTGAAAAATATCTGAGAAAGAGACAGCTGAAAATAGCTAATTACCTGGTAGATGGAGCATACATTAGCACTGTAGGATACTTGAAATATACTTGCATCTTGCTTTTCAAAGACAGACATTTTCAAACCAGTTCTGTCAGTCTGTCTCGATGTTTCCACAAGTTAGTCCACCCTGGATTCAAAGAGTCTTCAAGATGAAAAGTGAGTAACAGCAAATATGTTCTGTTAAAAGGTTTTGTTTGAGCAAACTGGCTTATTATATGGAGGAAAATACTTTAATGAAAAATTCCTGGTCCACTTCAGATCTGCAAAGGAGATGAGATTTCCTATGTACAAGGGCAATACAGATTCAGCTGCAACAAGCACAGTGTTTGGCTTCTTCTCCTGAAATTAAAGGCATAAACTTTGAAATGAAAGAAAGTTAACAGCTACTAGTATATCTGGTAATTTCCTACAAGGATCTTTACTGAAAAGCAGAGTAAAAATAAGTACTTGGTACAAGAGAGTATCTGAGCCACTTCCAAAAATAACTAGTTTCATTTCCTTAGTTTTCCAACTTCTTTTTCAGTGCCAACTTCTGTCTAGTTAACAAACAAGACTGGACAGACAGGGCAGATGCAAAATCAGAGACTGGAGCTGTAAGGTATCTAGCACATGAGGTTGCTGTCTTTTTGATAAACTGCATCTGTTGATACATTTCCTCTAAAACTTAGAGAAAGGGCATTTCAGAAAAGAGGACTGATCCTGCAGACACTTACTTGCACCTTGTGTTTTTCTGGAGTGGCTAAGCTCTCCCATTGACCTGCAGCTTCTGCTGCAATCAAAACCTCACCTGGATAATATTTGCAAGACTGAACTGACTGAACTCCTAATCACCTTTTTCTCCTTTTCTTCATTTTTTTTTTCCCCAAGGAAACAGCCTTAATGAGAAGGAACATAAAACCTACTACCATGAAAAAGACAGAGACAGAATTTGACAGAAACAGAATTTGACAGAAATAGTACACTGACACTCTTCTCTTAAAAAACAGTTGAGATAATTTTAAAATAACCTGAAGCTTTAGTACAAAGCATACATAAATAAAATTACAAGGGATTGCTGTTGGACTTGGAGTGTTAAGATTTTAAAACTTTATTTATTTATATTTTGGTGTGAGCCTGCATATGCTTCTGTATTATATAAACCTCTGAAGCTGTTCGCAAGGCATTGATTATGAAGCTTTCAGACTACAGGTTGCTTTGTGCATACAGATGTCAAAACATTAGAAATGCTTGTGATTTCTTAATATTGCTTGCAGGATTTCTATGCTCTGGGATAAAGAATGATAGCATGAGATTTCAGGACATGGGTGAAAAATAGAAAGCAATCTCTGTTGGTAACAGATAGTGCATATATAGTATTATTTTCCAGAGCTTTTGAAGTTGGCTCTAACTTGAAGTTGAGTTTGTTGCTTATTCTTTCATTGAATCTGTTCACTGAATCTCTTCATTGAAACCCTTACTGAAATAATGTAGATGTAATTGTGAGCATGCTGATAAATGGTACTTCACTATTACTAGTAATGATGGAAACGATGTTCAGTTGGCATCCAAGATATATTTCTTTCACTTTCAAAGCTAAGATTACACTGAGAAATCAAATCCATTTTCATTGGATTCTCAGGTAAAATTTGACTTATTGCAAGTAGTTCTCAGTAAAGAACTGTCCACAGTGAAGAAAAAAATCCTCAAACAATTTAATCTGAAGGTCTTCTCAATCCTGGCATTTTAGAATACAGCAATAAGCAAGCAACATTCTCCCTGGATCTACTTTTAGGAGACTGCAGGCTCATCTTCTGCTAAGGTAAAAGGAGCACAGATCTCTTTGAAAGGCTGTAGAATTTTAGAATACTAAACTTACAGTTTGAAGCACAAGGCATATATCTTCACCTTTAGTTCATACAGAAATATAGCACAAGGTAACCATGACTTAACAGTACTTCTAAATATCAAAATGCTAAGCTGCTGGACAAGAGGAGGGAAGAAATACATCCCATATTGGTTATGTCATTAATGCACAGGTTGAAGGCAACTAATTTTCCCTAGTGAGGAGAGTAGTTTAAAGATCTTCATGCAACACCCTTGAATTGCTGCTAGAATCAGCTTTAATAGTACTGACTTCACTGTTGGTTATTACAGAAAAAATGAGCTTTGATATGTTTTAAGATGATTAAAATCTTTACAAAATCTCCCAAAATGCAGTTCTGGCAATAAAATAACTCAATTACTTCTTTAAACTAAAGATGTGATTATTACATCCATGCCTTCCTTCAACTAGTTAGAGTGAAGATGCAGTGTGAAAATACAAATGTGTAGGAATCATGTACTGGATCTGTATTCTTTGTTACTGGATTAAAAGCATTTTGCATTATGTCATCACCTGTATTCTTTTACTGTAAACTTCTGAAGAAGATATCAGTAGGAAGTAAATGACAACATGTACACTTAAGTTCACTAAAATTAAATCACCTTCCCTTTTTATGATGCAATGATCCTTTTGATTATAGTATCTATAGAGCTATTGTTATTTGCACATTTTCATCTTAAAGTCTAAAGTATACTTTGGAAAATAACATTGACAAGGTTTTACTCAAATCTGGGAGACTCTTGTTTAGAAATCTGGCATTAGTAACATACTTGGTCAAGAAGCACCTGGATACAAGGTGTTTTCTTGCTTTTCCCAAGGTCTGCTTGAGACATTGTGAACTTTGGAGGTGATACAGGTAGTTTGCTAACTGGAATTGGAGAAAACAGTGGCTGAGAGAAATCCAGGTGATTTATAAGAATAAATAGAAGGAGGAAGGAAAATATCATTGGTCAGATGTGTTAACTGATGCTGAAATGTAAGACTGAGAACTTGAAATTTGATTATAAAAGTAAACAGCATCATTTGTATTTCTGTTCTGGCAGAAATATGACTTGCAGGGCAAAATCAGAACGTGACTTCAGGGTAAAGATAGCAACCTGAAAGGGATTGTCCTAGTTATGAAGAACTTTTTGAATGGACTCAAGTGGGAACTTTGATAGATACCATATATCTTCCCAAGGTGACAAAAAAGGAAGAAGTGAAACTTCTAAGTTAATGCTAGCATGCGCTAAGTAGGTATGTTATTGTCACAAAAGATTAGACAAGGAATGCCAAGTGGATGTAGTTAATCTGTGAACACATGGTAAAGACTGAAGCTGTGGTTAGCCAGGGACTGTTGGAACATTTTAGAGCAGACATAGTGGAAGACCTTGAACAGGGCTGCCAAAGAAGCCTGAGGCAGAGCAGAGCATAGAAATCACTTTGGAAACTGCCTGAATTTCTTGGCTAAAGTAACTAAACTTGTTCTTGGTACAAAATGTACAGTCAGCTTTGGAAAATAAACTCCCATTCTTTTTCCTACACTCAAAAATATCCGAGGAATGGTGCACTACTATTCAGCTCAGTGATTATGCAGTGTACAAAGCTCAAAATATTTTTTCTTGATGAGACAAAGTCAAGTTTGTAAAATGACAGATCTTCACAAAACTCTTTTGTTAGAAAAAAATAAAAATAAAAGGACTTAATTGGAACAAATGTAGCTGTTCTTCCAAACATTGTCAGATCAAAATGACCTTGATACTGTTAAATGTGATATTCTTGACATATGGGAAAGATGAAGTTAAATAATATTTAAAGACAGCTGCTTTTTAAAGATAAGTGTTGAGGAAATGCGTGGCAGATAAGCACAGAAAATAAAACAAGATCCTAAGTATACCATCCTCTCCCCATGTGAATGTGTGGAAGAAGCGAACAGCTATTCAGCTTTACCTTCTTACATGTTAGTAGCTGAGTGCCTGAATAATCACTCTTTGTAGCCAGCATTCTTCTGGGCCCACACAGACCTACTCAGAAAATAGCTTGTTAAAAGAACCTCTGAAAATCTCTGCTGAGGAGAGGAAAATCAGTTTTATCACACACATTTCTTCACTGCTTTTTGAAGTTTTTTACTTTTCTCTGAACTGTGCTCTACATGCCATGGACAGCAGACTGGGAAAAGAGACATTCAAACCATCATCCCACTGAGTTTTCTTGGTGAAGGGCAGGTAAGAATGCTTGTGGAAGGGCTCATGTCGATTATTTGTTAAATCGCTTGCACAGATGACTGAGTGGGTAGTAGGACCTCTAAAGAAAAGCCTACTGCTGATTATACATGATGAAACAATTTATTTATTAATGAAAAAATGACAGCTTCCTCCACCTATGATTGGTTAAAAAGCTGAAAATTAGCATCTGAACATTTTTAAAATATGCCGTGTATCCTTAGTAAACCATCAGCTAGTACGTCTCTGTTACCCGATGAGAGGAAATGGCCTTAAACTGCATCAGGGGAGGTTCAGGTTGGGTATTTGGAAAAATTTCTTCTCAAAAGGAGTAGTGCTGCATTGCAACAGGCTGCCCCGGGAAGTGGTGGAATCACCGTCCTTGGAGGTGTTCAAGAAACATGCAGATGTGACACTGAGGTACATGGTTAGTGGGCATGGTGAGGATGGGTTGATGGTTGGACTAGATGATCTTAGAGATCTTTTCCAACCTTAATGATTCTATGATTCTATTCTGTTCCTTATGGAAAGGAGCTGAGGTATTTGGGCTAGCTGGTAGCATAAGACTTTCACTGCTTCCTGCTGGAATGGCAGCAGAGTAAACTGTAAGCCTCCATTCCAGTCATAAAAGAGTGAATAAAGACTAAGGTTTAAATTTGCACTTTATGAAGTCTATGAAAGCATCTCTCTCTCTCTCTCTCTCTTCTTAGTACCTTTTTTTTGATACTTTTTTTTCTGATTGATCAAAAAACTGACAAATTCAGGTGCGGGATGGCTTTATGGATCTTGAAAATCATATTTGAGAGTATGTCATGATCAATCATGGAGATAACTTTAAAATATGAAAGCTGTGCTATTCTCTGTCATTGGTATGTGGGTGCCAGGTGCATTGCCTTTGAAAATCTAAGCTGTACAGCTCTGTATGTTTCATCATACCCTTTGGATTCCTGCTCCAAAAATATAGCTTCTTAGCAAGATAAATGCTCAGACAGAAGATGCAGTGGTTTGGAAAAGGAGGTATCTATTGAAAATGTCATGCATCAGAGATCTAAGAGAAATGGAAATGAAAGTTTTGTAATAATGGCAGAGTATGAACATGGGAGACAACTTGATAGAGTCTGTGCTGCCAAGAGCAAATCACATCAACCTTTTCTTTTCCCTGTCAGATCAATTATCTTTAAATGAAAAGGTATCTTTTAATTAAACCCAACTGGGCCAAAAATGTTTTAACTCACAAAAAAAAAAAAAAAAAAACCAACACAAAAAAACCCTTACTTTTCAGTTTTCAAAAATGAATATTTTTTTTTAACAAATCTAAAAAAATCTATCAAAAATTAGACATACTACTACTGTTGTAGGTCTGAGAACAGACAGAGGTATTAAGAGAGGGAAAAGAGGAAAAGGAAATTTTGAGGGAAGAAAACATCCAGGTGGAGCTGGATGTTTGTATTTGGGGTGGCAGAGAATGACAGGAGCTATTGATCTCAGGCAGAGAGAATGGGCATGTCCAAATCACCCAGAGCAGATGAAGTCTCTGAGCAGGGACAGACCTCCTTATGCCTGAAGCTGTCTTGTGTCACCTCCTGGAAAGAGGCAGTTTGCTTTGCTTAAAGTACTTGAAGTGAGAATGAGTTTGAGTTCAAAGTTATAGTCCTTCAGATTTAAGGAGAATTTGTTAGGATAAATGCTACAACACCAGGTGACCATAGTCCAGTGAGCCCTGGTTGCTCATTTCTTGCATTCAGAGTTGGATGATTATTAGTGTTTAGATTCTGCATTGAATTGTCTTGTATAGAACAGTAACTCGGGAAGCTCAGAGAGACTGCCAGTGCTGTGGTGTATTCTGAAATTCTGCTAGAATGGTCTTACTAAAAGACGCTGGGAGTGAAGCACTGAGATCTTCATCCAGCACATCCTCATCAGAGTCCAGAGGAGGCTTCACAGACAGCTTCTAACATGGAGCCATGTGATGTATACCTGCAAAATTCAGCTACTAAAATGAGGCAGTAGCAGTCTTTCAGTTGTTACAAACAAAGCAGGAAAGCAGTTCCCCTGGAATGAACAGAAACATTGCACAGGTGGGAAATGCACAGTCTCATCTGTTGTGTCCAATTTACTGCTAAGCCTCCAGGGTGGGGTAGAAGACGTAAAGATGTAAGAGTTTGTAGGTAATCTAATTGCAGTATTAGCAGCCCAATCATAGAGTTATTATGTTGTTAATTCCTTTTTCCATGACAGAGAGTTGAGTTTAAGGAGGTACTCACCCAGGCAATGTTTATCAGAACACATTTTATAAGCCCACCTATTCTCACTAATAATATGAAGCTGTTCTTATTAACAGCAGATGGCTATTCATAGGGTGCATTTACCTACTCAGGAAGGTCTCTGCCATGCTCCCACAGTCATTCAAGGCTATCCAGCCTGAGGCACAGCTGGGATGGCAACCCTTTGTGCAGAAGCATAAGGTTGTACTGCTTTGCCATGGGCTTCTTCTAGCTGAGGTCACAAAGTTACTCCTAGAGCCCCTTCTTTCTTCTTCTGTAGGTAAAATCCTTCTGTATTTGTCCACATAGCAGCTGTAACCTTCTAGAATAGGGTCAAAGTCATCCAAGCTGTCCACTATTGATGTGACAAGTGCGTGCTGGTGGCCTTGGTCAGGCTGAATTGACTATATTCTGAATGTTTCAATTCTCATTCATCCAACACAGCCTCTAATCCCTGCACCTATTATTTTGGGAAGGACTTTCATGCGATACTTTTCATACCTACCATATTTTCAGTTTAATATTTTCTGCTAACACTTCCTCATCACTCCATTCACACAAATGAACAGAAGTTCACAAACACACAGAGCTTTCATGACAGTTACAAGCCCAGTTACAATGATAACTACAATTAAACTTCAAATGATCTAATTGCTATGGATCATTCCCAATAAAGTTAAAATGGACCTGCACCAATTCTCGCATTTCTATTGCTTTTGTTTTTCTGTCTGGATTTCCAGTTGTTTAAAGAGAGGTGCATGATGTTAATGGTGACATTGACTTCCTCTGTGCTTTTAGTATACTTTGAGCTATTTTGATACATTTTCTAAGAGGTCATTTATTTTTCTCCATTGACCAGCAAATACTGTGCTACATACAAAATTTACCATATCCAGTGTGTTTTACATTGGTTTCTGGCTCTATGTTTCCTTTGTTGCCCTTAATACCAGAACACAAGGTTGCATTCCTGTAGTGAGCAATAACTTATTACTAATGGTTTGTACTTGTAGCCCTGGGGCCCTTATCCTGTACTTATGTTTTCAAGTCTTCTGCTATTATCTTGTGCTTGTACTTTTGGAAAACTGTGTTAAAATCCTGTTTTTCTTCAATAGCCTTCAAGCTATGATTTTCTGGTAACATAACACCTGTTTTATTAGCATACATACATTGTTTTTTGGAATCACTGAATAGTTCACTGTACAAAGATAATGGTTCATTAGAAGACTTGCAGGGATCTACGCAGACACTGATGTGATAGCAGGAACCACCTGCTTTCAAAATATATCTCTTAAGGTAACATCACTGATATGTTAATGAAGTTGTTCTGCAACAAGTGTTTGTAAGGACAGCTGTGTTGGCAGCACCAGGTGGGCTCCTCTGGGCTGGATCCTCTTGTGCTAGTGACAGCAAGATGGATCCGGATGGTTGGAAATCTCACTGCATTTGTAGGCAAAGATAATTAAGGCTGAAATTCCTCCAACCTTCAACTGCTCAGACATCTCTAGAAAATAAAGAGCAAGTGGCTGATGCATGCTGCTGTTAAACAGAAGTGCATTGTTTGCATCATCAACCAAGACTGAACTCTTAGCTCAGACAGATATAAGCAGGGATTTGTTTCTATTCCCAATGCTTGATTTGAAAATTACACCTTTTAGGTGCAGCTTGGGAGAAGAAAGTAAGGGTAAATATGTAACAGAAATTATCACAGAATGGCTTGGGTTGGAAGGAACCTCAAAGATCATCTAGTTTCAACTCCTCTGTTGCGGGCAGGGTTGCCAACCACAAGATCAAGCACTAGATCAGTCTGCTCAGGACCGCATCCAACCTGGCCTTGGACACCTGCAGGGATGGGGCATCCGCAGCCTCTCTGGTTTGTGTCTCCCATTTTTCCATTAGTCTTTTGACTGCTAAAGTATTTGATAGGCTGTCCGTGTGTGGGCTAGACAGCACCAGGTTTTTACAATTTTCTTTTGCAATCAGCTTTTGAACTTTTTCTGTCTACTTTTGTCAGTCCTCAAATGCCTTCTGTGCAAGACCAGATGGCAAGTCTGGCCATACTGTAAAAAATCTGTGCAAAATCTGAGACACAACATGCACGGGTCCTTTCTGACTGATCTACACGCTGAAATGAATGCAGGACAGACAGAAGGGAACAGTGAGACCATGCTGAGGAGGTAACTGAATGCAAGCTGGGTTTGTGCCTGCCTGCCTGGAGGTTTGTGCATAAGTGAGGGACTACAGCATTTTGGGGTGATACAACAGAGGTGTTTTTATCTTGGAAGATGTTGCTTCCAAGCAGTTTTAGGAGACTGGAGCAAGTAAGGGCTTTAAGGATATCTGTGCTGCCTGAAATATAACTTAGAGATTCAGGTTGCCTCAGGAGCTAATGTTTTGTGACTGTTTAGTCAAACTGCATTTAATTAAATCAATTACATATAACAGGGAAGTGATATTAGTCCCCCTTTGCAATGGAGAAAATTAAAGGTTATCTTTACTTACTTTTCACTTTGCCCAGCTGCATCTCTGTAGACCAGTATGAAAAAGTAATTACAGTTGTATAAAGTCTGTCAGGCTGAAAAGCTAATTAAAATTATTACCGAAAAGAAACATTTCAGCTGAATGAACTCTTGCATTTTGAATAATAGATGACAATTTTATTCTATTAGTCATTCGCTCTTTCTAGTGCTTTGCACACATTAATTTTCAAAAGATATTCATCTGCACGTGAGTGTTAGTGCGTGCTGCTCTACTGAGAGAAGCAAAGTGCTTTCTTCAAGGTGATACAATGAGCATGTAACAGGGCCAGGGTATGATGTGGGGAAGTTCCTGGACACAACTGTCGGTGGGAATTTTGGCACCAATTTCAGCAGGTCTGAAATTTCACCCTGGACTTTTGGATTGGATTTAGCTTTTCCCCTGAAGTTTCACGGATACGACGCTGGTGTTCGGTTGATCATCTGCTGCTGTTTGTAAAAGGTTTCAGATAAGCAGGAGCTCATATTACTCAATAATCAGCTCATCTCTACTGGGCTACTGCGATAGTAGCAGCAAGTCAAGATATGGAAATTTGCTGAAGTTTCTTACATCTCATTAACCAGCCGCTTCATTTGTTGCAGCCTGGCCTTACTCTTGATCTCCAGAACAAGACAATATGTGTTCTGCAGTCAGATTTCAGTCTGAACACAGAAAACGGTCTAAGCAGAGGTTGCACAAAACAGGTCGTGCTTTTGGGTGGTCCCTCTCCAGGCTGGGCTCATGGCTTTAGCTGTGCCTTGTGTGAGAGAGCTATATTTAGCAGGAATTTGGGGCATGTGTATCTGTGCTCTGACCAAAGCAGCATGTTGGTCAACATGTTTCTATGTCACAATGCACACATTTGTTGTTGTTGTTTTTTGCTATTATTTATACATATATTTTCTGTCCTTCAAATAAATAAGCACCCTCAAAAGAAAGTACTTAATATTTCAACAGTGAGGTTTTTTCTGGGTGTCCTTTGCCTAGTGAGATGACTTACATTAACAAATTGGTGGAAGAAGTGGTAATGTGAACCAGCATATTCCATTTCACTTTAGCAATCTGTATTCCAGAAGGAAATCCTGGCAAGCAATCACTGACAATGGGACCTCAATTTAAATTACAAAACAGGCAGTGTGCTGAATGCATATAGAGTATGAGAGAAATTAAATGGAAGCGTTTATTTGTCTTCATAAAGTACCCAAGACAATAAAAATATGCTCTACAAGTGAGGATTGTAGATGCTGTGGTAATGAAAACAATAATTAATATAATTTAATTTACTACCCCAGGCCAATTGTAAATTGATGGTATTAATTATGCAACACACCTGTTTGTAGACTAACGGCAAAGGAAGTCATGGAAGCCATCTAAGAAAAATTTCTCCTTTTAAAACTACTTGGGAACATATTATGCAGCTGCCTATAGCCCCCTAATGGATATTCAAAGGTTATTTATATGAGACTCTGTAATTTATGCTTTTCAAAGAACTTAGTTACATAAAAGCATACTTTTAAACCCAAGCAATTATGACATTGTGCCTAAAGTTGATTATGTAATATAAACTAGAATTCACTGATACTAACTCACATAGATGTTGCATGTGACACCATAACTGTATTAGTTCAAGAGAATTACAGCACCAAGGAATATATTGGTACTGAATTTCTTTTGGTGTTATTACTGGATCTGAAGAAAGGACAATAATCTACAAGGTTTCACAAATCTATATTTTTTAATTTTATGTCACTATTATTTGCATCTGCGTGCTGGAGTAGCTATCAATAGCTGTAACTTAGTGTTGTAAGTCCACCTGGTTCATTTCCTTCAGTACATCAAAGATAGAAGAGAGATCAGCCAGAGAGATACAGTAAATTAAATGAGTATATGAAAAAAGTTGCAAAATTCTTTTTCCATCTGGAAAACCAACACAACAGCATGTAAGGATTCCTTTTGCTTCACATTGTCCCATTTTTACTTTTCCTTCTTTTTGTCTGGAAGAAATAGAAGAAACAAATAAAAAATAAAGGCCATAACGCTGAAATCTATTGAAAACCTATAAATAAAAGAATGCAGAACCTGTATTCAACTTTCTCTTGTTGTTTTAGTTTGCAGAATTACCAATTTAAAAGTATTAAAATTTTGAATGTAAAAGTATTTTATTTGTTTTTGAAATCAGCAAGGTGAAAACAACCACTGAAAAGATTTTTTTAAAGAATAATTTTTTTCTCTTTTGTTTTCCCCATGGAAAAAATTTGGGTTTTCTGGCCTATATTGAGATATTTACTCATTGTCAAGGTTTCTGTGATACAACTTAAACTACCTGATCAGTTTTACCTGCTGGGAGCACATGGATGAAACTAAGAGGATTCCTGCATGCTGCCACACGGTATCTGGAAGCTTAAAACTTTTGAAATGCAGTAATTCTTTTTTTGTTTGTACTTTCCAACTACCATGGAAAAGAAAATATATTAAGGGAATATAAATACTGCCAAGTTTAAATGGCTTCTTTCAGTTGAAAAAATATTCTAGCTTGCATGTCTTTATAAATGTTTTCCAACCTTAGTTTTAGCTTGCAAACAGTTTTGATGATTGGTTCCCTGGTATGTTTATGTCGAACACAGTGAGGCTTTCTTCATGTATTCTTTAATTTTTCCACAAGAACAGCACAACTGGAAGTGCAGGATGAGACACAATATTGAATTAGGCTCTGAGAATTCTGGAGGGGTGTTGGCAAGGTCTTTCCATTACTATGCAATGGTCAGGGTCCTTGTAACTTGGCTGCATTTCCTCATGATGTTATCCTGGAGATGAAGTACTGGAAGTTTGGTAATGCTAATGCACTTGATTGCAATTTTCTGTAATTTTTGTGTGTGTGTGTGTGTGGGGGGGGCTTGCTATTTCCAAACATACTTCTTTCTCTTTTCCTTTTTCTTCTATAAGGAATATTTTGTGCTGATAGGAACAAAATGACAGGAATCTTCACATACACAAAACAGCTGATGTCAAGTATCAAACAAGCATGGCAAGAGGGTGAAGTAGAGAGGTGAAATACTCATAGAATTAGAAAGAGTAGCTACCTGCATTTCCAAACTAGAGATGGAATATGAAAGTACAGCTACGTATCTGCAGGAAAGCAAAGGCTATCTCCAGCTAATTTCTGTGGAGACCCAGGTGCTGTGTAAGACTGTAATGGATAGTGCCATCTGTAGTGAAATCACTGATGCTAATATGATAATGTATTCCTGCCCTTGTGCATGTAATCCTGCTTCTTGAAAAGCACCTGTGGGTAGTGGTGTCAAGGCTGCGCCCCTTGGCTGCACTGCGGGGACTAGCTCCTGCTAATGGGAGGGTGTCCTTGAATATCTGTATACTCTGTGACTTGTACTGGGAGCAAGGACTAGGCGTTTGATGTGCCAAATATTCCTATTTTAAAAATTTTTGCTGGTTTGTAAAGAGCATACCTTGGCTACTGAGAGAAAGAAAGAGCTATGTTGTTTCTCCCTTGTGTAAAATACCATCCAGAGCTCCAGGTGTTGTGGAGGAGCATTTAGGAGTTGCCCTCCTGCTACTGATTCAGGTGCTCCTGTGCTTGACCACTTGTGCAGAGGCAAGAGGATGAGAGTAGGAGACCATCCTGTCCCTGTGCACACCTCTAAGTGCGTGCAAGTCTGCAGTGTAATGTAATTTACTGGCATGAGTGAATATAAAACCCAATTTCAGAAGTAAGATGGCTGCCTTTTATTCAGGCTTTTCACTTTCAGGTATCGAAGTACCTTATTCTTTCTGAATTAAGGGTGAGTACATGGAAATTTGTTCTGGAAATTGTTCAGAGAACTGAGTTCTTCTAAATTGTACAAAAAATGGTAATTGCTATAAATAACCTGTCTTTGTTTTGCGTGAGTCTTCCAGGAGATAGCTCTCAGTAGAAGTAACAAAATTTTGCTTAATTTAAACAAACAAAAAAAGGAAATCTGTATTTATCATTTTTAATGTCCCAGCCAGAAGACTCAGTCATGTGAATGCATTCCATAATTCTGCTGTGTTCCATAATTGCTATTTACTTATAGATGCAAATTGCGAGGAAGCATAATGAGAGCCATAGCTCTTGAATTTGTTTCATTTTAAACAAACAAGTTAAAAAAAACTGTCAAAGCAATAACTCTCTCTTTTTTTTTTTTTTCTGTATGACTCAGTACAGTTCAAGACTCTTCATATTACAGTTACTTGAAAAAGCAATTAACTTCCATCGGCTTTGAATCAGAAGTTAAAATAAGACAAAAAAAAATCTGTAATTCCATAGTTTTGAATCAGAAAGAGGGATTTTCTACATCAACAAGTAGTGGAAAAATCATGGAGTCTAATTTAGAGGTTGGGGATGTGTTATGTTTCCCCATGTTTTCCTTGTGAGACCTTTGCAGTTCTACTCCCTGATGTATGGCAAAGGAAATAACTGTTTCCTCACTGCCAGGACTTCTTTTCCCATCCACTCTCTCCAGTGGACGGGATGGAAATAACTGGGGAGTGCTGTGATAAAATCGAACATTTGGGTGAAATCACCTTCTCCTTTGGTGAATTCAGGCCCTATGTGCAGGGTCCTAGTGAGAAGGTAGTATGAGGAGGAAGAGATGAGAAGGATGACATCAAATTAGTCAATGTATGTGGCCAAATGGTGTAAAGAATATGGGGGAAGTGCTTTCCTTGAAGCAGAATCCATCCCACATGCTGCTCAGAATTAGCTGTATTAATAAATGTAAAAGTCTTTTGTTTTGTTTTAGGAAAGGCTTTTCCAATTTCTTCTAAGCTGTTAAGCAAATAGTCTAGGGGCTATATGATGCCCAGATACAGCTGCATATTCACATTTTCAGTCTACTAAAATGGAGTTAAACAAAGCAGCCTTGAAATGAATTGAATGTGGTTTTCTGTTTCTGGTATGGAAAATGGAAATAATAACAAATTGTTGAACAATTCTTCTGTCTTCTATGCTACACCTTAAGAATGTATAAGATTTTGATGGATATAATCAAGACAATACTTTGTCTATGAAAAAAGATCTCAAATGCATTGATGTGATGAAAAATCTACTGACAGGTATAATTAATAATAGACTTGTAAGTTATGTTGATGAAATGATTCACATGAGTACCATATGTTATTTCAACTTCGATCAAATGTAGACAAAAATGTTGAATTAATTATGTGTTTTTCAGGTCACATCTCAAGAATCTGAAGCCAAACCACTGACCTTCACATTTGTGCCATCCATTGGACAACTTCCCACTCATTTTGAGGTTGTAGATGTCTCTAAGTTCCTTGTGACAATTCCAGAGGAGCCAAAGAATCTGAGCAATCAAGAAATTATAAATAAGGTAGAATTTTGCTTGTGCTTATTTTTCCAATCTTCCAAAGATATGCAAAATTTTGTTCTGGGCATCCCTGCACTGAAGCGTTTTACCTTGAACTATGTCTTGGCTTGTATCTGGTTATAATTACTAAGTCTACCAGAGGTGCAGAATCATCGTGCAAGACGTGTCTGCTCAACAGCCTATTTTTGTTGTTGAATGCATACCAGGGAGGAAACCCTTCAGCATTCTGAGACTCTGATGGTTGTGCAAGGATATATTCTTGGCAGAGGCAGTGGGATTCCTTCTTGATCTTTATAGGAGCAAGGGCAATGTGTGAGGCATGCTATTACATGGGAATCCACCAAGAGATGGTCGCATTTCAGCAAATGCCAGTGCTTTGGTTTCCAGATAAGGTGGCACTTCTCTCCATAGCTGTGTAGGAATGCATCAGTTGAAATGAAAACTTGCTTTCTTGTGTATGAAACCTTGTCCCAGTGATTTTCTGTGACAGTGTAACCAACAGCCATTAGTCAGCCCAAGTATCTGTTTCATTCTTTTCCTGCTTCACAACAGGATTCACAACAATTCCTTTCCTGCTCATACTCTGGAGTGATTTTGTTGTTGTTGCTCGTCCCCGGGACATTTCTGGACCTGCAGTTCTTGGTGCTCTTCCTCTTAATAAACTTTTCACAAGAGTTCACGCTCCTCTGACCTAACCATGCTCCAGCACTTTCAGAAACTTCTATAACTGAAGAAGAGTCAGATCTGGACAGAGAATGGGCATTCTTGAAGAGACATATACTAAAATATTGTCCTCAGGATATTTAACTCATCAGATACGTTTCCAGCCATTCACTATTGATTTTGCAATAAGCAGTGCTCTGGGATAGGCAGAATCATGTGTTCCAGACATCTTCCTCTCTGTGTTGTAATATGCTGTTAGGCAGAGAAAACTTTCCTGCCAAGGGATGAAGTACTGAGACCATCATAATGCTGATTATTCCCTTTCTTTAAACATCTAGAACCTAGGCAATACTTGTAAAACAAACAAAAAACAACCAACAAACAAGCAAAAGCACCTCCGAACTCATGACTGTAATAACTGATTGTACATTTCAATATATATATATTTTTAAGAACTCCAGAGACTCCTGGAGCTTTCAGTGAAAACTTGTTATTGCTACATTCCTCAAGCAGGATTCAAGTATGAGCCCCATCTACAGGTTTTGTCTTGCATTACACATTATATTTATTTCACGATTCCTCCAAGAAGAATATGATTTACCATGGCAGTTGTAATACTGATTTGGTGACTGGTGATTTGCATATCATATCTCCAGCTACTCCTGCTCTCATTCAGTGCATACTTGAGAAGTCACATACTGGAAGTGGAAATAGGAAGAACAATTGTGGTCTGTGTTGAGATGCTTAAGCACACAGTAAAGCTCTCTGACCTCAAATTATCTGTCTGCCCTTTTCAGAGAATGCCTTTGCTTGAAGGCCTTTGTTTATTCATTAATATGTATAGGTTTTGTCCCAGATTTATCTGCCAGACTCCTCTGAGGAGTATTGTCTGCTCCCATGGATCCCACGGTCACGGTGCCTTCCCATCGTGTCTGCTGTTGTCAAGTATGACAGCTCATTTGGCTTGATTTCACCCTCTTTTCCAGTTCCCCCCCAAATCATAGCACCAGTCGTGGGCTTCCATTCTGCTATGAGTGCCCCGTTGCTCCTTGTGTAACAAGGAGGCATCACCTACAGCATTGGGAGCTGGCTGGATGCTGCCTGGGGAGCAGCAGGGTAGCTGGATTCTGCTCATATCAAGTCAAATTCTTCATTCACCTTCTGCACTTCTGGTAGGGTGGTGCAAGCCACTATGACAGGCCAAAGTTCTCCTCTTGAACACAAACACAATGTAGCTAACTGGGATCTTTTCCCTTGTATCTCTTGCAGGCTAAGCTTGTCTCTGATGAGCTCTCCTTAAACAGCGGAGTCAGGCAAGACTGTGTGCCTGCCATCTCTCCAGACACCACCCAAACTGTTCTGCAGTCCCTGGTATCTAACACAAGCAAAGGAGAAATGCAAGAGAATGATCTTTTTAAGGCTGAGTTTATCCTGATTACGGACTCCGGTGATGAAGATGAAGCAGGCGCTGCCTCCATCAATGCCCAACGGCCCTCCAATGGCTATGGGCCCATCAGCGCCCAGCTGCTGGCTACATCCCATGTTTCCCCTGGCACGGAGTCGAGGAAACCTCCCGGCAATGGGCATCTTCCAAGTGCTATGCTTTCCCACAGCACTGCTGATCAGCAAAACCAGCAGGTAACCTATTATTATTATTATTAAACTGTTATTAAACCTAATAAACCCTTAAACTAAACTTTGCTTTCAGACCTTCCAGGACACAGACACTGTTTCTTTGTAAAGCAGCTTGGCCAATTTATTCTTTAATTAGTGCTTTTGCTAGCCATTTCTATAATGTTTGTATTCTAAAGAGTTGTTCCTGTCCTTCTGACTTACTGCCTCTCCCTGTGGCCCTGGTGTCTAAATGGAGCAAGTAACGCAGATCTATTATTGTTTCCTTTCTTTCCTTTAAGAGCAGCACATCGTGACAGCCAGTTAATCAGATGGCGTTAGATTCCTAGCTTGACTAAATTGGCTAAGATCGTTGAAATCAACGGAGCCTGTAGATCATTTGAATTATTAGTATCTGACTTCCTAGGCCTATTTTTTCTGAGCACCTGCTGCAGCTCTTTATTCTAGAGAAAAAGGCTATTAAAATCCTATTATTCTGGTTGTTAGTTAGCACTGAGTTTTCACAGGTGTAAAGAACTAATGAAGTCAAAAGGTCTGTTTTATGTTCATCTTCATAGGACACGTATATTGATTTATTGAAATTTTAAATCCCTGATGGGAGAGTAAAAAAAAAAAAAAAAAAAGAGGGTGTTTGAAATTTTTCATTTTCAAAATGCATGAATCTGATTTACTGCATGAAAATTTAATATGTCTCACCATAGGAAGGGCACTGGTAGTTTGTAAGGGTGCATATGCTGTGGTAAAACTTAACCTTTAGCAAAATAGCAATGTCCTTCTCATGTGGAAATGTTCAGATATTTCCTTTGACCTCAACTGGTTTCCATTGGTTGAAAGTGCAATTCTTCATCAACAGTTTAAAGAGAAAGTACTGGCTACTTTGACTCTGAAAATGAATAGGACTTCCTATCATATATTAAAATACTTGCACTACTTTTTTTTTTTTTTTCATCCATCTCAGTGTTGATTTTTGATGGAGAAAATTGTGAATAAGAAATCCTCACTGGTTTGGGCTTCACAGCATTATGAAGTACCCATTTCTTCCTGGAAACTCTCAGGGAAGTCGGTGGGAATTTTACGTATGGCAGGCATGAATGCAGAGGTAAATCTGTGCAGGGCAAACAGCTTGTAAGAGAATAACCGTCCTAGGGAAACACAAATTTACTTCAGCAGTTTTAAGTATGCAGATTCTGCCAGGCTTAGCTGAATGATATCTTGAAAAACATCTGTAAAAACAGCATGGATTATTTGTGTGACTGCAGAAAAATTAATAGGCTGTAACTTTGTTAAATTTTTGATGACTTGACAAGAAAACACGGATCTGCTTGGTAAAGTAACAGAAAACAGATTGCACAGAATAAGGAACTGAAGCTTAACACTACTAACTATACACCTGAATGTGAAGAGACACAGGGTGTTCTATGGGGAGTGTGTATTTCTTCATTACTCTTAGGTCACACATTTTCAAGACTTTAAATACTTCCTTGGTCTTAATTTTCTAAATATCTGTAGCTGTTTCTCTTCACAAGAGGAAGATCTTTTTGTTAAGCTGCTTTTCACTGATGCTGTGACTGTTCTTCAGCGTCAGGCTTCTAGCACTGAACATTCTTCTTCAGCTCTTAGGTATCACTCTTGCTGGTTTACTGTCTCATGGAAACACCATCAGATCAGAAATGAAGGAAAAGTACCAAAAGATTTAATAGCTAAATTATTTATCTGTGAGTACATTTCCTGTGCCAAAAGTACTCCAAACAGGGGCTACCTTGTCAGTTCTAGGACTCTGAAGCCAAGAACATGTCTCACTTAAGAGTTATTACATATAGCATTAGGTTCATTTAAAAGCATAACTAGGCTTAATGATCAATTCCCTGTCAGAAATGAGAAAAGTAGGGATCAGCACTGGAGACCATTGTATTGTACAGAGTTTTGGCCTGAACCAGAGGGCTCCTACAGCTTCATTAATTTCTGAATTCATTATAAGAAAGAAAAAATTAAGACATCAAAAAAAAAAAATGCAGCTTCTGTTGTTCAGGCTTAACAGGCATGACTAATGTTGGAAAATGCTGTGCTATATTCCAAGTGTGAAAAAGATATTCAGAATTAAAATATTTATCATAGAATCATCGAGTGACCTGGGTTGAAAAAGACCTCAAAGATCATCTAGTTTCAACCCCCCCTGCCTTGGGCAGAGTTGCCAACCACCAGACCAGGCTGCCCAGAGCCACGTCCAGCCTTGCCTTGAATGCCTCAATGCCTTATGCATGTGTATATATCTATACAAATATATAAAGTTATTCTGGTCATATTTGGGACATTTTCTTTATAGTTTACTATTTATGTGTTTTTCTAGGCATGCAACAGAGAATCAGACTGGTTCTTTTCCTTGAGATGTGTCCTTTGGGGTGAGAGGGATGTGGCTGCTCCCTTTAGTGCCAGAGGACGCTAGATCAGCTCGCAGAAATTTCTTAGCTCACTAAAGGGGATCAATAGCCAAAACAGTTTTTTATCCTGTCAAAGTCACTTGACATTCCTCTTGTCCAGTGCATGTCATCTGGTTTGGCTTTTCCGGATGAATCAGTCACGAGCCCTATAAACTCCTGAAAGTATCTTCCTTGTTGGAACAGTTCTGAATGGCATTTATGTTATTTGAGTCTCAGGTCACACTTCAATTTACTATGCTGTCTCCAGGTATTGTGTCAAGTTTTCTACAGTCTCCAGTGTTTTCTTCTCTCTTTCTGGCTCTCACGTTGCAGGCTGAGGTAGGGAAATGACCATATATTTTCTTATCCATTATTAAAATCTAGTGAGATCAAGGAATGACTAACTGATACCAGATCTAGATGAAGCCACAGTCTCTCCCAGATGTGACTTTTACCTTTTGGGCTTTCAGTTTGACACGTTCTTTTCTTTTCCTGTTTCATCAGCACATCTGTCAGGGCTTTGCTGATTATCAGTAATGATATTTATTTGTGCCCTTCCAAAATACTGTGATCTCATCAGAAGAATCAATTAGTTATAAAAAAAATATAGCTCAGTTCTGCAATTTCAAATATGTTGAAGTTCTTCTGGGCAAGGCTCAATACCAAGATTGAGACCTGTCTGATGTTTCTGGGATCATTATCTATGTGGCATGAAAACATTTTTCATGTTCCTTGGTCCCTTCATGCCAAAGCAACCTGAATGAAAACAAATCCCTTGACTGACGGAAGTTATTATATCTAATTTACTGACACTACTGATGTTGCACCTGCAAGATCATACCCAGTTTGGCAACTATCCATACCCTGATTCAAGAGAGGTGTGGAGAAGGTGATGGAAAAACAACACAAAGTTGATGAGGCAATTGGGTTACATGTGAGTGGAAGCTGAGGGAGCTCCAACAAATGGGCCTTGTTAGGTCAATTCTAAGCAATTTTGACTTGCTTCTCTGACTCTGAAATGAGTGTGATCATCTATAGATGTAGCTAATGTAATACAATAGCAAAGTCTTTTCAGAAGACTTGAATTACGGTTCAATTAGCTCAACATGTAAGTGTTCAGTATTGTTCAAACTGGAAGAAGACTACAGCAAAAATCTCTTTATTGTACTTTTAGGAGCATATGCAGCTTTGCTACCATGAACATTTTCCTAGCTGCTTATAAATCTTTTTTACCAAGCTTTATCTAATTAGAAGTCATTGCACATCCTGCTCTTTCATTATGGAGTCTCATATTCATTCCTTATTTTGTTTTAATCCAGTGTCTTTGTAAGGGAAATTTATCTATTCCATTTTGAAATATGGGGATTTCATTCCTTATTTTTGTAATTGATAATCTTCAAGCACTCATTATTAAATTCAGCAGGCTTCTCAAAATTAACAGATGTATGACTATGCTGCTTTTTTATGGTGTTAAATAATTTTATTCCATTACGTACTTACTATTAATTTTTCATAATTTAAAATACTAGTACATTATTTTACAGAATTTCCAGTATTTTTCTCTTGTTCTTTATTAGTAGCTTTTCCAACAGTTGTCACAATTTCTTAATCCAGAAGAATTTATGGTACAATGGTATCATAGATATTAATTTTTATATCATAATATTTGCACTGCATAAATAAGGTTTCCATTTTGAAATGAGACACATTAACACTTGTATAAAGTCAGGGGAAGTTAGTGTGGTTGTAAATCGCAATTATCAGATTGGGGATCTGATAAATATTTATAAATATCTGAAGGGAGGTGAGAGGCAAATGGATGAGGCCAGGCTCTTCTCAGTGATACATAATGATAGAACAAGGAGTAATGGCCTAAAACTTGAACATTGGAAGTTCCATACTAACATGAGGAAGAACTTCTTTATGGTAAGGGTGATGGAGCACTGGAACAGGTTGCCCAGCAGGGTTGTGGAGTCTCCTTCTATGGAGATATTCAAGACCTGTCTGGATGCCTACCTGTGCGGCCTATTGTAGGCTACCTGCTTTAGCAGGGAGTTGGACTTGATGATCTCTTGAGGTCGCATCCAACCCCTGCAATTCTGTGATTCTGTAAAGGCATTCGAGTGGCTAGCTTTTATTACTATAAATGAAGGCATATCTGAGGGTGTCTGATATAGAAAATGTCTTCAATCATAAGTTTTGCTATTTGCATGTGGTTGTTTAGCAGGAAATGCTCACATATTTTTAGTTGTATGGGCTAGCAAGATTCTGTTGTGCATATTTATCCCATATTTAGCATTTCAGGTACAGTTTAGCCCATAAAGGCCTTTGTGTCTTGCCTTCCTGTCACACCCTCTCTCTTGAAAATTATGTTTTATAAGTATAAATATTTTTGTTTTGTGATGTATCAATACTGTATGACATTAAGCTATACTAACTCCTCTTTCTTAATGGGAAGATGCTTCTATTAAAATTAGAATTAAAAAGATGAGCCAAAGCCACATGGAATCCATGTATATAGAACCTGGTATAACTGTTTTACAGAATTGTGTACTATTTTCAGTGTATCAAATAAATATATAGATAGACGTTCTTTTGTTTAGATAAAGTTTTTTAGGTATTAGATTTAATTTCTCTACTTTCAAGCTCCTCAGTCAAAAGTTAGGTGATAATTTATAGCTTTTTGGATTTACAGTTGACTTTGTTCACTATTTCACACTGATGTGTTTTATTCAAATATTATATTCCCCAGTTTTTAATTTCAACATCATAATAACTTGGAAGATTTTGAGAGATTTTCTTTCTTTAAGAGAATAGAACTGTATAAAAAATTGATAATATACTTCTGTGCTCTAACTCATTTTGACAAATCCTAATTAGAAGAGACCTAAGAAAAAAGACAGTCATAGAAGAGCTCATTACTGTTTTATTAGTGCATTATAAGGCTGTGGATAAGGGCTAAGGACTCTTATATGCCTGTAAACTCTCAAATGTTGCTCTGTGAAAGACCAGAAGAGTGTGAGACAAACTGGATGCTCTGATTTAGGTTGTTCTGAACAAATTTCTTGTTCTGATTTCACAGTACTACAGAAGATGTTGTTTAGTGAGTGAGAAAATGAATAGTTGAGTTGAATCTCATTTACAGAGAGATTACTTTCCATGGAACTGCTATAGTGAGATCAGGAGTATTACAATGTTCTGACTTTGAGTTATGCTTACACAAGCGTGGCATCACATGGTTCTTGATGTCACTGGCACAACCGCTTTGGTTTTTACTTAAAAAAATTCAGTAGCCTTGAGCATTTTCTATGTCAGCAAAACTGAGATAAAAGTAAAATAATACAACTTGACTGTGCTCAGTCAGGTTCCCTGACAGCCTTGTCCATCAGGATGTACACCAAGTTTAAAACAGTCCTGTTTTGTTAACCCACAAAGCAGTACTAATGAAACACAACGTGCATGACTACAGGACTGAAAAGTGGGATGCTTAACAGTTCCACAGGTTCTACCTGTATTAACATTTCTGTTTTTCTTTTTTCTCCAGTTAATTTCTACTCTTTCCACCTCTGATCATCTTTCCTCTAAATCACCTGCTGTCCACTTAATTTCTCCAACTAATCTGAAAGTAGAGTGTGGTGCCATGGTTAACCTGAATCAAGCCTCTTCGCTGGAAGACTCCTATAACAACTGGCAGTCAGCAACTGGGTCTTCTAAGCAAGATTCGTCTCTCTACTTTCAGTCTGCTTTCCACAGTTCACCCCCCTCCAAGTCTAAAACATACTGCTCTGCATCAAATTGTTGTTACTCCAGCCCTCAGCTGTATGATAACATGCAAACGCCAAATCTCCATATCCCTGGCTGTGTTTGCAAAACGGAAAACTTCACTAGATCTTCTGTTACAGGAAAGAGTCCGTGTGTTTCCCCCAGTCCTCCACATTCAGCTGAAATTCAAATATCATCAGGCCAGCCTTCATTTTCCTGTTCTTCCAAAAGATTGAATGCTTTATCTCCCCTCCCTGTACATGTAATAACACATTCATTATCTCCTAGCCCTAAGCCTTTGTCTCCACCCTCTCTTTATGGCTCATCTTCAACTATATGTAGTATAAATGAGCCTTGTACACAAACATCATCTAAAGGAAATTTAGTAAGGTCAGGAGTTAGATCCCCTCTGCCAACCAGACTAACTCTCTTGACTGCCATTTTGAGATCAGGCTCTTCTCAGCGGAGACCTCTTTCCCCTGCTTCTTGCCCCACATTTTCTCCTTCCTCCCTCTGTTCCTCAACACTTGCAATAGATCAAAAGTTTAAAACAACTCCCCCAACCCCAAAAAAATCTGTTTCAAGCCCTCCTATTAGACCAGATTCTCCCAGCAAAGAGGAATATTGGCCTTCAGGATGGGCTCAGCGCAAATCTTCATACTCCAAGCCTCATCCTGCTCCCCGGGAAAGGTCTGTTTCTCCTAAAAAGCACCTTCCAGGCCGAACACTCTCTCCAGACTCCCAAAGTCCCCTCTCGTCCCCCATCCCCTCCCACAGAAAATCAGCTGCCTCCGCAGGCTGGCAGACCACACTGCCTACTCCAGCAGTGCCACCATGTGCCCCAGCACACTCTTGCCTTGCACAGCCAGCCTCTTCTCCCCCTGAGGGCCTGTGTAATCCTGCCTCCAGGTCCCAGGCACCTCAGAAGTGTCAGAGGGTGCACACTTACTCACCCATCTTAACCTGTCAGTCATTTCGTTTGCTTTCTTCTACCAGTCATGGTGGCACAGTCTTCCCCACCACAGAAAAGCACTCATCTCCCTCCCCAGGTCTTTTGAATTCAGTTTCTAGATCTAACTCAGATTCATACCAAAAGTCTACTCAGGAGCTGAGTGCTTCCTCTCCTACCCATTCAAATGTCTCAAATCAGTGGTCTCTCTCATGTCCTGATTCTACTTTACCAATTCCCCGAACTCATAATATTAATTCCCACCCACTACAGCTTCATTCTTCATTGATGCACAAAAGCTATAGGTCTAACTCCTCAAGACCTGAGCAATCTGCCACCTCACCAGTATTAAAGCGTAGATCTCCTGTCTCAGACAAGTCACCACGCACACTGCCATCAAGACCCCAAGAGCTGACTTCACCACAGTCTTTTTCCCCGTCTCCTGACCATGAAAACGTCAAACCCAAGGTACTCTTGGTGCATGCTTATTTTCTAATGGTTCTTTGTCCGTTTAGGAAAGATCACGTCCGTGTTGTTGCAAAATGCTAGTAAAATGGATGAATAGGGGAAAAGGAAGGAACTTTTATTGAGTTGGTAGTGAAGGTAATGAAGAATAAATCTTACTATTTCAAATTTCTAGCAACGTGTTCTGTATTTTGGGGAAGATGCTGTTGGAGTCCTTTTGTACAAAATACAATATTGATAGATTAGAGGTGTCCAGTGGTTCTGACCTGCTGAGCTCAGCTGAACAGGGACTTCAGAACCAATAGCCAGAGAGGGAAGACAAGGACAGTCCCCTGCTTCTTCCCCTTCTTTCCCACTGATACTTTTAATCTTATTATGTTAGACAGAAGATGGGGAGATCTTCCTACGAGATGAAGTCCTGTAAATATGAAAGTCTCACACTTGACGCATCAGCCCTACTCCTGCTGTTTGTCATTCACCCAAAGGCAGGAGAATCTCAGCAGAGTGAAAATAAGCAATGATGGCAATTGCTGCAGGAGGGCCTGGGAAACAAAATCCCTTTAAACCTAAAGATAAATCTCAAGAGAGGGATGGGGAAGGAAAGGAAAGCTGATCACAAGTTATACAGCAGATATGTGCCTGGGGAAAGAAAAGAAACTGCCCTGCACAAGGGGAGAGCCGATGGCAGGAGAGCAGAAGGTTTTCCTGCCTCTTTTATCTTATCTCTGCACTCTGTGCTCTCCTCTTGCTGATTTTAGAGCTCTCCTTGGGCAGCTGAAGCATGCTGCCCATCACAGAAAGGCCATCATAATTTACTGATTTATTTGCTCACAGCACAAAATTGCAGCCTAGTCTGACAGATCAAGTTGTGTCAGATGTGTTCTTAAAAGCTTGGCCGTGGCAGGGGTGACCTGGACTGCTTGGAAAATGTTAATTGAAAATGAGAGGTTTAAAGCAGCACAGAGTAGTATTGTCATGAATTGTTCTTTTAAAAACCAAACAACCCCAAAGGAACCATTGTGCCTAGCACAGCTGCACAGTGTCATTATGTGCTGTTGGGACTACTTAATGAAAGGAAAAGAGAAATGCAATAGCTGAAATTCCAAGAAAAAAAAGCCTCCTGAGACAAAACTGAATGGCATGAGTGAGTCTGTGGATTGTAAAGCGCTTGCGATGTCTGCTCTCTTCAGTGCAATCTCCGATGATAAGGAAATTGTCTGCTTGTGGCACATAGCTATTTCTTGGATTACATTTACAGAGGCCGTTTCATCATTTCTGCCCTTCCAATAGTCCTTTTTCCTGCTAATTCTGCTGTTTACGTGACGCAGTGGCACTTTTGAAATTGCCAACCATAATATGGAGCATGGGAGGGCACACACTAGTTTAACAAGCTTGAGTGGTTAGGATGGTGCCATTTTTAATCATGCAGACGAAGCTGGTTCCACTGGGGATGTGGATGACCTGCAGTCTTTAAATCAAATGCAGCCAGAAGTTCAGGAGAAGAAACATTTCTTCTGGCTTTAAAATGTGAAGCTGTCTTCTTGTATAGCTAGTAACAGTTTGTATTCAGTGCCCTCCTTTCCTTCTGCTCTCATTTAGTTCCATTCTTAGTTTTTGAAATAGCTCAACAGACTGCTGCTCTGCTCATCTGTTAATGGTACCAGACTTTCTGATAATGCTCCAGCCTCAAATCTCAATATATCTTCAGGGGAAAAAAAAAGGAAAAGATTGAGGAGAAATAGCATCAGCATCTTAAACAGCATTTAAGATTTTTTAGTACCAATCAGTTCAACTTTAGGTCTAGACAAAGAGCAGATTGTTCCATCTAATGATTGCTGATGTATGACAAAATTTTGCGAGTAAGATTTCTCCAAGGAAGAAGTGCAGAAGAGCTTGATTTTGGCACGTGTAATTTTGCAACATTAATGTTGCTTCAACAGTTATTAAACTGGCACCTCTTAAAATGGAATGTTGACATTAGATGTACATTTCAACAGGCACATCAAGCTGTTTCATTAGCATGATATCAAAGCATTTATGCAAAACAGATTCTTTATTGGGAGCTCCTTTTTATTCATGTTTATGCATGTACCAATTAATAGAAATAGTTGATGAGTGTATTTAAGTATTAGCATTTTAATATTTTATGTTGCCATGTTTTATATATTTATGTTTATTTTTGCCATGAATATGACCATTCTATACAGTGAATATGAACATAATCAAATTCACAGAGCACTGTGAAGTGTTAAGTTGTGGGTAACTTCACGAAATAAAAATTCTCTCCCTGAGCTTTCAAAACAATTTTAGTAGTGCTTTGATGGACTCAGTGTAGCAAAATGGACAGTAGAATGGATTGGATACATATAAAATTGCTGATTCTGCAAGAATAGAATAGAATTAAAACTTTTGGCTGTTGTTTGAAAATTCTTTGCAGTGTGTTAGTCCTATATATTCACTGATTTTTCCTGTTTGTATGTAGCCCAGGAATGCATGTAAATCTATCCCAAAGCTGGGGAACAAACAAGTCTCTATATAGCATATAAATTTTTGCCATCTAAACATTTAAAAGACTGGATATAAATCACGTCTTTTGACATTTGAAAGCTAATATCAGAAATTAGGCAATTCTATTATAGTCAACGGATAGGTAATGGCATATCTACTGGATGATTTTGTTTTACCTTTACAGGTTTCTATTTGAGGATGAGATGACTTATACTGTAGAAATGCCCATGACTATAAAAGGCTTTAGTTCTGAGTGAAGCATCTAAATGGTAAACTTCCAATTTCAAATGGCTAAAGCTCAAATAAATGTTAAATCAAACAAACAAACAAACAAAAACCCTGTTTTTGGCATTACACTGATCTGCTTTGACAGAATATTCACTCAGTATATGTAATTATGGACTTCTGGAATGCCTGGCAGTCTCTCAGTTCTGACTAGAAATAAATTTGAGTAAGTCTCAGGAAAATATAGCATTATTTATGGAAAGATTTCAAAGGTGTGTTCCACAGTGTTTCAAAAGAAGTGCAAGGATTATATAAAATTCTTTAATCTGAATTAAAATTCTTGCCACTCTACCATCAGGGACTTTTATTAGATATAAAAAAAGGAAAAGAAAAAAGACAAATCAATAACTCAAAGTACAGCATATTGTTCAGCCTATTATTTTGTAATTACTAGCATTCACTGCTACAGATAACAGTACATTAGAAAACCTTAGCTAATTAATAAGTGACTTTGTTTCTTGGTAAATCTTACCAAAATATTCATCCAATATCTGAAATCTCTATTATTTTCTGAATTTGCATTTTTTTTTAATTAGTATGTTGCTGAAAATGGAAAAATGTTGTGACTCCCTTTTTAATCATTTACTCCCTCTCCCCCAAATCCCAGCAGCCGTGTGATTAAGAGTCTTATCTCTTGAACTCATGGAAGAATAGAAGAATCTCACTGATTATTTTAAAATAATTGAATTTAGTCTCTAGAATTAAAAAGAAAATATAGAAAGTATGGTTTCTGAAACACTGAAAATCATTAGGCAAGCTAATGTAGTCAAAGAACGATAGACCAGATGACTATTGTCCTTCTTTGAGCCCATCAAGGACGCACAGGATCAGAATCTTTTGAGTTGGAAGGGACCTTAAAAGGTCATCTAGTCCAACTCCCCTGTAATGAACAGGGGCATCCACAGCTAGACCAGTTGCTCAGAGCCCCGTTCAGTCTGACCTTGAATATCTCCAAGGACAGGGCTTCCACCACCTCTATGAGCAACGTATTCCAGTGCCTCACCACCTTTATTGTAAAAAACTTCTTCCTTATGTCCAGCCTAAATCTGCCCCTCTTTTATTTTGAAACCATTTCCCCTTGTCCTATCACAACAGGCCCTGCTAAAGAGTCTGTCTCCTTCTTTCTTACAGCCCTCCTTTAGACGCTGAAAGGCCACTCTCAGGTCTCCCTGGAGCCTTCTCTTCTCCAGACTGAACAGCCCCAGCTCTCTCAGCCTGTCCTCATAGGGGAGGTGTTCCATCCGTTGGATCATTAGTCAAAATAAGTTACTAAAAAAGAATAAGGCTTTTAAGACTGATCTTAGAATTTTTGTATCACAAACCATACATTTTTTATGGTTAAGATTGTGACTTCTGTATACCTGATTTGAGTGTGAAAGTTCCTTTACTTGTTTTGAAATATGGGGGTGCGAGAGTTATTTGTAAAGGAGATGAAAAGTAGTGCCATATTACTTAAGAGATCTATCCACTTTGATAAGTAATTCAGCATTTAAAGATCTTATTCATCAAAGTCAATCACAGACATCCCTGTGACATAGTGGTCCAGGATCATGCCACCCAGCAGCAGTTTGTGAGGTGCATGTACTGGCAGAAGTGGCTTTGTGTTATCATTTCAAATTGTAAGCAAACTAAGAATGAACTCACAGCTTCTTTTGATATTAAGGATGGTCTGTAGAAAACAGTCAAAATCAAGTTATAAGCTGCTGATATAGGATATTCATGTAGTCCTACCTCACACCTAACTGCAAAAGATGTATATTGCAGTTTTTAAAATCTTTGAAGAAATGCTAGATTTTCTTTAAGAGATGGCTTTTCTAGATAGTGTGTAAGCCTTGTGTTGTTGCAATGTGTCTGTGAGACAATTAAAATCATCTTTCATTCTGTCATACCTTTCTTCTTTCCTATGTCATTCTCCCTCTCTCCCTTTTACCCATCTTTACTTCTCTTCCTGCTTTCTGGTTTACCTTTTTAGCAATACAAGATCAAGACAAGCTACAAGGCATTTGCAGCAATCCCTACAAACACATTACTTATGGAACAGAAGGTTAGTGTTTGCTCAGAGACATGGGAATTGCATTTCATATTTGAGTGCATTCAACTTCATGTACATACTCTGACATGTCTGTTGGCTATATTGCACAACATAAGCCCTGTGAACCAGCTGCTCAGAATTATATGTATTTCCAACAATTTTTCAGGGTCAACCACTTTGATCAAACACTTCACTAATCTGAATTTCTGTGAATAAATTTACTGTAAAAAAACCATGTCCTAAGGGAATTGTCATTTCTGACAATGTCTCAAAGTCTATTATGCTGTTTGAAACTCTCTGGAGCACTGCTATTCCCAGATCTATCCATCAGTAGGAAAGTTAGATCAGTAAATGATTCTTCAATGTCTGTGCTCATACTAGTAAATTTAAAAACTGCAAGAAATATCCCCAGATTCAGGAATTTATTGGCCATATTGTTACACTGTGAAAATGGTTCTACCATTTTTCCAGACAAATCTCCTAAGCTCTTTGACTGCATTGGCCATGGGTCTGTTCCTAAGAGGTAGCTTAGGATAATAGTCCTCTCCTGTAGGATAACATGATAGATACAGACAGCAGTCCTAGTAAATTTATTTACTACCAAGGAAATAACAACAAAAGGCTACGCTGTAAAATTCCTATGTTGATAACGCAACTTTGGAAGTAAGGTGAAAATTTGAATTTTTCATGCGGAGTTCAAAGTATTTGCCAGTGTCTGTTTTTTTGAAAACTTTGCCAGAATTAATTTTTCACAAAAGGGTATTCCATTAAGCATTGCAAAAAAAAAATAAAATTAAAAATAAAATTCTGTAATTAGTGAGATAAGCACTTTATATAGTTTGAACCGTGGAATCACAGAATCACTTAGATTTCTGATTCTTCAAGGTCATTGAGTCATCAACTATCAATTTGAGCTACCAAGTCCTGTCACTGTACACGTCTGTTAGCACCACAAACCATGCCACAAAGATATTTAAAGACATTCTTAATCACTCCGACACCCCAAATATAGCTGTGGACATAGTTCCGGAACTTAGCTTCTAATACATTTCTGTAAGATTAAGCATTCCTAAGTGCACATCTAAATATGCTTTTACAGGCACAGCTCAGTTGACTTCACTATAATTTTACAGAGCATGAAAACATTGGAGAGTGTGAATTTTGCTCTGCATAAAGGATTTTGAAGATGATCATTTTGCCCTTGAAACATTATTGATTACAACCTAGCACTTACCACTTAAATGACTTAAACAAGATTATGTGGGTTTTTTTTTTCAAAAATGGGAGATTCCTTTCTTTTCCAGTACTCGTCTAATCTTGAGTGAATATTTTCATCATTTGCATAAAACACAAACCTTTTTTTACTTAAATCTTGAACACACCATGTTAGGCAGCATCTACATTAGCAAGCAATGGAAATGGGTCAGAAAAGGAAAATATTTGATTCAGGGGATCCTACACTCATGCTGTATATATTCTGGGATAACTTTTGGAGGGCAGAAAGCCTGTTAATGGCTGGAAGCATTAAGCTGTTTTCTGAGATACCACTTCAGGTTTGACTTTGTCTGAAAAGAGTCCAGTTTGTGCATTGTCATACTGCACCGCCCTGCGAAACAAGCCCAGTCGGTGACATTGGTCAGGAAATTCTCTTTGAGGGCACACTCCTGATCTGAGTTGGTGGGTTAAGCCAGCCACCTGACTTTTGCAGAAGAAATACATTTCCTTTTGAGGAATGATTTTGTCGACTCTCTTGGATATTTACTCATGAGCTTTAAGTTACTTATCCCCAAAATGTAAAACTCAATTGTATAGTCTTATGCCAGTATCTGTAGAAAAAATGACTGAAAAGATGTTTACACAGAGGCTTCTGGTGATCCACCAAACACTGGTGTAAAACTCCTTCCCTGCTCTCCTATTCTTGAGGATTATGTATAATAATCTCCTATTGATCCACACCAGCAGCTAATTATAGTGCTTCTGAGCTAGTCCTGTTGTGTTGGCTGACATGTTTTTATAGTATACCTCTTAAAGGAAGCATTAAGGAGATATGGCACACAAAACCCACCTTGGACCAAACCCTAATATGTAAGTATTTTGTTCAAACTATCAGGGAGAGAACTGGGAAGGAACTCATCTCACATTGTAGCTCTCTGTGACTCTCTTTTTATGCAAATACTGGATTAAAAAGAGAGTGATTCAAGATAAATTTTTAACTACATAGATGGTACACTGAGATAAAGATTATTTGGAGAAGATAATTTTGAGTGGCATTTCTTTTAGTAAGGGAGGAAGTCCTGTAGATGCACAGATATTACTGAACAAAATGCATGATTAGGAATTCTTCATCTGCTTAAATACTAAAAAAAAGTATTTTTCTGTGTGATTGAACTAGAAATGCAAATTTTCTGAAGTCAAACTTTTTTGCACTGTGTAATTGTGTTACTTAATTTGAGTGGTCATGAGAAAGGAGTTTTATCAGATCCATGATGCATGCAGTCTAGTGACAATTCATGTGAAATAATATGAAAGAAATTCTTCACATGAAAGAAAACTGTCACTGATGTCACATAAGGTAAAATGTTTTGTTTGCCTCTAAATTGTCTCCATGTGTCTAATTTTTTCTTTTATGTGTGTGTAAATACTTCAACTTGAGCCATCATTTTTTAGCTTCTCCTTACAAAACTGTTGGGCTATAATAATCTAAACAGCTTCTTTAGGACATATTTTGATCCTTCAGTACTCTCGGTTGAAATGAATTATTCAAATCTATACTCATTAGAAGCAAAGGAAAAGCTTACTGACTACATATGCACGTACTTTGGCAATCCCAGAAGTGGCTTAATCTCATCGAATCCTGTAAGTGATGTGTATTCTATCTATCTTAGCTTATATGAACCTGATGTTCTTCATATCACCTGTACTCTGCCCAGGAAAAAGCAAATCCAGGAATTTTCTTGGAGGATGTGGCTGTAAATTCCTTCACAGCTAGAATAGCAAAGCCTTATTTTTAAGATACTTGTGCTCAGCATCGTGGTCAGGCTCTCGCTATGGGCAACAACAGTGGATTGCTCCCCAGGGAAGGTGAGCCAGGGGCTGGTGTAAAATTGAGTCTGGTAGGACAATGTCTTCACCAGTACAGGCACCATCTCACAGTGCTTGGAGGAAGGACAGCAGAGATGGTGATAAGGAGGTTGGGGTAGCTGTGGCCCGCCAACAGTGCCATAATCACTACCGATTCAAAGTGATGAGGCAGATCCACAGACCGTGACAATGAACTCTTCAACAAAATAGACAATGGCATCCTCTGGGTAGAAGAGGAAGCAGGAGTTTCATCTAGGTATAAGACAAAATTTCAATAGAAATAATTAATTAAACATTTGAAGAAGAAAATCCAGAGAATGCAATAGGCTCTTTGTGATAGAATTTAAACAATCAAGGCATGATATTTTCCTGCCATTTCATAGAGTAACTCCAGGCAGTTCTGTGGTTTAAAGAAAAGGTCAGGTTAGGTGACCTCTATGGTTCTTTCTGGCCTTATTAATGCTGAATGAATGAGTCAATCCTCTACTGGCATTCACTCTTGAATAGTTTCCAGTTATAGAGATAAGATCATAATCAAATTCAAAATTCCAGTCCTAATCAGATAGTATATCCTTTTCAAAAGTAATATACATTTTATTTAGAGATTTTATTTATCAAATATCTATAAAAATATCTTCCACTCAAAATAGATTGTCATGAAGAGTCTATTTCAGGAAGTTATAGAAAAATTCCTAACTTTAAGTAGACAGTCCTTTACACTAGATATTAGGTATTCAGGATTATTTCAAATTGGAATTGTAAGCCCAAAACTCCATTGGACTTCCTGGAACTGCAAAACAAACAAGACTTCTTTGAGCAATTGAGTGATCTTTAGAAGAGCAAGATCTAATGCAGGAGAGTTTGTGATTGCTGTGTTTGTCCAGATACACATCCCAACTGCATGCTGATGAAAGGGATGAACTTACTTTCTCTGTGAGTCATTTAGATTGGAAGGAAACCTGGGCATGTGGGCTAGCTGAAAATGTTCTGCTCAGACTTCACCTATATCTGAATGAAATGAAACAAGGATGATGGGTGGTAACAGAAAGTACATCTATCACAGTCAAGAATCACTAAATTTTCTGAAAAACATTAGATATAACTGACTATGGATGAAAGGAGTGCAAATGGAATCACTGTTGGCTTATCTGACTTCTGTTTATAAACTAAGTACAAGTATGATGACCATCCTGAACCTGAAAAGCATATTTAACATCTCTTTGTTGAGAACGTTTTAATTTTAAAAACTGCATTTTGTTCCTCAAATACTTTTGGTGTGAACTCACTGAGTGAATTTCTTGTATCTAGATTATGTGTCCATGCTGAAAGGCTTCTGAAGGCTAGAGATCTTTCTTACCAAATGATGAGAAAGGAAGAAAATAATCTATGCAGTCCTAGAGTGCCACAGGATCTAATTTGTCTTTAATAATAACCAAGCATGCCAATATAGGAGCAGGCTATGAGCTCCATCTTTCTTTCAAAAGTCTTGCAGCTTTTAATATTATTTATTTAATAAGAGTAGTCAGGTCTTCTCAGTATCATTTCCCATATCAGAATCCCTAAGGAATAAGTTCTGGGAACTGATGATACATGAAAACCCAATATACCGAAGAAATTTTTTGCATGTGCAGAGGTCTTAGAAAAACATTGAAAGAGAAAATGTGCAAGAGAAATAGAGGAAATTTCTTGGGCTTTGTTCAGCACAGGTTTTTCATAATACAGTACAAAGGAATTTGTGTCAGATTCAGATTACAATATTGATGTCATTAATTGGAGTATGAAACAAAGTTCCACATATGCTCCTATATGTTGTCAAGAGTTTTAATTATTCTAGCAAAATATTGGAGATCCCGGTCAGATCATTTACTAGTATCCTTTCTGCTCTGATTCAGCCTTAGCAATCAAATAGCTTGAGGGGAAGAGGAGGGAGAGTTTGTAGTCGTCACTGATGTCAATAGCATTTATGCATCACACCCTCAAAGTTACCTTTTGCAAGGACAAAATCAGCTGTTCAGCAATTGGCTATTTAATCTGCACATTTAAGTTCTGTCACAAACAAATTTTCATCCTCTAAATTATACTTTTCTTTTAAATTGTGGTCTTGCTATTTTCTTCATATACAATAAAATAATTGGAATGCCTAACAGGAATGTTCAGCTTTTGGTATTGTTAGGTCATCAGCATAGGAAATGAAGCTTGAATACTGTTGATAGTGCTAATCAGCAATGCTGTTGATAACACTAATACTTCAATTTAATCATAACGCTATTTCATGATAACACCAGTAATGAGAACAGAAATGCCAGTAGTACTTTTTAAATCTTCCATTTTTCTCTATACTAATGAATTAAGAAAAAAAATGCACTTCTAGAAAAAAAACATTGAGTTGTATTTTGAAAAGCAGATTAAATTGAATTGGTTTGGTTTTTTTTTTGGAGAACTAGAACTTTTTAATAGAAAAACAGAAGGAAAGTAACTGTGAAAGAATATACACGAACTACTTTGAAATTTTAAAGGTTCAGAAAGGGCACAGAACACAGCAGTTCTTATAGCATGGCTGCTGTGTGTGTGATGATAGTATCTCAGGAGGTCTACTGAATGCATAGGCCTTGGTGCTGCACTTGCTAAATAAATGGAAGCTCCAAACTTCATAGTTTGTGTTCCCAGTTTCTACTGAAATTGATGGATGCTTGATACTTCAGTTATCCAGAATCTTGTTTCTTGGCACAGACTTGCGGTTGAGATTGAAGTTCCTCTAGAAATAGCCATCTTCAAGGTAACTGTGCCCTACCCTTCATAGTATTCACCCTCTGCTACTGCCCTAGTGAGATGAACTTGAAAGAGAAATATGATATTTTTTTCTATAACAATTCATTTGCTATTTTCATTAACTTAATGATATCCTGTGAGTTTTGAGAGGCTTATCAAGTTCTGCATTCTGAACATGTGACTAATGGCAATTTCTTAATGCAACAGTTTCCTGATTCACATTCAGACTTGTCACCTCTCCACAACAGGTGGCTTTGGCAATCCTGGCCCTAATAGGCACTGGAAAGACTTTTCTTCATTTTACATTTTACCACTTCAGTTTACATTTACCAGGAGAATGTAATCTGTCTGAAGCTGAACTGGACACATAGCCCTTAAGTGCTGAGCACTCTTTTGTTTAGTTCTCCTCTTCTACAAGTCCGTCTGTTGATCTGAGATTTTAGCTGGATAGCAATGATGAGATGACAGAAATAAGAAAGATTATCTATATTTTCATCTTCTGCCTCAGGAGAACATTACATTATTATTATATTTATCTCAAAAATAATCATTATTTTACTTTTTTCCTTTGGAACTACGTCAACTGTAAGGCCAACCGGATTGTCTATAGCTGTAGGGCAGAGAAGAAATGTGTTTGGAAAGAAACTACTCTTCATTTTTTCTTACTGTACTCTCTGATGCAAGGCATCAGAAATGCGTTTCTGCACAGCATCATTTGTGATGCTGTTAAAATAATAGCAAAAAACCCTGACACTTTTCACTTCTGCATAAATAGAAGTATGCTGCCATAGCTAGATAAGGAGAGAAAAAATGTAATTATACTCAGCAAAATGTAAATAATAAATAATTACTTAAGTACATCTTTTCTTTCTCTCTCTTTTTTTTTTTCTTAAAGATTCTACCATTTTCCTCCCAGCTTTACACATGTCCTCCAGCCCAGATACACCCCTAACAGGGATCAGTCCATTAGCACAGGATTCCTCATGCATGAAAAAGTGCTTACAGGAATGCTCTTTTTTTTTCTTCTTCTTCTTCTTCTTTTTTTTTTTTTTGCTAATAAGCATCAACCATGAAACTTCAGAAAAACATAATGTGTTAAACAAAAAAGTCACAAATGCCGTTGATCCCTCCTGTGTAGCCCAGCTGCAAGCACCAGCAGGCTTCTGGAGTAGTCTCCATAATTAGTCTATTTGAAGATTGCTTCCAAAAAAAATGGGTGATGACAGTGAGAGTGTTGTGCCTCACTGACTTTGGGAAAAGCTGAAAAAACGCACTGAGCACTAAAGTGAAGTATGGCTTTTGTGGGTGTTTTGTGAGTTTCCTGATAAAATGGAGGGTTTGGCAAACTAATCCTCACAGTTTGCAAACCTCCTCCAAGTGTGTACATTGGAAAGCTGAAGGTATATTAAAGCATAAGAAGATTGTGTTTTGTTTTGAAGTGACTGTATAAGCTACATTAGGTAGTTGTGTAGACTAGCCATGTTTATCTTTGGTACGTGTTTATTTATTCTTTATACAGTGCTGTTTTCAGGCTAAAAAACAATAATGTTGAGCACTGTTTTTGTTGCCATGATCGCCAACGTCTTTAAACAGGATTCACTTTTTAAAGAAAACAGCTATTGAAGGAAACAAATGGGCCACTGGTATGCTTTGCCTGCCTTCTTACAACCAATGGTGTCTTCCAGTGGTGCATGACAGGCATACACTGGGCACCTCTGTTGTCCATGGTGCACATTTACTGTGTGACATTCACTGTGAGAGGGATGGGATGTTGTCAAAGGAGAAGGCAATTTAAATTGTTATTTTCTGAGCAGGGATAATTCACCTAGCTTGAATATTCTTTCTCTGCAAATAAACTCTCTAATTCAAGATCAGAATATGATAGCCTGAAGAACCCTACTATGATTTCTTCTTTTCCCATATTTCCCTGATAAAATGAGAAGTATCATATTTGGAAATACAGTGTTTGTGTGTATGACTACTTATTTTAATTTTTTTTTAAAACTCAGTGTAACACAGGAATCTTTTGAATTACAGGCATTAGAAGAGCCAACTACGGCTGCTGGTGTGACTGAAGGGACTACTTTGGACACCCATTCAGAGGTATTGCTGTTTTATCTCTCAAATCTTTATTTGAAAACAAAAAGCAAAGGTTAAGTGGGTGATCCATTCTCCTTTTTCAGATGTGCTCCCCTGCCCAGCTCAGACAACAAACAGAAGAGCTGTGTGCTGTCATCGATCAAGTCCTGCAGGACCCATTGACCATGGTAATCCATCAGTATGTGGGACTGATTTTTTCAATTCCCTTCTTTTTGTCTCATCATTAATAAATTTTTTCTCTGTCAAAAATAAATTTCCAGCGCCGATGTGAATCTTCTCCAAGTTTCCTGCAGATGAACACAGAGTCAGATGTTGGCAAGGTAGGTGAATAAACGCACTTACACACCAAATGCTCTTTTCAGGTAGGCGTCAAGGCAAACAAAATCACAGTTGTAAAGCCTATGGCAACACAAAGCTGCAGTTGAAGACCCACCATTAGTAGAAGTGGCTGGTGATCTAAGAGACATGGAAAGACAAAACTGTAGCCCTGCTGTCACTGCAGTCTTTGTTGCAGGTTGTTTTCTGAAGTCAGGAGTCATACTGATAGCAGGAAACAGCATGGAGCTGTGTCAAGGGGTCAGGTTGTGTATAGGAAAAGGTTCTTCATCAGAGAGTGGTAGCCATGGAACAGGCTGCCCAGGGCAGTGGTTATGGCCCCAAGCTGCTGGAGTTCAAGATGCATTTGGACAACACCCTCAGACAGAGGGTTTGCATGTTGAGTGGTCCTGTTTAGAGCTGGGAGCTGGACTAGAGAATCGTTATGGATCCCTTCCAAATCTGGATATTCTGTTTCTATACTACGAAAGAGAAGTTGAAACAGAAAGTGAGAGACAGGGACAAGTTTTTACTTATGTTAAACTTACTGTTTTATGATGTTATGTTGGTCTGCCTTCTGAGTTCCTAAGGATGGCTAAACATGGAAGGAGGGTCCTGTAGTGAGTTTGCCCCCAGTGCAAATTTGAGTTGGTCTTGGCAGCTACAAGAAAGTGAAAAGGGCAGAAATCCATCAGAAAAAAAGAGGGAAGGGAATTTTGGTAGAGGAACATGTCAAAAAGTCATTGTTTTCAAAATACCCTTTACAATGTCCAGTCTATTATGCAAAAATAGGGCACAGAACCAGCATTCCTGAGTAGGTGTATTCAATATATGTTTTAAACTTCATTTTCATTTTTGAAATTCTGTTAAATAGCATTGAGTGGTGAATCAGGCTTCAGGCAGCTGAAAAGAGGAACTAGGACAGATGACAGCAAATGAGAACACAGAAGGGTGTAGTTTCAAGTTGTTTTTGTGAGCAAATGTGAGTTAAATGTCACAATGCAACCATACCTGTGATTGCCAACTGATAAGCATTTTATTAGAACAATTCTCAGAGATAATTTAAGGACTAGCTTTAATGGAGTGCGATTGATGTCTGTGCAAAAATGAAATAATTATTTGAACAATAAACACCGCAAGAAAACTTTAATATATTGTATTTTCATGTATTTCATGAATCTTTCTGGAGAACTGAATTTTAGCAATTAATAATATCACAATGATGAAAATCTCTGTTAGTCCTTCATTCTTTGCTGTTGATATATCTGTTTATTTTGTATAAGGTGTCAACATTGCAGAGAGCAGCTGGACGTGAAACCAGATATGTAAGTGTTTTTATAACTTCTCTGTATTTGGCATGAAGAAATGTCTAATTTTGTAGATTTTGAAGGTCATCTTGCTACCACATTTGACTTGTTGACACATAGCTGACACAGGCATACAATGAGGTATTGCCCCCATTAGGGCACATGTGATTGAGACTGAAATGTCTTATTTCTGCCCAAATTTTTCATGACTGGAATTTCTTCAGTGCGATGTCTATTGATAATTTTACCTGTGCGAGTATGATTTTATAATTGATTTGTTCACACAATCCTTTGTTGATATTTGTTTCAAGTGTGGGTCAAGGGCTCGGATATTTGTCTGCACTGTAGGGGATTTACTTCTGAAGAAGTGTTTTGGCTCTTGCCGATCCATCGGAGTTTGGGATTCACTCAAATTTTTCCTTCCACAGTATAGAGATGACTGAAAACCCACTAATTAGCCTTAAATGAACAAAAGGTGTTTTCTGACATGTACACATTCCAACGTGCGAAGAAAACCTCTATATTGAATCATCAGTTAAACTATTGCAATGTTAAACCCAATTAACATTTTAATTCTTGCTAGCTCAAACAGTTACTGCAGGTTCCATGTTTTACTTCTAGCTCATCTAGTCATGTGGTGAGATATCTCAGCTTACTATTCATCATTCAGACTTTCTATTGAACCTCAGATCAAAGCAGTGCTAACAAAAGCAATAAAGGCCATTTAGTTTTATGCCAGCACAGTGCTTGACTGATCAATTCAATTTTGCTCCTTGAATGTGGTGACATGCATATTTTATTACATACTGTGATTTTTACTTGACAGATTGTGCTGGCTTGTTGTAATTAGAAACTATATTAGAAAAGTGCTTTTTAATGAAATAAAAGAGCATATTTCAGATGTAGCCTGTGAGAAAAGAATATATATTACTGCCATTTCAGCACATGTCTTTGGGACCAAAAACAGTGTCTGAAATACACCTACAAACACATTTAGACATTCAACTTACATGCATAGGGACTCGGTTTTTTTTCACTTGCGTAGAAAATCACCCTTAAAAACTTTATCTTCCCAGTCTTCCCTGTAACATTCTAAATAACTGAAGCAAACCAATATTCGTGAATAAGACACAAACATATGGGTAGGCTAACCTTTCTTATACATTGTACAAATTGGCTGAATTGTTTTTTTGCCTGGCAATATATCTGATCACTGTGCTAACAGACTGTGTTCTCCATGCTGCACTGGGGGGACTGACCTCCATGCAGCCCGGCTCTTGTGGGCTTCCCCACATGCTGCAGCAGAGTCAAACAAGGGACAAGCCACGTGTCCCCACTGGACCCTGGACATTGCAGCTCTTTCCTCTCTCTTGCTCTGCTTCCTTGTTAGGACACAAAAGGGCTGTTTCTGTTCCTACACATAAACCAGGCATGGGTTTGTCCTCTGGCCCTCTGGATGAGAGTGCAATGAAGTGTTCTTCCATAGAATGTTCTTCTTTTCCTTGTCCACATCCCTAGCCTCAAAGGCCCTCATCCTAGCACAAGACCCAGGGTGGCCTTGCCTTGCCAGTCTATGGGAGCAGCATGCTCCATGCTGTCATCCAGACGGTGGAGGATGTGGTAGTTGGCATGAACCAAAATGTGCAAGGGAGAGCTTGCTGACCATTAATTGGAAAGGACTGGTGCCTGAGCCTGTGTGTCTGTTGACTTTCATTGACTGGATGAAGGCTTTTGGCCCAGGGGCCAACATTATTTAGTGGTAGGTACAAAATGTTTGTTTTAAAACAAGATACCCATTTTGAACCAGTCTAACAGCATCTGTGGTAGAAATCAGGAACTGAATACAATACAGACAATAGTTACCATGATGTCAGACAGTGAGTTCCCCCAGGAGCTTCCCTGTTCCATGTTGTGTCATGTGACCTGTCTACGAAAAAATGATCTTCAACCAGCCTTTCCTTATCAATTTTTTTTCTTTTAGAAGTAGGCTTTTTTGTTTATACAAATTAATTTTACTATTAATATGTTCATTAAGCATTTATGTATACGTGATGTCTGATATTGAGACCCTTGTCAAAATGTTATTTTGAGGATGATTTTGGCTAAAAGAAATGCTCTGGTTTGTTTATGATTCAGGGATAGGAAAATATGTCATACTCTTAAAGTATTACAAATATATATATGTGTATGTATTTACAACTTACAATTTTATTTATTTCAATAGGTTATATAGAATAGTAAACTACGCAAAAATGTTGAAATATCCTTCCATCTTCATACTCATTTCAGAAGTTTTCAAGGATGTAAATGATGATACAAATAGCAAGAGAGTGTATAAAAATTACTGATAAGGTTCTGACACTGAAATTACAGCAGTTTGTACCATCTGACCAAATATTGTACTTTTCATTTGACAGATCTTTAAACTGTATGGTCCTTTATATGATCCTACTCACCATTTTACACTAGTGTTTCTCTGTTGGCTTCTGAGGTGGTGTCAACGGTTTACGGGCGTTAGGCCCAATTCCGTGACGAAATAAAACCATGACAGGTGGTATTTCTGATTAGTAGTAGTATAAGCATAATCATTTTCCAAATAAATTACTTGTATGGGTATTGAGTGCAATATTTTAACTTCTCTTACCAATTGCATGTCACTGCATGACTGTTAAAAGCTTCTGTACCTAAGCATACTGTTATCTATGAGTTTTTACTCCTCTTAAAAAAGGCCTCCGAAAAAATGTAATAACTGCAAATGCACTAGTTTTGCTAATTATTCAGAATTATCAACGGTGGAACAGTAGTGAAACAGAACTGTCAACAATGAAAACACTTATCCTTCTGGATTTTTCTTCCTACATTGCTATAATCACAATGATATTGTATGTAATACTGTATTTATTTACTTTTTTTGTAGGCCAACGTTTACAAATCAACACCAGTGGTAGCAGAGAGTCAGATGGTATGTATCGCGCAACTGTATGATGCTGTTTTTCAAAATTTGTACAATTTGTATATTCTGAATTATCATTTGCTTTCTTAATCCTTTGAATGAAGTTACAAAAAATATCTTCCCACAAAGTTGCGTTGCTTCTCATGTAACTGCACTGTTTTCTTCTGTATCAAACACATACCTGTTTTAAGGACCTGTAAATCCTACTTGCAAATCTGTGGACCAAATGACAAAGTTGAGAGTCCTGATGAGTCATGACATATATCACAACTATAGGATCTACTACTCTTTGTTGGTCATTGTTAATATTCCACTTTTACAATTTTGTTAATATGCAACATTTTGACATCTGTATTTTTCTTATGCATTGATATAAATTAAAATCAGTGTAATTTTAGATCAGCAAGAATAAAATCAAATAAAAAGAGTTTATGTATCTGATGCTCATTTTAGCTCTGATCACGTTTTAGTCCAGTTGTAGCCAAAAGTTCTGGTGAAGCAAAAACAGAAGTCCTGGAGCTTGTCTTAGTGGCAGTAGACAGTAATGAATGCTTACAGAAAAAAAATGAGAAGTGGATGAGAATTTCCCCATTGCATTTCACCTAATGGCATCTGAATCAATTTCTTCTGTTTACTAAGCTTTGACCAATTCTTCTCTTATGATTTTTTTTCTAATTACTTTTAAAATTTTGTTATGTTTACGTCTCTACAACATTCCATAGCATCAAGATTTACTTTTTAATTATGCCCTCTGTGAAATGATACTTCATGTACTTGTTTTAAAGCTAGTGCTTGATCTCAGTTGCTGTACTGAAACAGAAAATAATCATTCTTTCTTTACTTTCCAAATATAATTTATGATTTTCTAGATATTAATCACAACATTTTATCAGTTACTTCTTTTCCATACTGAAAACTCAAAATGGCTTAATCAGTCTTTGGGAGGTATAGACGTTGTCCATCCAGATAATCCTTGGTGCCCTTCTTGTTATCTTTTTCAGGCTTTCCTTTTTAAGATTGGGAGAACAAAACCATAAGCCACTCTTTTCTAGCTCTGAATACTACATTTCCTGTTTACACAAAGATGTGATAACATTCTTTATTGTTATTTCTATTAATTCTTAGTGATTCCTCGTAATTTCTACAGTTCTTCTTACTTATATTGAGTAGTGAGGCAATGTTTGCTTAGAAGTGTATACAATAAATACAAGATACATATTTTCTGAGTAGTGAGGGCTAGTTTCTGAGTTAACTAGTTCATCACTGTATGTGTAAATTTAGGAGGTAGTTTATTTTTCTCCTATGAATGTATCAATGTTGAATTCAGTTAAGTCTCACCTGTCTTGTTATCATTGAATCACTCAGTATCATAGCACCTATCTGCACTTCTTCGCACAGAATTTTTCTTTGTATAACTCTAAATGATTCCGTATTACTAGTAAACATTGTCACCTTTCTAGCCACTCTCTTTTGGCTGATCTGTATTTATAATTCAAAACCCATACTCCAGAGCACATCTCTGAGGATATCTGCTAATGATTTCACTCCACTGTAAAATTTAAACATTTATTCCAACCTGTTGCTTCCTGTCTTCTAAGTGGCCCATAGGATATGTTCTCTTTTACTTCACAGTAGTTTCATTTCCTAAGTGGCCCTTGATGAAAGACGTTCCTCAAAGCCTTCCAAAATCCACGTGCAACATCTCTGTACCTCCACCAAACTTTATGCTCTGCAATGGACCTTCATAGATGGTGCAAGATGAGTGATTTTGGGTGCATTCTGAACCCATAATCTTGAGTCTTGGCTCTGTATAATTTGATAATGGAACCACAACCATAGGATGGCAGCTCATCACTATGGTAACAGTCACGATGTTTTATTACCACTTCTCAAAGCTGTTGTAGGATGGCCAACATCTTCCTTGGCAATACTCAGCTTTAACTTGCTTCCCCACAAGGTCAATTTTACCACCCCCTACCAAAGGAAGAGTTCAGGCTTTTACTTATGGAGCAATGATTTTCTATAGCTTGGTAGGTAGCTAATAAAGCATTTCAAATTCTGATTGTTGGCTGATGTCTGCCACTCTTTCAGCAGAGTCAGACATAAACATATGACTCACTCAGCACTTGAGTGCACAAAGTCATTTAGAAAATGCTTCCTTAAAAGCATTTGTATAGTGTGCTTTTGGAAGAGTGTTCCTGCCTAAGAAGAGTAGCTCTTCCTTGATGATTTCAGGTACATTTTTCAAGTCCTTTTAATTGTATAGTCACATGATGCACAGAGGAGTGCTAGAAGGCCACGTCCTTTGCCTATAGAATAATGACTTGATACAACTGTTGTTTACATTTATTTTTATATATTTCCATTTATATACTTACATATTTCCATTTATTTTATTTTTGTGTGGAAAGCTGGAAGTCTTTCATTTTTGCAAACTCTTCTTAGAGAGGGCAAATGTTAAATGGATCTTATGGTGAATCCTACAAAGAAATAATTATGAGCTATGGATTGTAAGTTCTCTAAATAAGCACTATATCTTTCACAAACTTGAGCTTCTTAATAAGAAATGTTTAAGTTTTTAATGCATCTCTGCAGTCATTACTTTTCCTTAAAAATTTAATGTCACCTCATGGCTTATTTTTTTTTTCAGTTGAATATTTTTCTTCACATTTGATGATGCATACGAAAGGGCCCCTGCTTGTGTAAAGGAAGGAGGTGATATGGCACAAAGCTAAGGGAAGCTATTTTGCTGCCTAGGCCTTGCTGTTCGCAGTCATTTTGTGCTCTTCCCCACCTCTGTCACGTCCCACTCAGCCCCTAGCACAGCTCTGCAGATTCTTTCCCGGAGCACGGGCACAAACACAAGACAAAGGTACATTACCTGTCTCCTGCACCATCCACCTCTCACAGCCATTCTCTTGCCCTATTCTTGCTGGATGACAGCAGATATTATTTCAAGGTAATCCATAACTTAGTTTGCATGGTACATCCAGCAGTCCCAAGATCCCTCATTTTAAGCTTAATTTCAAAACACTATTCAAAACACTTCAGTTATATCAACTTTACATTTTCTGCTACTCTTACAAATTCACTTGGGCTGTTGGTGTTGGTGCTAATGTACTTTCATACCAGTGTAGCAAGGAGCCACCTTCACTCCAGGCCTTTGTAGGCTGTTTTTTTCTAGAGGCTTGCTGTGTGGCTCTAGTGAGCAAAGTGCCAGAGTAGGTCATTGATCCAGCCAAACAACCAGTTAGCAAAGAAAAATGTTTCCATCCAGATGGCACGGCATGAAACCCACTGCCAGCACAAGCAGTGGGGCAGGAATGTATGCCTGGGATGGTTAATACTGAATAAGATCATTTTTTGTCCTTCTCCCTTTGTCTGAACATCTTGGATGTGATGTGTATAAGCTCATGCTTAATTATGCCTAAGTTATTCTGGAGATATCTCTTTTTTTTTCCAAATGTACTGCCTAGGTATATTGCCTTTGAAGACAGACAGCATGGCGTTACTAACTGCTCAATGGCTAATCTCATAAATAAATCTAATAGTCAGTCGAGCTTCTTCGCTGCATTTTTATACGCTGCTGGGTGCTGAGGATGAGGAGTTTTGACAGTGCCTATGTCTCGGTCCCAGCTGGGCAAGGCAAGCTGCCCTTCTGGGCTGCAGCCACAGAAGGAGCTCAGCAGCAGTTCTGTTTCTATCTATATCAGTAGTGCCAGCCCTCATTTTCCGTAGTGTAGTCATAACAGAGAAGAATATAATTGAGTTACTTGGAAGTTGAAATTAAATTACAGAGCCCCACTTCAGTATTTACCAAATCCCAGAGAGAATGCGCACTTTTTTTTTAATCTTCCTTCTCTTTCTTTTTTACTTATTGAACAAGTTTTCTATTTTAAAATTATCCTCTTGCCCCTGTTAGTTTATGCCACAATCCATCATGTCAGACTTTAAAAATTCTGTAACTTATAGATATATTAAATTTACAAGTAAATTGTCAATTGTTTTAGTTAGCTGAAAGTTAACCAAGATTTTTTCTTGACTAAATAATCTCATTTGTCTGAAATTAGATGTGTCAGCCATCCATGCTGATTAAATTCTCATAACTTGTATTTTTCCAAGTGAATTTTTAAAGATACTGTGAAAATGCAGTGTAAAATCACTGGTATTTGTTCAAAGAAGGACTTTCCCCTAAAATGTTGCTACCTGGGTGTATGTTAACCACATCACTCATTGCATTTCCTCATTTCTGCAGTTACCAGAATAGAAATTGCAATTGGAAAGCAGGAGTGTGGCTGTGCATAAAGTGTGACTTGATGAACTTATCAAGATGCAGCTGAGCAGCTAGCAAAAACAGCCAGCAAAAACTAGAGACAATAGTTTGATGGCCCAGCGTCTATTTTTATGGCAGCACCAAAACAGATGTCAGTGATGAACTTGTGTACTTAAAGCAGTTCTTGCTACTTTTATCTGCAGCCTGTATTAAAAGTAGGTGAAGCAGCATGAAACCCATTTATTTTGGTGGTAAAAAGTGTTATTTATATAAATATATATATATTTAAATATAGTCATTATAGCCTCAATGGAATTGACATATCTAACAAATATTCCACAAATTATAAAGCATTTTATTTTATTTCCATCCCTTTGTCAAGACAAAACCTGGTGTCATTCGTCCTGTGCTAGTGAAAGGGAAGAGTGCACAGCAAAAGGAGGAGCTCTACCAACCCAACCCTTTTAAAAAGTACCTAGAAGAGATCAGTGATGGAGATATTGAGCAGGTGAGTAACTCTCTCTCTGAGAGATTTGGTAGTCTTAGTTATTTTCTGTAAACCTAACAGGATAGACTTAGATCTTCATTTTTGTTGTGGTCTCTTTTTTTGGTAAAGTGAATTGTAAAGAAAGTGCACAGCAGGTGATTCAGTGAAGGGTGCCTGGCTCCTGTAGGAGCATCTTCAGGCTGGAGGGAGGCATCTAGGCTTTCTTCAAGGACACCTTTTTGGCAACCTGTAAAACCATCTGTTGAGGAAGTAGCCTTTTAATGATGTTCATAGGAAACACCACATGAAACAAAGAGGAAATTCAGTTCTGGGCTGTGAAGCAGGCATCTGGATCAGATCTGTAATAAAGTGCTTACTTCATCTGGGGTCCAGATCTGAGCCATCTCCAAAGGGAGATGAGAACGACAAGGACTGAACAAGATTCTCTCTTTTTTTCCTAGGGAGATTATGAGGGAGACCAAGTGAGATCCTGTGTAATTCTCCAGTGTGTAGGTCTATATTCAGGTCCCTCAGTAGTTTGAGGGAATTGCTCTTCTACTGCACATGGGGAGAGGGCATTAATGGGCAGCCCGTGGGGAAGCAGAAGTGCTTTCTTCTCCCACAGATCATAAGATCACTTTGCGAAAACCCGTCTTGAATTTTGCTGGCTTCTACAAGGCATTACCTCAGAGTAAACACAGATAAATCGTTCTGTTGGCCTTTTCTTGTGCATTCATGTTTGTGTGCATTATTGTGAATTAAACCTTAACAGAAAGACATATTTGAATGTTTGTGTAGGAGGTTATTATTAACCTTTCCTATATGCTCTGAATTTTCCATCTGGAAAGTATCAAAATGAAGCCAATAGTTCTCTCACCAGACATGATATGAATAAAATACCATACTACTGAATTTTTCTTACTTCTGTTCCACTCCAGTCACCTTAGAGAGACATTTTAGCAATGACAATCCTCTCTTCTTTTGTTTTATTACTGAAAATTTTAAAGATTTTTGTTTCTGTTCATTCTATTCCACTCCTCAACTCAGACATTCCTCAGATGTACTGCAGCATTATAAAGAGGAGTAAATCCGTCTGTAGCATCAGCAGGTTCTAACAATATATATGGGTGGTATTAGAAGGTGTCTTGTTCTTTAGGTTTCTGTAGAATGTGAAGTATCTCTAAAATATATATTTTTAACTACAAATTGTGTTTGCAGCCAGAATAAGTTTTCAGTGAGGATAAAACAGTCGACATCTATTCATTTGTAGTAATATTAGCACTTGTGGTGACTTTGTGATGAAAACTCATTTTTCTCGTTACTCTTTCGATATCAACTTATATAAGTAGCAAGATGTTAAATATAAAAAATGCTGTTAAAAACTCTTTTTTTTTTTAAAAAAAAAATCACATTGCAGCCACATATTTTGACTCCAAGCGTACAAAAATCTTACATATATATCTATCATACATATCAAGACTCCAAACTGCCTAAAGGCACAGATCTCATGTTTTCAGAGAAGGCATAGAAAAAAGTCTCACTGGACAGGCCAAGCTCTCAGACAGTTCACTATCCTTTGGAGAGACAAATCTGTTTTTCCAGCTTGCTCTCTGCTCCTGACAGAAAGTCTTCCTTCTCACATCCCTCTCTTTGACTGGTCTGTGTATTTCAGAGCTAATTCAACTTTGTAACATGGCAGTAAATGAACACAGTGGAAAACAGCAATGCAAACCAAAGAGTGTTTCCTGCTGGCATGGTGAGGTGGTGGATAAAATTTTCAGACTATTTATAAGAAAAAGTCTTTGCAAGGTCAGAAAGGACAAGGGAGAATTGGAAACAAGGCCATCCCTTTTGGGAGCAAGGAGTGATCAGTTCGGCTCCTCCATTTCGTGGACCTTTACCCACTCACTGTTCACACCTCGGAGATGGGCACTTCTGCTTGTTTTCTGACATTTGAAGGTAATTGTGGAGACAAATCAACTTATGTCATTTTGGTAAATTGTTTTTGGACACCAGTTACCCTGGCATGGTTGACTTTACTTGAAAGCAGACTTATAAAATCCTAGGTCTACAACTTTTCATAGCTACTGTACATATTTGCAGAAATTGATATTATCTACATGTGACATTTTGTAGATCCCAATTTTCTAAGTGTGCATGGTATAAATTAGCTATGGAACATATTACTGGAGCACCGAGGGTGTAATAAGTCCATGAATAAATGTGATTGTTATAACAGAAGCCCAAAATTATTTTATATATGTAAATATTTGAATAGTGAACTAAATAAATTGTGTACTTTGCTAGATGGAAAAGTTAATTTCATGATGAATATTTTGCTTCCTTAATTTAAAGGAATTCATATGCTTTAAAGTACAGATACATAAGTACTCTTTTCCTATTCTATTTCCTAGGTTAGGATAAGTACATTTATAGGTTGGTGTAAAATAGTTGTGGGTTTTTTTTTTGAGGTCTCTATTGAGACATCTTTGTTCTGAAAAAGATACCACTTAGGTCTTGATTCAGGTGGTTACACTGGCTTAACAGAAACTCATTTTGACTGTAAGAGAAAAAGTACACAATTCTGGTGGTGTTCTATAATAACAATACAGTAGCCAAATCTGGGGAAAACACTGAAGTGCTGAACATCACAGGATATGGTCATGACTTCAGCTCTTGTCCGTCAGAGTAAGTTTATGGTACTGATATAAGTTTTTTTTTGTGAGTAGATGAGAAATCTGGTGTCCACAAGGGGCAGTTCACAATCTTCCAGCATCTCGAAAGCTCTCCTGAATGGTTTTAGTATCTGTAAAAGGGCTGAAGCACTGCCTGTGAAACTGGACTCAGAGAACAGCATGAAAATTGCAGTATTTCTTCAACCATAGATTTTTTAGCTTATGAGGACACCTAGAAATGTGTACTTGCAGCCCAGAAGGCCAACTACATCCCAGACTGTATAAAAAGTGGTGCAGCCAATGGGGTGAGGGAGGTGATTCTCCCCCTCTACTCTGCTCTTCTGAGACCTCACCTGGAGTACTGCATTCATCTCTGAGGCCTCCAGCACAAGAATGGCATGGAGCTGTTGGAGTGAGTCCTGAGGAGGTCACGGGGATGATCAGAGGGCTGGAGCACCTCTCCTACAAAGAAAGAAAGAAGGACTTGGGCTTGCTCAACCTGGAGAAGAGATGATACTGGGGAGTCATGATGGTGGCCTTTCAGTACTTTAAAGAGACTGGAGTGGAACATTTAAAGCTGGAGAGGGACATTTTACAAGGGCAGGCAGTGATAGGGCAAGGGGTAATGATTTTAAGCTGAAAGAATAGAGATTTAGATTAGATGTAAAGAAGAAATTCTTCACCATGGGGTGGTGAGGCACTGGAACAGGTTGCCCAGAGAAACTGTGGATGTCCCATCCCTGGAGGTGTTTAAGGCCAGGTTGGCTGGGGCTCTGGGCAGCATGATTTAGTGAGAAGTGTCCCTGACCTTAGCTGCATGTTGGAACTACATGATCTTTACGGTACCTTCCAACCCAAACTGTTCTACGATTCTATGATTTTTGGCTGCGCAGCAGCTAGCTTCCAGGAGTGGGAAGTTCTCCCATGGTTGTTGCCCTGAAATCAGTTAAATTGCTTTCATGGCACATGAGAGCTGTGGATTAAAACTAGGAGACATAGAAGTTGGTTTTTTTTTGCTTTCTGCAGAAGTACCAGAGCTATTCCACTCATACTTGAGTAAGGAGATAGCAAGTATTTATTGTCAAGGGCAAAACTGCTTATCCTATCGCTCATTTTTCCGTGTTGTTTGTTTTCTTTTTCCTTTTTATTTTTCCTTTTGAGATTTTTCCAGTCATGTTAGGAGGTTCACCTTTTAATGTTTGTTCTCCCTTTCTGTATGCATTCTCTTTCCTTTTCTTTCAAATACCATTAATGATAGTTTAGCTGGGTTCCATATGGCATCAGCTTTGTTAACTTCTCGCTTCTGATTTTTCTTAGACCTCTGCAGTACTTCCCCTCCCTGCCTGACCTGCCAGCGTGACCCTGAGCACTGGTAGCCATGTGGGTGGCATTGGGTTTGAGACATAATGATGCAGCCAGCTATAAATGCTGACCTTCAGCTTTACCTCCCTATGCTGAACACAGTTTTTTTTGCATGACAGGGTAGCTTGTTTGTTTTTCACTTCATTGATAAATCTTGCCATGTGGAAAAAAAAATCTCACTTTTAACAAAATACTAATTTTTGCTTTAGCTGACAGCTGTTTTCATTTTGATAGTCCATAATAGTATATATTTATTTTCATTATTAATCTTTATTCCCTTTTGCTCTACATATGTTTAATTAAATAGTGCAAATTGAGAAAATAATACTTATGCTCACACTTTTTTTTCAGGCAATACATTAGCTTCTGCTGGAACTAATTTCAGCCCTTGCCACAAATTTTCTAAGTATTGAACTCAAAGGCACAGCATGGGGAGGAGTCTCTTGTCAATACTCAGCCAGCCAAATTCAGGATGAATTGTGTCAAAGCCTTGAGGCATTGGCAGCATGAGACTGGTGCCAAAAGCTGGATTTGCTTCCCTGAATCTATCCCAAGTCTTTTAAAAATCAGTTGTTTTAAAGATTATTGTCTGTTTTGCATACAAAAAGCGCATAAATATTGTTTCCTTTTTACTGTAGCTACTGCTAACTTCAGATAGCTCTCAGTAGTGAACTCATTGTGTGAGCACCTTCTCCATGTTAACTCTTGAATTTCTGAAAAGGCTTATTACAAATGTGTCAAAATGCCTGAAGTGTTCCAGATAGAATGTAGATAACACAGGCTTTCTTTTGCATATTTTGTATTTTGTTTTGTGTTTGTTTTAATCCCAATCTATACCTTCAGAAAATCACCCCATTCTATGGTCTTTGTATTATAGCACAAGATCCTTTTGGGCTCTCCTTTTTGTCACTTTAGCTGAACTGCAGGAGGGTGACAAGCACAACAGGGACATCTGTGGCAATTTTATGTGTGTGTACGTGTATGTCTAAGTATGTGCAAGGACATGCTGATAAAAGTGCTTAGTATAGAGCTATTGTATTAGCATGAAGATGCATTATTTTTCCAAGCTAGTCATGAAACTTTATGAACTGTAACCGAGGTTTTTTTTTTCTTACCCTCTGATATAAATTTATTTACTTTTCTTTTTCCTTTTTTATTTTTTTCCTTTTTTTTCCCCTTACAATACTGCTCTCTTATACCCTCTGCACCCAAGTAAACTGCTCCCTCCAAATAAATCCCCTTTGCGTTCTCTTTTCATCTTCCTTGCTGACTATCTAAACAACAGACCTTTCAGCAACTTGCCCTCCATCGTACGTGATGTTCATGAGAATCCTTATAGCCATTACAGTCATGACTCTTTGTACTATAAGATGAGCATCAAGGGTGGTGTGATTCAAGAGTAGTGTCCGGCTTTTATCCATTTAAAATTAGACAGAATCATTAGTGCTGGCAGGTGACCTGCGAAATACATCTCAGATGAATGTATTCATGTCCCTGGAACTAGTGCTGCTTTTCCTTCTTTCAGTGAACTTCTGTAGGAGCTTGCTTCCTTCACACCAGCCAGAACAGGGCACTGAGGGAAGGGAGATTAACAGGAGAGAAATAGAAGCTTTTCCCAGTAGCTTTTTCTATCATTCCGACAAACAGTTGTCTCTCGCCAATGCAGTAGGAATCACATCCTCACTGACATTTCCTTATTTCTTTGCAATAGCTATGAAGGTGTTAGACAAAATCTCTGTAGTCTATTGCATGCTGGAGGCAGGTCTTGCTAGTGAGATTTATAAGACCAAAAACTAGACCCTATGTCTTAACTGAGTTCTTTCTAAAAAGCAGCTGTAATTTGGTCTTTGCAATACCTTAAGAAAACCCCAGTCTGCTATTAGAAAAGCTTAAGTTTTGTAAGCCCAAAGAAGACACGCTGTTTGTACCTGTCAGTTGCATACTGTCTATATCCTCTTCACAGAATCATAGACTGATAGAATGGTTTGGGTTGGAAGGGACCTTTAAGATCATCTAGTTCCAATCCCCTTGCTATAGGCAGGGACACCTCCCTCTAGACCAGGTTGCTCAAAGCCCCATCCAGCCTGGCACTGAGCATCTTCATGTAGGGAGCATCCACAACTTCTCTGGGCATCTGACCGCAAATTCTCAACCATCAGTGCTGGGAGAGATTCACTCCGAGATATATGGTTCACTTCATTTGGGGTGCCAGAGCCTAAAACACTGATAATAAGTACTGTTTCTTTGGGCTACATCATGATTTCCTCATTAGGGGAAAAATTAGAGTTAAATTCACAAAGCTAGTTTCAGGCCTACTGGGAGCTGAGACTGCTAGGGAGAGAAGTAACACCTCCACAGATGTTGGCCAGTAGTTACACTATGAAGGAAGTGCCTGAAGATGGCTTTCTCTTCTCATTGATTGTAAACAGAATTAAAGTTAATAGACAAAATCGACAGTCTCGATTTAGTTCCTACTGCCCCGTGGTGTTTATAAATTGGGATGAACAAAAAATAACAACAGCAACAACAACAATAATAACAAAGAAGAACAACAAGAGACAAAACAGCATTCCATTCTGTCTTAGAGGCATTCTGAGCAAAAACCACTATTTCACATTTGCTAGGTTGGGTTTTGTTTTCTGATTTAATTTTTGCTAAGTGGGGCTGACGTGTAATGATTTTATGATCAAGTATTTTTCAGCAAGTTTCCTGGTTCACTGCAGGGCATTCACATGAATAAACAAGCAACATTTCCTAGGATGACTGAATCCATTTTTTGCAATGAAAACAGGTGTTTGCTAATGATAATTAACACTGCCAGAAATTCAGATTTGTATAAGAAGGCAAATAAGTTAGAGAGTTGACTGAAGATAATTAAGATAGTGTAAATGTTTTTGTTAATATTAAGTTAGTCATTTTATCAATGATATTCTTGCCGTATAATTGCTTAACCAAGGAAAATTCTTGCTGTTCCTCTGATTTCTCTATCTCTGTGCATCCAAAACTCTTCTCTTGAATGCAGAGGTCATAGGACAGCCCAAGCTATGCATTTGTGTTTTACCCATATGGGGAAGACTGTGAGACTTCTTAATCCATAAGTTTTATCTCAACTAACTTTCATTGTTCCAAGCAAACTTCGTGAGCTTTTCAAAATGATAAATGCAGCCACACCTCTTTGATGTCAAAAGGTTCTTCCTATAGAATGTAAACACAAGATCTACACCATCTCTGACTTTTCTCATTTTGTATTTACATCATAAATTCTCTCCCACATTCAGGCCATTTGTGGGATGTTAGCAAAAGTACATAATAGGGTTCTTCATATAGCTGTAAAGAAATCCTATTTTATATGTATATATCTACACACACATACACATGTAGGTTGCTCTGAAAGTAATGCCTCCAATTTATTTCCATGGAAACTACAACAGATACAAAGAGCACTATAACACTATACGATAGAGCAAATTTGCAGCTACGAAATACTATTTTTTCAACATATTCACCAGCATTAGCTATGCATTCTTGCCAGCAATAAATAAGAGCCTTCATGCCGCGCTCATAAAGATCTGCAGTAGCAGAGGTGACCCACTGTAGCTGTTGCCATCACTGAAATTCACAACCCACCACCTCACTGTGCTCACATCCACTGTTTGGTCCCCATAAACATTAAGCAAGCATCAATGAAAGTCAATAGGTGCCATTTTTTCTACACAGAGGAATTCAATTCCACACCTTCATACGCACTTCCATGTCAGACACTATCTTGTCAGACTGCCCCTCTGCTGCCATCTGTCACTCAGAAACAAAATTAAATGAAATATTGCTGGGAAGGTTCAACCTTTACTGCCATACCGTGAATATCCTCCTCTGACATTGTTGACAAACATAATAAAATGGGAGGTATTACTTTTGGGGCAGCCCCTGTGTGTGATTATTTATATATATGCCCATTCTTATTTTGACATTGAACTTGATCTCTCTTTAAGTCTGCAGCTTTCCAGGGTTGAGCACAGCATCCATAGCCCAGAAGTCACTGAAGAGTACTATATTCTATCAAAGAAAACCTCAGATAACTTTTTAATTTTCCTTCAAATACTCTTGTAGCAGTAGCATTTTAAATGGTTATGTCATCAAGGGAGATCACAGGGAGATCTGTGTTTTAGGTGAAGCCTTAGTACTGACCTGCTATGAATATTCAGTCAAAAATAGTCCAGATATTTGCGGTTCTGGTTGATTTCCCATCACCATTCATTTTTTTGTGTAAGTAAGTGAAATGGGCTCCAGACTTTGGTCAAGAATGCATAAAATGATAATAGTTGCATTTAATTTACTTAAAGTAGCTAGTCCTGTCTTCCAATCCCCTAAGATATAAATAAATAAATAAATAAAATTAGATCTTCTGAAACAGTATTGAGTAGAGTGAGAAAAATTTTTGAAAAGACTGTCCTTTCAGGGAGTTCTCTGGAGAACTGTCACTATAACTTGATTTACCATTGAATGTTTTCTAAAAGTCTCAGCCAAAGATGATAAGGTTTACTGATATAAAATCTGACAATTCGGTAGACAAAGGTAGGTCGGTAGGATTTTTAGGCATTAAAGGTAGTGCTAGTAAATAATGTCAATGAAATGCTTTGTATTTGCAAATTAATGTCTCCTTCTAGTTAAGTGTGGCCCAGTATTTCAGGAAACAGAATAATCAGATTTCACTACTGGACTTGTCTAATAAAAATAGAGTTTTATGTCAGAAGTAAATTTTGACCATTTAAAATGATTTTTAATGGTCCTCTGTTGGTCTATATTATTAATGTTCTTTGATGACTGAAGGCAGATTGATATTGGCCTTATTCACAAGGTCAGTTTTTAACGTTTGTCTCAACATGGGTTGATAAAATTCCTAATAATATTTGCTGGTTTTCATAGAATCATAGAATCATAGAATTTCTCAGGTTGGAAAGGACCTTCAAGATCATCAAGTCCAACCTCAACCTAACCATACTGCTCTAACAACCCGCCGCTAAATCATGTCTCCAAGCACCACATCCAAATGGTTTTTAAACACATTCAGGGAAGGTGACTCAACCACCTCCCTGGGGAGCCTGTTGCAGTGCTTAACAACCCTTTCTGGAAAGAAGTTTTTCCTGGTATCCAACATAAACCTCCCCTGGTGCAACTTGAGGCCATTTCCCCTTGTCCTGTCACCTGTCACCACTGAGAAGAGACCAGACCTGCTCTCACTGCAATCACCTTTCAGGTATTTGAAGAGAGCAATGAGGTCTCCCCTCAGTCTCCTCTTCCCCAGACTAAAAAGCCCCAGTTCCTTTAGTCACTCCTCGTAGGGCATATTCTCCAAGCCCTTCATAAGCCTTGTTGCCCTTCTTTGGACCTGCTCCAGCACCTCCATGTCCTTTCTGTACTGGGGTGCCCAAAACTGAACACAGTACTCAAGGTGAGGCCTTGCCAATGCCGAGTACAGGGCCAGGATGACTTCCCTAGTCCTGCTCACCACACCATTCCTGATACAAGCCAGGATGCCATTGGCCTTCTTGGCCACCTGGGCACACTGCTGGCTCATATTCAACCGACTGTTCATCAGCACACCAAGGTCCCTTTCTGTCAGGCAGCTTTCCAGCCACTCCTCCCCAAGCCTGTAGGGTTGCCTGGGGTTGTTGTGACCAAAGTGCAGGACCCAACACTTGGCCCTGTTGAAACTCATATGGTTTACCTTGGCCCATTGATGCAGTCTATCCAGGTTCCTCTGTAATGCCTTTCTACTCTCTGGCAGATCAACACTCCTTCCCAACTTGGTGTCGTCTGCAAACTTACTGAGGGTTTTGTCTTGCAAGAGCTCTGTCTCCTGCATCAACCAACTACAGTCTGATATAAATACAGTCTGATTAATATATATATATAATTGTTTAACTTGTCACAAATAAGTAACAGAAAGCATAGTATACTACAGAGTATCAGACGCTGAAAGTTAAAATTGTTAGACCTGTTATGTAAACAACGTAAATATTTAGAAAATTTATTACTGTTCTCTAATAAACAGGGACTGTAATTTCTCCTAATTTCTTAGGGTTTCCCCTTTCTGCTCATCACTCTCTGGGATAAGGGATGTGTGCTTTGACTTACTTGCTGTCTCTCCAGCCATTCAGTAAACACTGAATTAAAAAAATGGAATAAAAAAGGTAGTCAGTGTCCAGATGTATGCATGAGTCATATTTCTATAATGAACATAACTAAAGTTTCGACCCAGTGAACAGTCTGAGGGACTTTTAAGGGTGAAGTCGTTTCGAGGTGTATGTTGTATTTTACTTCATTTTCCACTAGAGGGCAAAGCTCACTGCCATTGATTCTTTAGATCATTTAAAATATGTTATAAAAATGCTCTTGACAATGGATAGGACACGTTGGTGAATGGAGTTGCTAATTTTCACCTGCAGTTTCAACCCCAAAATTACCCTTTGCAAGAATTTGCTCGGAAATGAGGTTTTAGGAAAGAAAAAAACACAGTAGTGTGATCACATTTCTGCTTCTTATATTAGAGAAACTAGCGGTGGTGAGCTCCTAAAATAAATATAATTTTTTTTTTTTTTGTCTCAGGGCATAAGAAAATGGCAGCTGTCTATCTGAAATGCTTTACTGAAAGGACACTGGGCTGTTCTTTAGGCATCTTAGATCCAGAACCACGCTATTCTTGTTTGAAGACCCACCAGCTACCTGAATCTTCATAGCTGATGGAATTCCACAAATAAAACTGAAACACAGACCTGAAAAGATTTCTATGCTCCTTGGTCTTGACAAGCCACACTTTTGAGGTGGTTGTTGCAGGACAAACTGTTATAAGCGGCAGTAGATGACCGTGTCTTTTTCTCTTTACTCAGCAGATCAGTTAAAACAAACAGGAGTCCTGCTTCAGTTTCTTCTGAAATAAAATAATTGAATGAGTTGAACTTCTTATATTAGAAAAGCCCATTTTCAGTAAAATAAAAAAGCTCTGAAAGGTGGACTAGACTGCAACTATTGTAGTGAAGGAGTGTCTGAGGTAACACTTCGCTCTGTGGTTGATTCCAAAGCTTGATTCTGAGGGGAATCCCCCCAGTTTTTATCTGATGACTGTGTAGGATGGAAGAGCTCAGCTGTCAGCACAAGCTCCGTGGTACTCCCTGGGGATCCTGAGAGGCAGCAGTCTTCTTCTCTTGAGGGAGGAAATAGCCTCTGCCACTTGTACTGCTCTCCTGGTTAGAAGGCACTCTTCAGGGATGTATGGCCACTGCATATACCTGGTGTGCCAAGGGAGCCTGATTTTCTCTCATCCTGAGTCATCTCGGCATAATCAGCTAATCTAGGCATCTTCTGTACAGAAGGGCTGCAAGGAATCAGGACAGCATGTGGCCTGATAAAAGTACTTTCATTTCAGAGGTGTCAATTCCTTTGTTGATCCTCCTCCTGCCAGCTACCACTGAGTCATTTACTCCGTTAAGGGAAAGGACATTTCTTTTCTGTCCATCAGATCAGTTGCAGAATCTCAGAAGCACATAGAGGCACAATTAATGTAAATATCTGTCAGGGCAGAGAGCATTATTTTTTGGGAAACGTGTATTCATTTTGAAAGTAGAAGGCAATGAACTGTCCAAGTGAAAAGGCAGAGATAGGGTGGGGGTGCAGCTATGCAGCTGGGGCTGTCTGTCAGTCCCCCTTGACTTTCAAACTGCATTTTCTGTTTCTGTCAGCATGGGCTGAGAATGTAATTCAGGTTTGCCTCTCTGGAAATCTTCCCGTCAGTTAAATATATAGCAGCACTGTCTTGAAAATGGATTGGAGGGACTGGATTTTTGAAAGAGGAAGTGTTAAAAAATGACCATTTTCATACCTTATCAGACACAGAAGAAGAGGTTACAGGACCAATCTTGCAGAGAACACATTTCCATTAGTGTCTGAGTTTAGACTCAAGCCATTTTCATTTGTTTTTCTGGACCTAGAGTTTTCTTGAAATCACTAAATGTTGTCTTGTTGGAAGGGCAGCCTTCCGTAATCAGTTGCAGGTCTGAAGGCCTAAGCAAAGCAAAATATTTAAAGAGAATCTTTATTATTTTTTTAAATGAGATCAGTGGTGTTTACCTCACAATCCAATCTCCTCCTCACTGGAGTTTGATTAATAGCTGCATAGTGGGAATTGACATTCTGTGAATGCAGCAGCCTTTCGGGGTTGCCATGGAAAAGCTCTTTTCTCCCAGACATCATCCCAGATGCTTTTATTTCCAGAAGAGACTTTCTTTCTCTCTTCTGAACTTTGATATTTAAATGCTGAATTTCTACATCTGTCCTTGTGTAGGTGTATCGTGATTGATCAGCTTTCTGTTATCTGTGATCCAGAACAATTGGTTTAGTCTAGAAAAAAAAAAAAAAAAAGAGGAAAACAAGCCGGGTAATTAGTTCCGTGCTATAAATTGGATCTCCTAGCTGAAAAAATATTGATGCTTAATAATGTTTTGTGCCCTCTGTATGTGTCCTTTGTATAGTCTTTTTTTCCATTCCTTGGGCTTGGAGAGTTATTTTAATCCTATCACACTTAGGTAACGTTTCTATTACTTTGGACTCAGTTTGATAATGCCCACAGGAAATATCCTTAGAGCTCTCTCTCAGCATATCTTCAAAGAAACGCATTTATCTTAAAGCACTTTAGAAATATCTTAACTTGGTAATCAATTGCTTTCTTTGAAGCCATCAAATGATCAACAGAACAGGAAGGGAGCTCAGGCTAAATGAGAGACACAGCAACATGCTCTTAACACAGAGATGTCTTAAGTCTTGCTCTGCATGGAAAGAGCTCTGCTACCTGCTTGTATAGAGACAGCTCTTCTGAAGGTAAAAAGGAATTGATTGCTGTGTCCCTCCTTTTGGCCCGGGCAGTTAGGCAATTTTGAGAGCCTTGCTGTCTTTATTTGCACTAGGAGAAGCTGCTAAAGGTAGAAGCCTGGCATTTTTTCAGAGCAATTCTATCCATTCAGAAAACAGTCACACAAAGCACTGTTTTTTCAAACACAGTAGGATCAGACCCCTACAGACCTTGAAATCAAAATGTGCATGGTGAATGCTGTGCCCAGAATTGTCCAGGTTTCTTCTTGAAACACAATTAGAGCTGTTTCTGATGCCTCCTCCCTTTATATGGGCTGTCTTTGATGGGATAGCCCAAAGTAGTCTCAAACACCAGAAAGTGCTTTAAAATGCTTTGTCTTCATTCTTAGAAGTCCCTACATAATTTAAATCCTGAGCTTGGTTTTATGCCTGATCTTCTAGGATGATTTTGCACAGTGGATTTCAGGCAGACATTTTTAACACATACAACAATATCAAATGTCACAGAAAATCTGGCCCTAGCTAAGTAAACCCTCTCTGAGATATCTTTATTTTTGCCCTCTCTGTCATCAATTTAACACATCTTAGGACAACAACCAAAGGAAATACAGCAGCTGAAATACTACAGCGCTCCTAATATCTTCTTCTAATTCCTCTATTGGTTTGTGAAGACAATTCTTTGACATGCCCCATGGTGGTGGGTGCAAACTTGCCATAGCTTAGAGGCTGCTGCTGCTGCCGGGAACTTAATCCACAGGCTGGATTTGGGCTGGATACAGTACATTTCCATGGGAATTTGAAACTGGAGAAAAAGGAAATGATAAATCTCTATTAATAGTTTGGCAAATGGGAGCTGCAACCTAGGGCTGTAACTTTTCTTGTAACATAGTAATAAACACAAAAGTCAATACTATAAGAACAGAGGCAAAAATGTGTGAAAAAATTCAAACAAGATTTGGTGAGCAGGTGACCTATGTGAGAAACAATGATAGAATGATAGAATCACCAAGGTTGGAAAAGATCTCCAAGAGCATCCAGTCCAACTGTCCACCTACCACCAATATTTTCCCACTAAACTATGTTCCTTAGTACAAATCCAAATGTTTCTTGAACACCTCCAGGGATGGTGACTCAACCACCTCCCTGGGCAGCCTGTTCCAGTGCCTAACCACTCTTTTTGAGAAGGTATTTTTTCTAAAATCCAGCCTGAATTTCCCCCGGTGCAATTCAAGACCATTCCCTATTTGTTAGTTATGTGGGAGAAGAGGCCCACTACGAACTTCTTTCAGGCAGTTGTACAGTTGTGCTCCTCATAAGACTTGTGCTCCAGAGTACCACAGCTTCGTTGTCCTTCTCTAGAAGTGCTCCAGGGTCTCAGTGTCTTTCTTGTAGTGAGAGGCCCACAGCTGAACATAGTACTTGAGGTGCAGCCTCACCAGAGCTGAGTACAGAGGGACAATCACTTCCCTACTCCTGCTGGCAACACTATTTCTGATGCACACCAGGATGCCATTGGCCTTCTTGGCCACCTGGGCACACTGCTGGCTCATGCTCAGCCAAACATCAACCAACATCCCCAGGTCTGTTTCTTCCACACCATTTTCCAGCCACTCTGCCCCAAACCTGTAGTGCTGCCGGGGGTTGTTGTGGCCAGAGTGGAGGACCCGGCATAATTGTATGCTTTTTATCAAAGGCAGTGAAAAAACAGTCAAAAAGCATATGGATTGAAACACATCGACTGAAGGATGAAAATTATAATGAATGGAAGCTACCTCAAAATACCCAGAGCTATAGAGAAAACGGTATCTTAGAACTCAGTGAACACAAATGTTTCTAGAGAATTTCCTGCTGCTTTTTAAGACTGTAAATAACTCTTCTGAGTCATCAAGGGAAAGTAAGCATTGAAAGCTGATGAACCTTTGGAAACTCTAAATTTCAAAGGAAAAGTTGATGCAATTAGAACTCACTTAACTTTTATTGTAGATATTAGTATAGTACATGTTCTGTAAAATAGCCTTAATTAACTCCACTTCTAGTTATGTTAAAAAAAATATAATACTGTTAGTTCTGTTGAAATTTCAAGAATGTGCTTACAGCTTGATTAAAAAAGAGTATTATTTGCCTATGTTTCAGAAATGCTATGATCGTCAAGGCATTACTGTGGAGTTTATAGTTTATTTTGGGAAAGTGTTTTGAACTTTGATGAAGAGGTCATATAAACTGTAAATTATTGTACTAACTTTTTCCAGTGTCAATGGTGGCTGTCTTTTTAGTAGATAGACAGAATATTAATACAAATTTTATTATATTACTTGACAGTTATACATATATACTCATGAAGATTGATGATTCAGTTAAAATTTGGGTCATGGATTTAAAGCATCTAAGGTCAAAAACGAGGTCAGTGCAACTTTGCTGCACTGAAAACTTACAAAGGAAACAGGTCTTATTCAGTCATGCTTCTGATCTGGGAAGAAAATTCGTGAGAGGAAAATCAGCTCTGAAAATTAAAATCATTTCATTTCATGCTTTTGCCTGGAATTTGAAAGTAATAAGGTTTAAAGTTCTTGGGCATTTCTGAGTCAACGAACAATGACCTTCTTGGAGGGAAGCATCCACCTCTTCAAAGCAATGACTCAGTTTCTGTCAGTTCATAAATAGATCACAGTCAATAGGCCAAGAAAATTTCAAACGCTTATGATGCTGAAAATTCTGAAGCATTTTTTTGCTTTCTGATACAGATGAAAATTTGAAAGTGTTGAAATACTCCTAAAATCAAAGTGCACCATTTGGATTGCCTGAACTAATCCAAAGCAGATAGTACTAATCTGTGTCATTAGAAGACGTTTTCTACCCTGCTGCATCACTTCATTTCTTGTGTAAGTTTGAATTCTTGTGTCTTGAGTCTTCCATTCAGGTTTGTTATCCTGCTTGGCCATCAGCTCCAATCAAACACTTCAGCGAGATTATCCTCGTGACAAAGTACAGAACTCAGTTAGCTCACAGATAATGACTCTTCCTATAGTTTCCACAAAGTGCACTGACAGTGAAATTGCACTTTAATATTTTACAGAAGTGATCAGAAAAGAAACATTTAGGTGCCTTATCTTCTTATCTTTGAACATTCAATTTTTTTTATTTTCTAAGTGAGAATTGGAGTGAACGTGAGAAATAGAAGTGCTTGTTGGTGTTTTTATTTTCTTCTTTCAGAAAGCTGTACTCTTCTATTTTTCTGTTGCTAATATTTTTTTCATAAAAAAAAAAAAATTGGCAGAAAATTTTCAGTCAATTCCCACTTGGACTAGCCTTGCATGAGAAGTCAAACCAGGCCTCAGAAAGGTTAGCCCAGGGGAAATTAAGTCTGTGTGCATCTTCACCTGTACCCTACCCATTCCACTTCTGAAATAAGGAATCTCTTCCACAAAACCTTGCAACTCCAGCAGCCTCTAACTATGCTAATAAAAATTTTTCCATTGCACTTTGCTTTGGTGGCACTCCAAAGCTCTATCCTGTGAGAACGATTTGCATTTCCTCTCATGCAGAGATGGCAGATGCAAAAGAATAGGTTACTTAACTGACTGAATCTTTGAAAGTGATTTTATAGCGTGTTTTTTTCAGAAAGACACTATACACAATAATTATAAATTGTCTATTTCCATCATTTATTTTCTCTCTCTTTAGTTGAAGGTAGTCCTTGCACTGCAAATGTACCATTTCTTGGTACCATAGTTTTCATGCATTTCTATGCAGAAAAGGTGGTCATCCATGAAAAAGTTTTATAAAAACAGTTTGTTTGTTCTGCCTGTGTAAGCAAGCATTTTCAGTCTTTGAACTAGTGAGAAATTAGTAATTTTTCCTGTTGAGAAGGAATTTTACCCTATATTTTACAAGAGTGTTGACAACCTAGTTTGTTGTCAAAGTAGATTAAAGACACAGGAAAGAATGGTATTTTGAGTTTTGAAAGAATGGTATATATGTTCTACGGTTACTATATTTGAAACATTCTTATTTCTTATGTACATTTAGGCATAAACTGGAACACAGGAAGTTCCATATGAACATGAGACAAAACTTTTTTACAGTGAAGGTGACAGAGCACTGGAACAGGCTGCCCGGAGAGGCAGTGGAGTCTCTTTCTCTGGAGATATTCAAAATCTACCTGGACCCTTTCCCGTGTAGCCTACTGTAGGCAGCCTGCTTTAGCAGACAGATGGACTAGATGATCTCCAGAGGTCCCCTTCCAACTCTTTTGATTCTACAATCACCTCTTACTGGTTCCAAAGAGTTTCAAACCTGTTTCTCAATTACTAAAGGTTGCAGATCCTCTTGAGAGTGACTTAGATTTGTAAAAAAGGTCTTACACTGAAAACAATTAAGAGGACTTTATATTCGTTTAGAGGCTGCTGTGATTCATAATACAATAAGGGTAAATTGACCTTTTAAAGGCAAATATGTCTTGCTGATTACTCTACAGAGCTACATGAACAAAGGTCTAACTAAGATGTTACGTAACTACCTCTTTTCTAAGCCTTAGCTGAGTCTGTTTTGGCCAGATGGATAATTTCCCCTTGAACCTACACACTGCAAATACTTATATATTGTCAGGATATTCTAATCTCTTCAGTACAATTTTCACAACCACAACTACAGATTTGTCTAGTTTATTCTTTCACTGTCCTTAGAAGTAATTCACCAGAGACTGAGTGAGGCTTGGAAAAAATAATAATAATAAATTCACTTTAAAAGAGTATTGCAGAATTTTATAACTGGCAAAAGAATCAATAATAGAAATTATAAAAGCAATATTGTCATCCTCCTCCATAAACATATGTAATCCTTATAAATTTGTGGAAAAAAATAGGGCTTCTTGCCAGCTGCTTTGTCCCAGGAATGGAAAACTGCCAGTAACAGAACATGCTGAGGTTTCATGCAGACAGCACTCCAGTAAAAAGTACATAGTCCAAATTTCATTCTCACTTTATATCTTGTGGACGTGGGCACATTCCTCCATGGCAGGGATGAGAGTCACATGATATCTAGTAAGGAATGCCTAATTCTGCCGCCTTCTGCCTACTTTGCATTTTTGGACCTTTTAAGCTGTTTTTGTGGTATTCCGTTGTTGATAGCTCATCTTTGCAGAGAAATGACCTTCAAATTCTGAAGATAATTTTGGTGTGCAAGTTGTTTTTTGCTCTGTAAGTTCTACTATGAGCCAGGTGCAAGGCTGAGTTCAGTCTGTTAGGCTGCATGTCCTGTTAGTGCCCTCTGAACACCTTGGGCTGACCAGCATGCAGAGAGGATATATTATTATATATCCCATCTTGCAGAGGTTAAAACTTATCTCTCTTTCTTCCAGAAGAACCAGGTCCTTACACACATTGCTGCAGAAAGCAAATGCTCTTGTTTTTTATCCTACCTGTTGGGCTGGTGCAGTATGCACTCAAGGACACAAAAATTATATTTGCAAGGAAAAATCACAGAGGAAGGGATAAGACTGAAGCCTCTTAGTCAAACTCTGTGAGGACAGGCATGGGGCCTGTTCCACAGCAAGGCTTACACATTTCAGGTTACACTGACACTTGATGGAAATAAGACAGGAATTGGCCTTTAGTTTGTAAAAATGAAGTTACCCAGGCCAAGACACTCATCTCCTTTGCCGCTGGCAGAGGCAGAAATACCGCCCAACTCCCTTCTTTTTAGGGACCTGCAAGACTAAGCGTTATTCCAGCAAAAGGAATGTAGTACTTCTCTTATGCACTCCATATTTGCTCAAGTACTACTTAGAGTCTGTAATCTATCTAGATGTGATTTTTAGACCTTAAGTCACGGCAAATGGCACATCAGATTTTCAGAAATCTGAATAATAGAATGTATGCACTCTTCTATGATAACTCCTTGGGGTTTTTCTGTGACAGAAGACTTCTGAAAGCACAATTCAGAAAACTGTATATTACTCAGTTTTTCTGTAAGTCTTACTCCTGTATTAACTTTTCTTTCCATCATCAATTAGGGAAGTCCTTCATGACCTTCTACTTGTTTTCCTTCAGTTAAGCATCTCCAAAGTAATCAATGTTAAGACTGCCTGTCCAGAAAATATAGATGATTTTCCTTCTCTGCGGGGACTGTTATAAATGTTGGATTTCTAGTTTGAAAAGAAGGTGCTATCAAAATAAAAGAAGCAAACGTACATCTTGGGCAAAAATGGATGACTATAGGTCAGGTCTAAGGAGGGACATGAGACCTCATACTCAAGAAACAAAGTAAGGCAGAATTAGGACTTGGAGAGGCATTTTAGGTGAATATAGTTGGCAATGAGTCCTAGCAAGAAAAGCCAGGACAAGAAACACAATAGAACTCCATTTTTCATTGATTGGCTGAATGTGCAACTTGAGAAAAAGAGTTGCTGTATTCTCAGTTCACTAACTGACTTGGGAGGTTTTCTTTCTTGCAATAAGTGGACATCTCAGAGGGCTTAGCTGCACATCAGAAAGTAAGCAGAAAGTGATCAATATCTTCTGTCTTCTTTTTGTGATTAGCTCTTTTTACTTTTCCTGGAATACAGGATACTCTTGTGAGACAATATGTAATTCATCACAGGGTTCATTTAATTGAAATAAGCTTATGAAGACACTGCAAGTGCAGCTAGAATACTGTACCTGTGTTATTGTCATGGATTGCACAGACTCAGTAGCTGCAGCATGCAGGGTTTGGAAATGGGAATTCTCTCTCCCACATAGGCTGTTACGTATCTCCTGTGTTTGTTGTAAGAGCTGCACCGCAGCAGTAGAGTGCCTTAGTGGCTGTGCTGGCTGAAGTCACAAGTCATGTCTGTGGCATGGGAGGGAGGTTGCTGCCGAGAAAGTCAAGTCTCTTTACTCCTTTAACCCTCTGTTGTCTAAAATTGTTCCCTTGCCTATAAATTCAATCGGCTTATTACCTGAAGTTATTCACTTGCCTTTCCAGTTGGAAAAAAAAAAAAAAGTCAAATGCTTCAAAACTGCTGCTGTTGTTGTAAGAGTTGGCTCCTGCTATCACTGAAAATGAAGCAGGGAAAATTTTCAAAAGGGGAGAGCAATAAATAGCAAATCCATAATGTAATTATAAACGGAGTAAATTTCATTTCAGTGTCTCACTTTCCTTACAGTGACATTTTGGCAGATCAGCTTCTTAAATAGCTCTGTTTCAAAATTAATTTTCCTGGGGCAAGACCAGCATATTTTTTTAAAGAGCACATCATATGATAAGTTAAGTTACTATTAGCTCTAAATACCAAAACAAAGTAGAGCTTTTGATAGAATGAAAATTGTAAGGTTGTTTCTACATTATATTTCCACAATTCTAAAATACCATAACCCCGATATTTTCAATGTCTTTTGCTCTGAAGAAGATGTTTAGGTTGATGCATATGAAAACCTCAGTAACTTGCGACCTTAATGTTGCCTATATAAGCTCTATCTTATCTATTTACCTATATTCTTTTTAAACCTTATTGAAATTTATATCATTCGTTGTTTGAGTGACATCCATCAAAGTTTATTACACTCAAAACACTGGGAAATCATAAATTCCTTTCTGCACATGCTAATTAGTGTTACATAGAGTTTTATTTTTTTTATTTAAATGTTTGCATGATTTATGTTTATGAAATTTAAGACCAAATGGAGGTCTTTTGAAGCTAATTTGACAGATATTCAAAGTAATGGAAATACGACTGCAGTTTTAAATAACATTATGTGCATTATCTCATACTGAATGTATTATAAGGCAGATGCTCTTGCTGTGATTTTGTCTTGAGATACTTTTTCAAAGTGGAAAGTAATTTATCCCTCCTTTACAGTTATGGGAAGATAATACAACAGAGAACAAGCCATACAGGGATTTTCATACAGACATGGAGTAGTAAGGATACAGCTCCTGTTGAACATTGCTGCATTGATATTTGAATGACTGAGGATACTAGCTTTCATTATTAAACCTTTGTGATAGATAGAAATTAAACTGATAACTGTTGGGTTTTTTTCCTGTTTTTAACCTCATGCTCTCTTCAACCTGTGACATCTTGCTCAGCAGCCCGGTCATCCCATAGTGCCTATTCCAGAAAATGAAACACTCAGCTCTAAGGAGGTAATCAGTTGACATCTAATAGCTTTATGCATTTGCATGCTGGCTTTGTCTTTTATTTGTGTAGCATGTGTATGAGACAATGAGCAAAAATGTACTGAGCTCCTGATCAGCTTTTGTCCAGTGTATGGGCTACATAAGCATTAATTGTTCTTGGTGATTAATGAAGAAAAAAGAAAAAAGAGTTGTTTTGGAAATTATACTGTCTGTGTGAATTTGGAGTAACACTAATATTTACACTTCAGGTTTCTGGTATGTGCTACTGGGATGCTAGCAAGTGGAATTTGTTAAATTATGCAGTAAAACCATTTCCCAATTTGCAGTCACTGGTATTGATTCTGTTCTAAATATCAGATGCAACAACTCCCAGGAGCACTTGGACAATAAGTTGTTGAGAACTTTGTAAAGGACTGTCAAAAAAAACATCAGACAGCATGCAGAGAGATGGTTTGCCCAGCATCAGCATTCAGTACCAGTTTTATTTTCCTTTGAGGAAAGACACAAATCTTGAAGTCTAAACTCAGTGGTGGATTCCTTACTTCTTTCACATCTCTAAGCTCAATGTAAATTACATGTGTAATTTGATTAACTATTGTATTCTTTACTGCAGGCTTTAAACTGTAATAGAACATCCATTTTTAAAAGAAATTTTCAACTGTTTTAGAAATGTACGTAAAATGCATAACTTACTACCAATAATAACACTATAAGTTCAGCTATGACAGGGGAATTTTTGCTACTGAGACCTCTTTTTGTTACTGAGAACATTCTCATAATTATTTCACAAGTTTTTAGATGGTTTTAACAATATAAAAAGAAATGATAATTTTATTTTTGCAACACATTTATTTTTCCTTTCTTATTTTAAAACAAGATTCTAATCTTGTTAAAAGCAGCAAAATGAGCATTTAAAAAAAAAAAGAAATAGGCATTTACCAATAATTACTATAAAATATGTGACTTTCTTATAAATGTGGAGAGAGTTTTGAGGGCAAGACCCTCACATGTTGGAGGCAAAATGGAGTCAGGCACATGTTGATTGACTTCTCAGTTTGTTGACAGAGCCTGTCTATATATCCTTACAGTGCATCTTGAGTTCCACTGTAAAAAGATTAAGAAATAGAAAATGAAAGGAGAAGAAAGTTAAGCATCTCACTAGGTGGATCGTTACACTGCTGTTCAGCATCAGGAGAATGTAAGGGATGAACACAGCACAGCCTCTTATTTTCATGTGCACTCCTGGCCTCTCTGGCTACTCCTTGGTTCTCTCAAGGAGTTACTATGGTTTATAGTGTAGATCATTCCAAAGTAAGCGCAAGGATGCCTTCACAAAACAAAGTTAGACAATTAACAGCTTGCTCAGTTTCTCAGATGATAGGTGCTTTTTTAATTTTAACTTTTATTTTTTCTTTGCCTGTGAAGTTTTTGATAGGAACCTCCCCTGACTCAAGCAACTGTTTGTGCTGATATTGCGCTTTATGTATTTATGCAACACACAAGGCTCCACCTAACTTGATATATCCTTTATTAACAGTGAAGTTATGTTTAGATGTAGAACTGGTGAGGAAAAGTTCTGTCAAGTGATAAGGCCAACGTTATTTGTACTGCTGCACTAAAATCTGCATTTCTCTGTCTCTGCCCTCACCAACCCTTTTTTCTTTATCTAAAATTACTTGTAAGATCATACTGAACTTCTTTTTCCACAGTGTTACTCCTTCAGAGCTAAAAAAGTTCTGTGAGAAAGTCAGTGTGATTTATGTATTTCCAGAAAAAGAACAGATGGTCACATGTGCAGTGAAACATAAACATTTCCTTGACCTTTCGGAAGGATGAGAGGGGGAAGAAGAGACTTTGCTACTTTCTACTTAATAATTCACATTGTTTTCCACAAAGTGAAGTATTCACCACAGGGAAAAAAAAAAAAAAAAAAAAAAAAGTTGTCTTTGTATGCTATTCTTCATGTAGCATCAGCTTCATTATATAAAAACAAAACGAATCAAGTCTGTCACTTTCCTGTGAAAGCAGGAAAACAAATGAATGAACATTTCCTCCCTGTAAAATCCTCCTCTACACCCTATGCTTTTTAGTTGGAGGACATCTGAAGGATATGCCTGTAAAAACTAATCAAGAGATAGGATAGTAATTTCTAGTACTTACAATGTTCATTTAACCTAGTGTTTGCTCACATCATGGTGTGTGACTGAGATTGCAATTACTCTCAGAATTATACTGAGTCAGAATATTTAGAGAGAACATATGGCATATGTCCCTGTAGAGTCATAAAAAGCCATTGCAGGTGCTAAATGTATGTACTCATTACCTTTATTCATATAGGACTTGGAAAGTCCCAAGTCAATTACATTAGGTTCATGTAATCTTTTGCTTCAGCTGTTGATTTGTCTTATCTATTTGTTATTGCTAAGAAATCTGCAATAATTATTTAATACCTGGCATCTTTCCACGTAAGGTCACCATTCATGAGAAGACCCCATGAAAAAAATGCCGATTCCATTGACTTCAGTGGAGATAGGATTTCACTTCAGTAAAGGAAACAATTAATCTGCCCTGCTCCACTTTAAAAAATTTCAATTGCAAATGTTCTTTAAATTATAAATTCTATGAAAATGTCAACAAGGCCCAAAGTTCTGTTATACATTGCTCTTTATCATTATTTACTTAAGGAGTGTACCTGGTCAGAGGTCAACTTTACTATTAATCATTAACACATTCTATATATAAGAAAATGTACCCATTATATTGTACGAAAGAGTTTATGTAGATGGCTTTACGTTAGACCAAGATCCAGCTCAAGTGACAGTTTCAGAAGTAATGTTCTTCCAGCTAAAAACAATGGTATCTGGATTTCCAAAGAAAATTCCAGAGTTCACAAAAAACCCCACATTTTCTTGATATCATGATCACTCTGCTTTATCTTATTTCCATATGGCCAGCAGTAATGCTGGCCTGAAATAGGGCATCTCTGAGCCATGGTCCATGACATAGCAAAGCTGGGACGAATGAGAGTGGAGGCCAACCTGAGTGTTGTCTCTGGCAGGGAGGTGCAAAGGAAGGGCACAGACCGCCCTCTCCTTGAGGTTATCCAGACAGCCTGGGGCTGCTGGTGGTTAGGTATTCTGTAATGAGCCAGCTCTCAGGTACCTTTCAATACCTTTTTAGCTGGTAATAAAGAAGATCCCCGTCAAAGCAAGAACAGGGATATGGTAGATACACGAAAATAGAGGGAACTCTATCTCCAGCAGTTATAATATCAGCTCCCTTGCTCAGGCACCTTCTTCCATTTGGTGCCAAATGGATCACAGATGGGTCGAGAATTGCCTTTGTAGCACTGCTGGTGTGCAGACTTTATAAAATACCAAGGGAACTCGAGGGTATTAGGTTATTCATAAACACTGCATAGACTGAGGCTAGGCATAGAGATTAAGGCAGCATAACGCAGCAAATAAGAAAGGAAAAGGAAACAGTAATACACATTAAAAAAAGCTCTCAGATGTTCCAAATTTGATGACACTTTCCTCCAAAATGAGAACTGCTTTAACATGACCTGCAGTCTTCAAAAGGATTTTGGAACAAAATGAACAGAACTTCTCTGAATCAGTAGTCTCACTGTCCTTAGTTTATTTTGATCAAGCCAAGGACTGCAGCACTGGGCTCTCTCCATATCATCATAACAGTTCATTTAACTGAAAATCTAATGATGTTGCAAATGAACATTACAAATAGGAATATTTACTGCTTTGACTAAGAGTAAGAATTTCAAGTGTGAGTTTTTCAACTTCATAAACGGATGGGCTGCTAATTGGGAAGAGTAAGCTACATGCATCTGGTCTTATAAATAGAAAGGTCCAAATGGCACATGTTTGTTAAGTCTGAAAAAAATCAGCATAGACATCAGCATAGGTAATTTATATTAGTTTATAATTTATAATTATTTACATTTTCTAACATTTAACATGTTATATTTGCAACAGGAAATATATATTTACAACTGGTATTTGGGTAATACTTTTTGACAGCTTCAAAGATACCTTCTTGTTTTAAATAATAAGTTTCAGTTATTGCATATTGACATGAAAGGGCATTAGATCACCATGGATTAACAAGGAAAAAGATTTTCTGAATTTATTGAATATTATTCCTATTGGGGTCTGTATAAAAATAATTACACTACATGTATTACATGCTAAATTTGTATTAAAAAGACTAAAAGGATGCTAGCACCCTGCAGAGAAGAACAATTCTCAGCCTATGAAGGGATGGCATTTGGCATATTGCTGTAATTAATGCAAACCTATATGAGGCTAGCCTTCACAACCACCCAGATGTAAGAATTCCTGTTCAGTTTGGAGTCAGCCAGACTTTGGGTCCCTCTCTGACTCCCCAGCCAGTCAGTCACTGGCCTACAGTTGTATGGGATTGTTTGCTTACTCATCCCAGATAGCAGATTTTGCATTTATCTTTGTTCAAACAGTTCCTGCTGGCCCATTCCTCCAGTCTGGCAAAGGGCTCCAAAATGGAACCTGTACCCTCAGCATATCAGTCTGTCTCTGTCCTCCGAATTAGTAACATCCACAGAAATCATGGGCTTGCATGCTCTTCCACCACCCAGCTCCCCTAGTGTCAGATGGTCCCCTGTGAGATGCCACCTGGAACAGTGACTTTGAACAGCTTTCTACAACCTTTTAAATCAGTAGTAACATCGGTTATTTATCTGAGACAAATAAATACAGAACTCTGCAGTCCTCCCTCTTCCTCAGTTTGGGTACATGGTTACTATAGAAGACTGTGGAAAGCCTTTCTAAGGTAGGGGAAAACAATATCCATGCCACGTGACTACAAGATCAGCCACATGCTATGTCATCCTGGGATGTGGTCCAAAAAAGAAGTGGGAGCCCAGCATGAGTTTGAAATGTCTTCTACTGTCCATTTAGCCAGGGTAATGCTTTGTCTTTTGAAGTTTGGTCTTTAAACACATCAGTGCATGAAAAACATCCTGAGCTCTATAAACGTAGTTATAAATTAACAGTACAGGAAACCAAAGTTTTTACAAAGACAAAGTGCTTCATGAAATTGTCCACCAGCAAAATATTTGTACTACTGTGCCTGTTTCACATACTGCAGTTTTTACTCACCTCTCCATTTTGTATTCACCTTTTATTGATTTATTTTTTTTAATGCAGGTCACAAATCAAAGAGGTTCTGTTTAGCTGTAATGGTGAGTATCACTGTTTTTCTGACTTGGTTACAGTCACACTTAGAACTACAGCTTTAGTGTCATTGTAACAAATCGATGTTTACGTGTTTACTTTGAAAAGATGGTAGGATGCATTAGCAACACGATTTAGTGTTTGGTTAATAAGCTGGCTATGCTTGGTGAGTGACTTTCTATTAATAATTACAAATACAGAATAATTTCACTTCTAGCATAAAGTCAAAATTGAATTCATTTTAAGTAGGATGTAATCAAGCAGGTGGAAAGAATTGAGGTATGGTTTGGAATTAGAATATGTAGTAAAAATAAAATGAATATTATTTTATATTTGAGTGCATAACCACATAATGTCATTAAAATGAATGGTTTCTTATAGTTAAATAATGCCGTGTTGCAAATAATGTGCTATACTTGAGTGTAGACACAATTTAGCACTTAAAAAGGGAGGACAGCAAATACATTATATAGAAAAGGCTGAACTGTTCAAGATGTTTTTGGTTACAGTCTTCACAAGACAAGATTAATTGTGACTGAATGATTAATTCTGTTAATTCTGAGAATTTGGGAATAGGAATATGAAGAGAATAGAAAGAGAATACCTTAAGGAATACTTAGGTGAACTGGATGTATACAGTTTCAGCCCAATGAAGCATCCTTAAGTGCTTAACCAAAACTATTTCTCAAAGTAGCAATTAGCACGATAAGGAAATTCACAAAAAAAAAAAACCTGCAGAAAGGCAAATGTAATGTCATGTCAAACAAAGGATGAAAGGAAGATCTAAAGAATTTCAGAAAAGTCAGTCTTAATATCATTTCCAAGATACTGGAACAAAGTATTAAGCAATCCATTTTAGGCATCTAGAGATAGTAAGAACATAAGGGAACTTGCACAGGGACAGGTCAGAAACAAATCCTATCAAGTTGATCTCATTTCCTTCTTTGACAGCAAAACAGAGATAAGGGATATGATTGATATAGTTCTTTGACACAGACCCACATGACATTCATAAGCAAGCAGAACAGATACAGACTAAATTAAATACACATAAGGTAGATGTGCAACTGATAGGGAAGCTGAGCTTTGAGAACAATCATTTGTTGCTAAAATGGGAAAACACCTCACAGAGACTTCCATGATGCTGTCTTCTGGCTCTATACAACATTAACTACTTGCTCAGCTGAATGGACGGTAAATTAATCAGATTTACAGATAATCCCCACTTGGGACTGAAGACAATGACAAGGGACAGTGAAAAGCACAGAAGTGGGATGACAGTAATAACTCAGGAAAGAATCTGAAGATTACAGGGGACCACAAACTGAATCTGAGCTGGGGAAGCGGTGCTCTCCTATGAAAAATGCCATTCAAAGGAAATGCTGAAGGGAGTGCTTATAGTACAATGGAAATAATTCCTCACTTCTGTTCAGTGTTAGCGAAGAACAAGTTGCAGTGCTGTGTTCCATTCTGAACACTTTTAGAAAGCAAGACTGGTGGTGTGCAACAAGAATGGCAGATTTAGAAAAGATTCAAAGCTTTCAGTTTCTTCTATTATTTCACATAGAAATAAAAGAAAGAGAGCAGAGGCTCAACAGGTTGTATCTCTTCATAATGCATTGTTAAAAAGGAGTATTAGTCACTTCTCCAACCTCCCTGTGAGTGGGAGGGAAAGAAATGGGCCTAAATTTCAGGATGAGGGATTTAATTCAGAATTGGGACAGCTGCAGCTACATGGGAATATAGTGCTCAGATTTTCTGAGGCTGCTGTAAGGGCAGGAAGGATCTCATAAGGCAAGATTGGTGCCAGCTGCACCTTGTCCCACAGCTTAAAACAAGAGAAGTGGCTGAATTTTTCTTCATGCTTTTTTTTTTTTTTTCCCCTGTGAAAATACAAGTGACGTTTATTAGTCAAATTATCTGATTTACATGGTTTACTAATCTCTGTTTTACTATTTTTGGCTATTTTTGTTCATTTGGAAACTCTTCTTTTACAGCCTCAAATTAGGATCGAGAGATAAAACCACAGAGTATTTTTGGGCCTTTTTCTCTGCTGAGAAGGAATCCACAATACAAGTGTTATCTAAAGCACCATTTAAAAAAAATGCTTCCAGTATGCTAATTGCTAATATTCTTTCAAAAGATAATTCTATGTACTAGCATAATTAACCCCTGAGACACACATACGAATGTGCCATATTTATATACCACTTCTTGAAGTGCTTGCCAGTTTAAGAGATGCCTAAAGTAACACAGCATATTTTATTTAGAAATAATATAAAAGTCGAAATTCAATAAAGTTGTATTTTTGTTGCAAAGTGTTTGTTGTGATTCTTATTTTCCTTTCTGTAAATTTCCCTCCATGCACTTCAAGTAGCTGAGTCTGGATGCCAGCACCATTGGAAAGGACTGTTCCCACACTCTTCACCTTGGTCACGTTTTGCCGTCATGCAGATTCTTACGTTCTGTGAAATACTCAGAGAATTAGTCATGCTTGTGTCAGCACCTACAGTGATCAGTAAGTCCAGTGGTTCTTCCCTGCCATGAGATGTTCACAGGCCTGCTGGTCTGGAAGTGCCAGCTGCTGAGGGCAGACAGAGTTACTGGCTCTCTCCTAGCAAACATCCACGAACCACCAGTTTCCTCTACACTTTACACTGTTCTCTTTTTGACTCTGTGCTGCTTCCTCAGACTGAGTGTTGTCTGAGCCTGAATCTTAAATAATTTTTTTTTTTCAAAATCCACTGTGAAAGTCCAAGGACTCTGTTTGTCCATGCCTGTGTGAGTCACTGGCTTCTCCCCGATCCCTCGATCCTTTGATCCTTATACATCAGCCTGCAGGTACATGCACACCAGGGACTTCTGCATCACGGCCTGGTGTGTGGAAGCACTTCATCTCCTCACACACTGCTACATGTTGAGGTTATGATTAATAATTGTAATGAGATGTTCTTCTGCTTCCATTAAAATTAAAATGATGAACTAATTTATAAAATCATCAATTAAAATGTTTACGTTAAAGTCAGTTTAAATGGAATAGTCCTAAGGGTACTCAGCCTCTTGTACTGCTGGACCTGCATTTAAGCTGCTTAGCAGCGGTACTGTGGAAATAGAAATGGAAAAATAGAATCATCAAATCATAGAAAAATTTGGTACATTTTAGCTTTAAATTAGTCCAGGTAGCAGATCAAAGCCCAGGGTGGAAGGAACGGAAGAAGGAGAAAGAACTACCAGAACTGTAGGAAAGGCAAAGGAAGGACCCCTTTCTTTACCTCTGGTTTGGTGAGTTTCTTCATCTGTACATATTTTACAAACACATCCCTATCTGTTCAAATGGCTTCTGTCTGTGAATGAAAATGGAGAGTGTGTCAGCAATTACAGCCTAGGAAGTCTATTCCTCAGAGACTAATGGGAAAAGAATTCAGAGAAAAATCCGTGAAGGGGAGATTATAAAGAGCAAAAGTTGTCATGAAAAAGATTGATTGCTTTTTCAACAGCACTATAAAATTAATGTATGCTGCTTATTCAATAGTGTAATATATTTAGCTCAGCTTTACACGCCTTTACTCTGCCTTTATTCATTCTTTTCCTGGTAAAATGCAAATTCCTGTCAGGATACCAGTGACTGCATACATTTAGTGAAAGCTTGCATTTTCCTTTTTTTTTTTCTCTTATCTTCTTTCACAGGCTAGCATACACAGTATTCATCACATCCTGTGCTTGCTTCTGGTATTTCCACTGTTGCCATGTGCTACGATCCAAGCTAGCAAACAAACAAACAAACAAACAAAAAACATTAAGGTTGGCTCAAATGGTCAGAAGTGAAATTTGGCCATCACAAGTTGTATATCTGGGCAGTGATATATATAGGCTGTGGTTAGAAGTTTCGTAGTTCACTATGTGAGAAAATACGATTTGCTGCATCAGATTGAGGGCAGCCCTTGGCTGCAGGCTTCAGCCATTTGGGATCCTAAGCCTGGTTTGTTCTGGCACACCTCTGTGGTCTTGACTCAGTTTTAATGAGAAAAATGCTTAAAGATCAGAAACTTCACCAGCTGAAGCTATGCAAAATGAGGAAAGTAAAATTGTAGGAAACGGAGTATTGTTGAAAGGTTAATAGAAGCAGCTCCAGGATCCAGAAGTAAAAAGTCCGTGCCTCGAGGTATAAAAAAGAACACCCTTAAAAGCAGCGAATCAGAAAGTGGTAACTCAGCAACACAGAGGATCAGCCTGCTCTGAGGACCAGGATGTACAATTCCCACTTGACTGATGCTTGCCTGCCCAGCATGCTCACCAGGCATCTTACCAGTGCTGGTGAGCATAGTAGCTCATTAGTTGTAGCTCTCGTTAGCCAGGGCATAATTACTCCATATGAAACTTATTCTATATCAATTTTGCAGTCTCTTTGTACATCTTGAAAGCTGTCTGATCAAAAATGATCTTGTGACTATGCAAGACTGCTCTCACTGATTCAAGGAGTGCCATTTAGCCATATACAGGGCATTTCCAAGCAAGGTCTTGCACCTGGGTAGAGGCAACATCCACTACCAATACAAGCTGAAGGATGAAAGCATTGAGCACACCCCTGCCAAAAAAGACCTGGGAGTACTGGTGGATGGCAAGCTGGACACGAGCCAGCAATGTGCCCTCGCAGCTCAGAAGGCCAGCCACATCCTGGGCTGCATCAAAAGAAGCGTGGACAGCAGTTCAAGGGAAGTGATCCTACCCCTCTACTCTGCGCTGTTGAGAGCTCACCTGAAGTGAGATGTGGAGTCCCTAGTACAGGAGAGACATAGACCTGTTGGAGCGTGTCCAGAGGAGGGCCACAAAAATGATCCAAAGGATGGAACACCTCTCCGATGAGGACAGGCTGAAGGAGCTGGGGCTGTTCAGCCTGGAGAAGAGAAGGCTGCGAGGTGACATTTCAGTATCTAAAGGGGAGCTACAAGAAAGAAGGAGACAGACTCTTTAGCAGGGTCTGTGGTGACAGAACAAGGGGAAATGGTTTCAAGCTTAAAGAGGGTAGATTTAGGCTGGATATAAGGAAAAAGCCTTTTACAGTGAAGGTAGGGAAACTGGAATAGGTTGTTCAGAGATGTGGTGGATGCCCCCTCCCTGGAGACTTCCAAGGCGAGGCTGGATCAGGCCGTGGACAACCTGACCTAGCTGTGGATGTCCCTGTTCATTGCAGGAGAGTTGCTCTAGATGATCTTTAAAGGTTCCTTCCAACTCTAAGGATTCTATGATTTTATGATTCTATGATTCTACTTCTGCACCAGTCATTCACCACAAAGCAATGGCATGAAGTACTTTACACATGAAGGGAAGAGTCTGCTCTGGGCTAGCTCCTCTAGAAGTGGACTGGTGACTCTCATGTTGCAATGATACCAAAATTAATACTCGCTTGTATCCCAAACACCTCTAAGCCTGCTTGAATATAAGGCACGTGGACAATCTGTTCAGGTTTCTGATATCAGTTTGGGAGAACTACCTCTACCACAACAGTCTCACTAACGGCAGAACCAAGGTGGCATGTGACCCATCACATGGTGGGACCAAGATTTCCATCCTCAGCTGTGTTTTCTGAGAGGTTCATATACAGACATGAGCCATAAGGACTGCTTTTCCCACTTGCCAAACCCTAGTGAAGCACTGCTGAGGAAGGCACTGACAGCTATGTGGTTGTTTGCATGCTGTCCTTGTTCAAGCACAGGTTTTCCCATTCTTCACATGTATTTACTTGACTGAATTCAGAGAGGGCTCACTATGGCCTTAGGGCAATGCTGGAGTATGGCCAACAATGAGAACGAGGCGGCATCTGCTCCTGGGAGGTTTGCCAAGGGGTGCAGCTGAGGCGGGAAGCATGCGTAGTGAATTGCTGTGGCGGTGTAAGGGACAAGCCCAAACAATGACTCAAGAGACAGTTACATCAAAGGAGGATCTCTTAATTTAATGTCTCAGCTACTCCTGGGAGACTCCAGAACAATGCCTAAGAAATGGTCAGGTCATGGGAGGGGGCCTGGTGTCAACTTTGATTTGGCTTGTGGCTGGTGCCTCAACCAATCCTGGAACTGGAGCCAACAACAACTATAAATAGGGGCTAGACTGAAACATCCCTTCACTTTTTTTGTTGATACTATAAATAGAGCATATTAGTGGCTAGCCCGGCTCTTTTTCTCCTCTGCTGCTTGCTCCAGCTTCTCACTGCTGCTGCTTCCCTTCTTCGTTCTATACCATGTGGAGCTCCCCATCAGCAGGCTTGGCGCTGGATCCAGGACTGGTGATCTCTCTCCCCCTTTTTATCTCTTTTCTCTTTTCCTTCTCCTCTCTTTCTCTTACAGTTGTTAAGTAATGCAAGGCTTACTTGAACTTCCTACAAAACTCCACAGCTTAGGCAGATAAAATTGTGAGGGGGCCGATGCATATGGGATAACTGTTTTATGGAAATCTCTTATAAAGTTCTTTTTTTCCTCTCATGTACAGACCTTGAGTATCTTTTCACCTTAATCTAACCAGGGGGATTTGCGAATCTGGTCACCTCTCCCTCCCTTCATGGGCAGGACGTGACAGGTGCGATGAGCAACAAGGCTATAAGTCTGTAGCAACCACTTAGTACCTTCAGAATAGTCTTCTTTCGCCTGTGGTTCTTGACTTTGCTTGAGCACTTGTGTGTGTGTGTGTGTGAAGAACCAGGTTTCTTTGGCGTAGGCAACTGGGGTCAGTTTCTCTTCCTCTAACTCTCACTTTGACCTAAACCTGTAGAATTATTATATATCAAAGAAAGTGGACACATTGGTCCCAGAGTTTGCACATAGCAAAGTGCCCTATGAGATGACTCTACTGATGCAATTTGTCATCTCAGTCATCTCTGTTCTGAGCTGCATGTAACCTGGATTATCACTATGAGAACTGAGATAGGCAGCCCTGAAAGCTTTTAATTAGAAGTGGCACTGCTTGATACTGTGATAACAACCCATAGCAGTGAGGTGTCAGGCGGTTGCTAAATAGGGTGTGCAGTGAGAAAAACATTTTAATGCAGCTTTTCTCTGCTTTAAGATATGTAGGCACATACTGTTTGGAAGGGTTAATCTTATTCGTCCATCAGCACATGGGAGAGAGAAAAACTGTGGGATAATACTTTTGGTGATGTGGGTTGGCTTAGAAAATTTTTCCTAACACTAAAAGTAGTAAATGTAATCTATAGCAGCTGGTATAAATCAATGCTGTGTTTTGTGCAAGGAGTCACCAGCTAAGTTTCCATTGAGTTCAAAGAAAGCGACGGCCTGTATCTCTGCAGAGTTTAAACTCACGATGAGCAATTACATGGTTTCTATGATACAGTGAGTTGTGTCTACTGACAAATAAGGTAGTTGAGGGTTGGTGTCCTGGTTTCTTCCTAAGCTGGCTGAGAGTCAGGCAAAGGAAAGGCAGCACAGGCCTCGTGTGGAGTGTGCCCAGTGATCTGTGCTGTGACTGACCCTCAGTACCCGGAGCCTACCCAGCCAGTGCTTTCACCACTGCTCTGATGGTGATTAGGAATGGGATTTTAGGGTCCAGTAGGCTCATTCAAGCAGAAGAGAGAATTTTAAAAGAAAGGCTGTGGAAGAGGTTCCTGGACATTTTAAAATGCCTTTTATCTGGTGCTTTGCCAAGTGTTTGGTGACATTAATAACTTCTGGACTCCTGACAAGTGTGTGGTGTTTTTTTTAAACTCAAGGCTAGACAGTGGGGAGTGCTGAAACAGATACAAGTCAGGTATTTTTGTACCTAACTGTGAGGACAAGAATTACAGCTATGACCCTAATTGAAAAGCTTGGCCGAGCTGGTGTGCTTGGAATAGGTTAATCTTCAATAGAGAATAAGGATTATATCTAACTGTTCCTAAATAGTTACAGATAAGTCAACATGTGATCTCCTACTGTTTACTGAGTGCTCCTTTTGCTTACAAAGGAAACTATTGAAATTGAAATATTTGCTGAACCACAACAAGACAGATTTTTTTTCAAAAGGTTTGAACATACTCCAAGGAATGGGCATATGGTAGCTTTCTTTCTTTCCCTTAACCAATAATTAATTTCCCAATAATTATTGTAAAATTATTTCCAAAGACCTGTAATAGCAAAGATTTTCATTTTGCTAGTGGCAGTGTAAATCAAAAGAATCATTTTCTTAGAACCACAAAGAACAAAGGAGACACGTAGACATAAGGAAAGGGATTATCATTTCTAGTAAGTGATTCATCTGAGTTTCCATGAACACATGTGGATGAACTTTCCTCATCTTATATTTGATGCATTATAACACTGAGCGACAGACCTAACACTGCCCAGATTTTTGCCTTTTAAGCAAAACTAAATCAAAAAACACACAACAACTCTGAAGGTTACGATGTATGTGATGTACAGTTACTGTATGCTGCTGACCTCGCCTTTTCTTTTGACTTCCATACAGAAAATTGCCTGCAAAAATCAAAATAAAAATCAGGTGGTCTGATGTAATTTTCTCTCAACCACAGTTCTTTATGTGTGATAGGGACAGTGTGAGAGGCATGCCCAGTAAATACACTGCTGACAAGAAATCATATTAAAGAACTAAGTTTTGTATTACAAGCCCATACATACAAACACACACATATTACCCCTGAAGGTCTCTACCATTCCCAGCAATGCATCCGGACAGCTGTGCTCTCAAAAGTCGCTGCTCTTTGATTCTGTGACCTTCTGCAGCACTGAATGGTCCAGTTGAAATCACAGAGGGAAAGATTCCCTTCACTCCTTTCCATTGACTTCTTCAGTGTCTTCTCATTCACAATCAAATAGAGAAGGAAGAATGACTATTTTTTACCTCTGCTTTTATATCTTGGAAGACTTAAATTGTCTTGTAACTGTTCATATTTCAAACTATATTATTTTTCTGCGATTTAGCCTTATGTGTTATCGCCACTAGCAGCTTCAAAATACTCTACTGCTCTTTTTTTTTTTCCTGAATGTTTTAAGTTTTGGCAGTAGTACCATGCAGATTTCTTCAGGTCTGTGGTCCAAAAACCTGGAGCTCATGGATCAATAGTAGAGGTTGTTACACACATATTTTCAGATCTGCTCAGCTTTTCTTTGTGGTTTTATTATTCCAGCAATTTCCTCTTTAATTCAAAGTGAGCACTCATCAGTGGGTATTTTTTACTGTATTTACAGAGATCACCATGTTCATTTTGACACCAGAAATGTGAATATTAAGAGATTTGGATGATAGTTTAAACTGAATATCACATGACTTTTTAAATTTTCCCGTGGTAAGCTTGGGATTAAGTTAAGCTTGTAAAGGAAAGCTAGATCCATGGAAATGAGATTGAAATGGGGCATGCTTGAAATTGGGTAAGTTTAGTGCAGTGAAAGTCAGTTATCTATAGCCCGCATATCGGATAGGAAAATGCAAATGAAATACCATGTAAGTTTGTTACAGTTTCCAATCACATGGAAAGTAAATGAAGCCAGAAGGAAAGAGACCTTCCTTTGACACCATGTGTTCATTCCTCACATTGTTTTGATTTTAGATGTTTAAAGTATGGAACTAAAATATTGGATTGTGTATATTCTGCATAATAAACCTTTACCAGAAAATTTCTCACTTGCATAAGAACGCATCCAACATTTAATAATTATGGATACGTAGCTATAGCTCTATTTCCAGCCTCTTTCATTTTTTTTTTAGCGTGGGCAAATAAAGCTGTTTATAACAGGTCTGAGTAATGATTAACGCATAGAGTCCTCGTAAAAAAATTGTAGTCTGCAGCTTTCTGTTCAGATTTGTTTCTGACCAGTAACTGGGGTATTGTATCTACAGTAAATGGACTGTTATTGAAGCACAAAGAGCCTTAAAAAGGTGGATAGAGGCAGAAGAATGTGGCTCAAAAGTCAGATCTTGCTCTTATATTGCATTGCAAGTGAAGTTTGGATGGCAGAGCGGCTTGACGCTAGAAGAAATTTGACCGAGGAACTTTATTCTCTTGAAGACAGTGGTTCTGCAAAGTGGAACAGGCTGAAAAGGAGTCTGTATCAGGGCAAGTCGTGCAGGATACGAGGCTGCTGCACAGGAAGGAATGATGACTGCAGCTTTAACATTGCCTCCAGAGCAGCTATATGTTACTGTGACCAGTTCTGTGCCTCAGGTCCCCCTGGCCCCATAGACTGTTGTGCTGACTACTGGGATGTCTGTGAAAACACCGTTGAGCCCACCAGGTCTGATGAGCCTTGGCCACCTCCAGCATCAGGTGGGTATGGAGAAAACGTTAAGATGAGATTAGTGCATCATGACAAAAATATGCTTAGAAGTAAAACTACAAATTAATCTTTAGAGCTTATGCATCCTAAAAATCTCCCTACAGACATAGTGGAAAAAGACATTAAATATGAAATTGGAGTAATAATTATGTTATTTCTTTGTGTCTAGGACATATTTTTAGAGTTGGCTAGATCATAACTGTTGGACAGAACCACTCCTCTTACAGCAGTTCAGTGCAGAAGTAGATGAAGGGGTGTGAACAGACAGAGGATTTCTGATCAGAATATTGTTCATTTTTAGTTTTTTTATTACTCAGCTTGTAGTGGAAGCTCCTCTAGGAGTGCTCCAATCTCAATCTATTGGTTTTTGAACTAAAGATTGCAGAAATGGATCTACAAACATCTGGTCCTCACTTGGTTCCTGCAGAGGGTGCTGGAAGTTAGCTGGTGCTAAACGTTTAGAACTGTGAATTTTAAGCCTACGCAGCTTCTTACTAGTATAAATCTGGCTGAAAATGTAGAGATTGTACCAAACTTTCAACAGAATAAAATTGAAATGATAACACCATGACCTTTAAAACTTAACTATTTCTTTGGGGCACCTCTGCTGTTTGCAGTCCTGCAGTCAGACTGCAGGCTCTTCAGGAGGCTGTGCTCTTGAACCAGGCATGCAGCCAATATCTGATAAGTGACAGCATCAAAAATACTAAAGGCTGCAAAACAAACATGATTTTCCAGTGTTTCTAATCTTCTCAAAGAATGTTGTCCAATTTGTGTAAATAAAGATATTTCTTTTGTATTTATTTAGGCTGCACTGTTGTGTATTATTTCCAACAGACTGGGCATTGCTCTCGTGAGCTCTGCTTAAACCTTGAGCACTGCTCCAGAGCTGAAAGCCTTAGGGTCTAGCTTTGCAGACTGCTTATGGAAGGGAATCACTACAGAATTTGCTTTAGTTTGCCGTGTGGGTTCCGGGACAGGTGTACCTCCGATAGGTAGAAATGTAACAGGAGGTTTAGATAAGGGAATCGGTGAGGTGAAATATTTTTATTGCCTTTTTCAATCCAACTTTTGCTTCTCTGTTCACTGTTATGTAACTCCTGGGTTGTACATGCCTGCCATAGATAACAATGATAGTTTATCTATTTGAGCACCTTTATTTGTTCTATAGGTGAGCTATCGTCATATTTAATTTACATCTTGCCTCAAAACAAGCTGTTGTTTTACTGGTCCTGCTTTGTTTCTTTGTTGATGGAAAATCTTCAGCTTTTTAAAATCTGTTTCTTGGATACTTGTTATACAAACAACTAAAAAGGATAAAAGGAGAGCACCAAAGCAGGCAAAATACAGCAGGAAAAAATATCACTCAGAAGGAGCTTGCTAGAATGGAAGTGTCTGAGGAATAGGGAACAGGGAATGAAGCTGGAAAGAAGAAATGGAGAAAAAAGAGGGACTGAATGTCTGAAGATAAAGCAAACAATGAAGCATTTTTAGAAATGCTGTAAGTGTATTGGCTAACTTTTACTAACTGAGACTGTGCTGCTGCCTTTGGCTAAGAATTGTAAAGGCACTACCAGACCACGTACACCTGGAAGATTTTGATCTTCTTATTGCTTGTGGTTTTGCTCTCAGTGCTTTCCAACACATGCTGCTTTAAACAAACCAATAAACTTCAGCGCTTTGCATGGGATAGGAATATCAATAAAACAGCACAATGCTGTATTTCTGTATCCCAATTTATCCACTGCCTCGGTGCACAGCACAGTAAGCTATTGTGTGCGCCCTAAGATACGCGTGCACCAGGCTGGAGGCTGCTGCAAATATAACTGTGTGAAACTGCTTTGACTTTGTCCTTATGACCCCAGCATTCAGTGTGCTACAATAGCTTCCCTGTATTTCAGGAGAAGATGTGCACACATTCCTGTTTTGTATGTCTTAGACAATGGGTAGAAATTCTGGATTTGGTGATGTTATTATTAGTAGGAGAACTGTTAGCGTTTTGTTTATAGAATACACATTATTTATGTTACCCTTCTGTTTCACCTACTCTGATGGTACTAAAAGCCTTGTCAGAGCCAACAAACTAGATCTCACAGTGGTGATGTTACAAAAGAGACACATAGATTATGAACTGATTTCACACTGCACAGTCAGACTCTGGCCTACATGTGTGTACATCTGGAGACATTCCAGTTACAAAATGAATCACGCTGATGCTGGGGCAGATTAGGTAAGAATTACAGGAATTTGGGAAGACTGAACCAAGAGGCAGGTCCTGATTTATCAAGTCTACTTCCTTACAAGCACGATCTTCGCACCATGAAGTCATCAGGCTGCGCCTTAAAATGAATTAATTTCCCACTTATTTCTAACTATATCTCCCAGTATATTAATATTCCAATCTAATACCCTCATGGCCAGCCAATCTGCCCTTTTTCTTATGCAGCTAGTGTCTTTCAGCTTTGATATTTCTACTCTTTGACACTGATGCTTTAGACACATTTACAGGCAGTAAGTACTCCTGGCCTTTCAAGTCCTAATTTTGCTAGGCTAAGGAAACTGTGTTCTTAATCTTCAATTCCCTAAGCATTCCCTAAGTACAAAGCTTCTTTTGTACTTGTTCAGGTTTGCATTTTTTCTCAGGAGTGGGTGGTGAGGGCTGCCAGCAGAGCTCCAATGGGGCTTCCTCCTGCCTCTGAGACAATGCTTTAATACTTCTTTCCCTGGCTATATATGAAATATCTTGCTTGATGCCTCCTTCCACCTACTGCCTGATTCTGGCATTGGGGCACTCTATGACAAACAGTGACACCTGAGTAATTTGCCTTGGGTATTCTCTGAGAAATGTCTCTGTTGCTGGCAGAAATTGAATTAGAGCAGACACTTTGGGCCTTAGAGTGCTTGGGTGTGATATATCTCACCTATGTCTGTGCTAGTTCATGCAGTCTGCTGCATGATTAAGGGGGCAAAATAGGCATTTATAATTAATTCATCAGCTCCACTCCACTTCTGCTCTTTGGTATAAAATTAATTATGGCTTAGAAGTGAATATTTCTCTCCTGCCAGTGAAGGAGATCTAGGTCACTGAGGCATGAATACATGTATCTGGGCTCCGCTCCTTGTTGTGAGATGGGGGAAGGCCTTCCTCATGCTCGTGTTGAGGAAAGGCATGATACAACGCCAGTACAAACCAGTACTTTATTCATATTAAATGTGGCTAAACATGAAAATGGAGGAGAAAGAAGAAGTTGGGAGTTCCTTGTTCCAAATCCTTTCAGTGGAGGAGAAACCTTCATTTGTACCTGTATGCTAACTAGTATCTGTGGAGGAAGCATGAGAAAAGGCTGGAAAGGAGAGCCCCAAATGGTAATCGTACTACATTTATTATAGGTTTGATCCAAAGCTCTCTACAGGCATTCCAGATCTTTCATTTAATTTTTACACTGAGGTGAAATGAATAATATATTTAGGTGGAAGATCTTATAATACATGTAAGGTCTTTTCTTAGTGAAAGAAAGAAATGGAAGAAATATATTTGATTCAGAAATTCATCACTCACTTGGGATATTATACTTTATTTTGAAGAACACATGAAACATAGTTGCCTTGAAATGTAGCTGATCTTTCTATTTTTCAAAGACAAATTAAACTCTGTCAAGGGAAAAATATATTACAATAATTTTAAAAATCAGTAACTGGAAAAACTGAAATCTATTTTAATTATGTATTAGAAGATGTTATTTATTAGAAATGTATTGTTTTTATTTATTACTAGAAAAGAATTTAATTTGAGGAATTGTTTTTCAGATGTATAGAATAATTTTTCAGCATCTGTTTTGAGTCTGTGGCTGATTTTGTTTACTGTGAATAATAATGTACATGAGAAAAAATTCATCAAACTACTGTCATTACTCAGAAGAAACTGGAAATTGTTACTACTGTCTTTCACTTAAGTAATGTATACATACTGCACACAACAAATTGCTTCAATAGTAGCAAGAGTTTTGACTTAACTGACTTCAAGAATAATGTTTTTTCACACATCTATATGTTATGTTGGCAGGTTGTTATAAAGATGGCCGATATTATGGAGAAGGAACAATAATTAAAGACAACTGCAATTCCTGGTAATGTTTCAGAGAACAGAAAATTAAAATTAATTTAGCATATGTCATGAAACAGGAATTAAGTTGGTGAGCATCCATAAATTCATATTTAACACGATCAAGATTGGAAGAGTAGTACAGTATTAAGAAGTTATAGAATTATTCTACAGCCAACATAAAAGAATGGTGAGGGATGATGGACTTTCTAGTCAAGACATGAAAACATGAGTATTAAAATCTCCTCATCACTGGCCTAAGTTCTGTTCCTGTCCAGTCTACTGGCTCTGCGTGGAAATGGTTTCATCATAGGTCTGTAAATTTACCTGAATGCAGAGAAAACCAGTATCATTAAAACGTGGGAGAATATTTTCATAACTTTTTCCTGTTACTTTGGCAAAAGTGATGATCTCTATTTTATAAGGGGAGAATTTAACTTATGAAGGAAATAGATGAGCTGTTTGAAGACCCCATTCCCTGTCCTGGGACTTCTGCATGGAGCAGCAAGGATGCTCTGTTGCCATCTCTGGCAGTCGGTTGCCTGAGTCACCTCCCTGCTGGCCCTATACTTCCAAAGCCAGGGCAGCCCAATGTGCTGCAGTGACATCCAAATGGGGCTGGTGCTCCATCTACTCTGAACGTGCCTCAAGGAGAAAGGTGTCCGCAGCCATGGAGCTCCTTTCTGGTTCTCCAAAGCGAAACTTCCACATAAGACTTAATTTTCAGTACATCATTTTTCCCCCCTGGCTTGGCCTCACAGAAATGGAAACAAATTTTTTCAAAGATGAGATTTTCCACAAGCTGTAACCTTCCCACCTCATTCCAATTAGGATTCATTAGGTTGTGAAGTGTCACTACGTATGATTTTGTTTTCATAATTACTATGACATTTGTGGTTTAGGCTTTTTCCCTTCTCCATTCTTCATTCTGCTGTAAAAGTGCAATTTATTTTCTGCTCAGTTATATTCTTGCCCTTTCAGCAAATGCGTCCAAAGTAACTGGAAGTGTTCAAATGAAGTATGTCTTGTTCGCCCAGACTTGATTCACCACATCAATTCTGGAGATTACGGGTGAGAATGCTTCTATTTTAAGTATTATAGTGTTGTGATAGTAAAGCTTTTTAATATTAAAAACGCTAAAGTGTGTGGATTACAATCCACTCAAAAGCTCACAGCATGTAAGTGCAAATTACAAATTACTCGGTTCTCTCTGCCCCTTCCTTCCCCAATTACATCCTGTCTATATGATAGTAAATATACACTGTGAAACTTCTAAAACTCTAGCAAATTATAGATTTTAAAATAGAGAGATACTGAAAATCTTATTCTGGTAAGAGTCAATACTGGAAATATCTATCTAAAGTATTCTCCAAATTACTATAATTCTTTTGCTCACAAAATGCTCTTTGGATCATCTTCCTTATTCCTCACTTTAATAGTTAGGAAAAAAAAATGTATATATTTATACCCACTTTCAGGAAGATCATTCTACATACCAAATCTTTAGGTAGTATTGGAAGAAGGGAGAATGGGCCAAAGGGACCAAGATATCAGAACTTTGTGAGGCTCAACAGCTTTCCTGCTACCAGTTCTTATTCCTTGCAGTGCAGAGCAGTGCCTTGGCAGATGGCCTGCCTAGCAGTGGAGGTGCTAAATTCACCAATGAAGTCTACAGAAGTGCTCATATTTCAAACTGTGACTCTGTGTTGAAACACGTTGTACTTCATGGGAGAGATTCAGACTTAGGGAGTTAGGAAAAACAATTGAGTTGAGCACCAGCATCCACAGGGTAGTTAAGGCCACCTGAGAGACCCAGCTTCTGCAGGTGCTCACATTCTCCACTGACTACAGGCAGGCTAAGTAATGAGGCTTCTCATTTAGGCGGTGTGAATCCTACCTCTGTCTTCCACGTAGAAAAGTAAGCAATGGGTAAAGAGAGCACTCTCCCCTGTGACTCAGGTCAGGTCTTCTCCAGTAATACATACAATTTTAGTTTGCTCCAAATGTGTATAAATGTGAGTTCTTTTCTGTTGTGTATATGTTTTGGAGGGGCTAATGCTAGGTTCTGAGTTCAGCCTACTTTCCTCAGGTAGAGTAGGGAGAGAGAACTTAAAGACAGCCCTTTCTCTGAATATTGGTGCAAAACAGGCAGAACAGCTGAGCTTTCTGCAGCTTCAGCAGTGTCTCCCAACTACTGCTGGTGCATCAGCTTTTGAAGGCAATGTAACCCACTATGTGAAGCTGTTGCCACCTGGTTTGAAGCATTATCTGAGCACAGCTTCAAGACAACTTTAATTGCTTTGATTGAGCACCTTATTTTCTAGTATTTCTCTGAAGGACTGCATACTCATCTGCTGAAAGCTGATACAATGCTGACCTCAAATCACCAGTTTTCATATCGTGTTCTTCCAGCCTACATTTACCCACAGTGGAATAGCGTCATTCATATCTAATAGAATGTCTTGAAACTTAATTTGAAACATTTATTTCTGGAAGTTATTTTTAGTGGTGCTTTTATAGAGAAGGAGCAAGATATTATGAGCAGTATACCTAACCTTGCTTTGTTTGCTTGTTTTCTGTCTGTGAGGAAGATGGAAAGCTGACAACTATACTCAGTTCTGGGGCATGACACTGGAAGAAGGTTTCAGAAAGCGCTTGGGCACATTACCTCCGTCTCATTTCTTGCTGAACATGAAAGCAATTCCAGTAAGTATCATGTGCAATTGATTAATTCTTTTTAATAAATTAATTGTGTGGAAAAAAATGTGGACAATTATAAGACTATGATTCAAGTATTAAGTACTAAGTGCTTCCATGTTGCATGTGAAATACCTAGAATAGTTTTCCTGTCCATAGAAAGTGTGTCCATATCCATGGATATCAAACAAGGAGGAGTAAAATCAAATACTATCCTTTGGGAAGCACTGCACCAATATTCACTTATCAGTGTTAGAATCATAGAGTGGTGTGGGTTAGAAGTAACCTTAAAGATTATGTAGTTCCAACCCCCATCTGTCAAGGGCAAGGAGATTTTTCACTAGACCAGGTTGTTTGAAGCCACATCCAACCTGGCCTTAAACACGTCTAGGGATGGGGAATCCACAGCTTCTTTGGGCAACCTGTTCCAGTGCCTCACCACTCTCTGTGTAAAAAATTTCCTCCTAACATTGAATCTAAATCTCCCTTTTAGTTTGAAGCTGTTACTCCGTGCAGCAGTATGTAGATAGGTCAAAGATTTGCAAAATACGGTAAATACAATGCATTTTGGCCTTTGGTTTTTACATAGTTCAGGCAATTGATGCCATTAAAATATCTGTTTGAAGTCAATTGTTGATGATTGTTGTATATGTATAAAGTAGAACGGTTTCCAGATGGGAGATGTTGCAGGGACAGCAGTGCTTAGCTAACAGTTGACAAAAAATATGGGAGGGAGGGAGAGGATCATATGCCTCTGCAATACTTTTAATGATCCTAACTCTTTTACTTGAAGCAAAAGTCTGGCATGCTCAAAATTATTCCAAAGAGAATTGTCAGAGCCAGAAGTTGGCAGAAATTGGGCTTTGGCAATCTGCCTCATGTGCTCTGCTAGACTGCTCTTCTCAGCCGAAGGATTGATTTCATTTGAAAATGTTCTGTCAAAAAGAAAAAAAAAGAAAAGAAAATGACATAACAGATTTTAGTGCAATGTTTACTGTGTGGGGGAATTGGTGCAAACTGCTGTTGTGCAACACTGAGACTCAGGAAAATTTGAGTTAATTTTTACTGTTGTTGTTGGCTTTAATTCTTGAGAAATACAGTGTGGGGCTCATAAGGCAGGAACAAAAAGTGGGTATATTGCGCCTAGCTCAGAGATTGACATTTACATTGACTTCTGCCTATTCCCGTGTTAGATAAATAACATCTAGGGAAACAAGAAAGGGAAGGGTAAAATAAAGTATTCAGCATATTTCCTCTCTTCTATTCAGTTTGAATTAGCTGGTCACTCAGTGGTCTTTCATTATATCCAGCCCACTGATTCTTTGTTATTAAGCTCATTAATAATATAGCTTCTTTGACTGCTGCACTACTTATGGCCTTTTTTCCACTGACACATTTCTTAGGCACGTGTTCTCTAACTGCTATCTTTTTGTAAATCTGTGAGCCATAACCCAACCAGTTTTGCCCCTTCCAGAAACTCCAGGAGCTTGAATGTATTCTTCTCCAAAAATCCAACTCCATGCATTTATCCATTTAACCCTCCAGGAAGTCCTGGAGTTGCTAGAAGCACATGCTTTGCACAGGAGTCTAAGAAATCTTTCTCACTGCTAAAAATACAAAGCAATAACTTCTTCATGACTTTTCCAGTTTCTGCAGAGCTCTGAACTTGCAGAAAATCAGTCTGAATTGTACAGAAGCCCATCTTCAGCCTATGATTTCTCTTCAGAAGTATCAAAACTTCCTTGTTCATACCCTCTGTCTTGGATTGTTTTGATGTAAAAATGTTTTTCTCTGAAACTTCCTGTGAAGCTTCAGAACTGCCTGATCGTGACCCATTCTGTAGTTTTCTAGAGGAACATCACCTCTTTAGTGTCCTTGTTCTGTCTCAGGAAATTTTCTGTCTGACACATTTTAATACTTCCCAGAAATGTAAGAAAACATACTTTGATTCGTGTACAAAATTTTCATTAGCCTAGTAGATAATTCCATGTGAAACAGGAGTTATCAGGATCTAAACATTCATTGAGTAAAGAGGTAGTAAAGCACCTCTTCATAGCTGTCCTTATATCCACTGTCACTTCATGATCCAGCAAGTTCATAGCATGGATCAGGCTCACCAGGGGTAGAAACAAATTATTTCAATTGGCAGACCAATAGCAGTCACAGAATCAACTCCCAGGTGCTTTTTAAGATCTACTAATCTTAGTAGATTTTCAGACAAACTTGCTTCTGCTTCCCCTTCCATGAAAAATTTTCTGTAGCTGATATTTTGCGAAATATACCAACACATTTAAAAAGACCCAAGTAATAAAAAACAAGTAAGTTTTATTAAAGTGTTTCTATTCAGCTTTTGTATCCAGGTGATAGCTTAGAAGAGAGTAAAAGGATGTAAATGATGAGAAATTCAGAAATGAAGATTTTTTAAAAGTACTTTTTCAGAGACTGTCTTCAAACCTCAATGGTTTGACCCTCAAGTGACCTTGTTGAGCACTGATTTATCTGCAGGCTGAGGAACTGTTTACTTACTGTACATAAAATAGGGCTAATTAAATGTTTTTTGTGTTCTCTTGGATTATTACCGTCTTTCCCATTTTCCAGGTGAGAAAACTGAGAGTCATTTGCCCAAAGTCATGTACTTAGCTGATAAAAATGTCACAATTAGTGTTTGAGAGCTTTTGGTTCTAGTTAGTGCTGATCTGATTAAAAGCTGCTAGCTTTGCCAACGGAGAAAGAAAACTATAGTTATCCATTCATTAAATGCATCATTTTCTGATCTGAAATAAAAGCCATTTCTTTGGCATGCTGCTGGTCTACTGTCTTGGAAACAAATGACAGCACCTGGAAACTAAGGGGTTGCTGTTTTCCATTGTGTCTTCAGGATGCTTGAGAGAAACAGGTTTTTGTATAGAAGGCACTCTGCCCAATTGTGTGAGGGGGGGAAAAGGACTCAGGATTGTAAAGCACTTCTGTGTTAATCACTTCATATCCAGAGCAGGGTTTTAGTTCTTAGCAGTATTTGCTTCTGGAGTGAAGATTTTTCCTGTTGTTTCATTGACTGACATATCCAACTGCAAATCTGCTTTCACAATATTAGTAAGTGATAGAGGTACATTTCGTCTTAGGGAAAACACAAGATTTTTGCCGTTGCTTACAGGGCTTTTAAAAGCTCTGCTATTGCCTTTACAAAGCCTTGTTATGTCTTAAAAAACCCTATTTTTCTTTTCAACACTAAAAAGAATATTACTTTTTTTTTAAAATTAAAGAAAGAAAAAATATTGCTTTTCCTCAGGAAAAAAACTATTTCCTTATTTCCAAATTTGCAAATTCAGTTACCTTCAGCCTTTTTTATCTGATGGGCCATCTAACTCGTCTGAAGTCATAGGTGAAGTCTGAGTATACTTTTATAACTCCCTACCTTCCCCTTTTGGCCAGACTGGCAAACTCTTTTAAACCTTCACACGTATTCACTGCATAGAATACAAGTGAAGATTTTAAAAAGTGTGCCAGTCATTTTTCTGATTCCATTGTGTCATGTAATGGTGGATTATGGAGCAGACATTGAAAACCAATTGCCTAGACTCACCATTAGTCAGAGAACAAGTGATTCTCAATATTAGGGTAGCAGTTATTCGGACAGAAAGCTAATGTTTCTGGCTACAGGTCAGTACTGCATTTCATAGAATCATAGAATTGCTCAGGTTGGAAAAGACCTTAAAGATCATCAAGTCCAACCGCAACCTAACCATACTACCCTAACTCTAAATTTCTAAATGACAAGGCTGAAGGCTAACAAGGGATTTGTTCTAGGATTTACAATTTGAGGCTACTAAATGCACTGGCAGTACCTTAAGAGAGATGTAAATTAACACATTGGCTCAGACCAAAGATCTATTTAGAATTTTCTTTCTCTCCTCTGCCTCATTCAGATCATAAGCAGTCATTGCTCAAGGAAGTGTGCTTAACAACATTTGCCAAATTTTGCCTGTTTACTTCTTGATAGTGAGCAGATTTATCAAGTAAAAGAAACACTATTCATCTGGGATTTTGCCAGTACAATTAATCTTCAAAGTAAACCTCGTGCTTGTGTTTGCTCATTAATCAGAGAATCACAGAATAACCCGAGTTAGAAGTAACCCAGAAAGGTCATTGAGTCCAGCTCCTGGCTCCACACAGGAACACCCAGAATTCAAACCCTATGTCTGAGAGTGTTGTCAAACACTCCTTGAACTCCAGCAGCTTGGGGCCGTGCCCACTGCCTGGGGGAGCCTGTTCCCCTCTGGTGAAGGACCTTTTCCTAATGCGCAGCCTGACCTCCTCTGATCAAGACCCATGCCATTGCCTCAGGTCAATACAACTTCCTCTGACTTCAGGAAACCATCCTGCAATAGAGACTGCAGTGACTCCAGGGTTACAGTTTTGTCCATCCACATCTTTTAAATCACTAGACACTTCTGCAGGGGTTGGATCTCTTAAATGCAGCACTCTGTTGCTGGAAGCTTTAGAGTTGTGATTTTGCTTGCTTTGATGGCTACCTGGAAAGAGCATTATTAGTGATAATTTAGCAAGATATTTAACTTTGCAGTCTTTTCATACATGTCATTTGTGGCTGCAAGTCCCATGTTTCTAACAAGATTTTGAAGAAAGCAGACTTTTGATAGCAGTTAATGAAAATATTAGTATCTTAGATTAATATTACTGACTTGATATATGCAAAGTTATAACTTTCAGAAGAACATAAGTGACTTAAGTGTTTGCAGTATACTTTAAAAGTGAGCAATGGTACTTAGGACTCACAGGCTGTACATAAACTTATGAATCTTAAATGCTTCAGAGTTACTAGGTCTGGGGCATGCCAAGACTGTGTCAATCTGTGTACTTGGCCCGATTCCAGTTTAATAGCAGATAAACACCTCAGACACAAGCTTATTTTTCCCTCACCCACTACTTCTCAACTGTTGGTTTTCTGTGGAAAGGAAATCGGGATATAAAGGCTGGATGAAGATGTTGCTTTTTCCCAGTGCATGACAGAAAATGATAAAAAAAAAAAAAAATGATCACAGCCAAAGTCGTAAAGTTTAGTTTCCCATGTAGTCCTGAATGAGCTTGAAAGAACTGGGCTCAAATATTTAAATCATCTAAGGAATAGGCACTTTGTCTTGTAAGCCACACAGGCAATTTAGAATAATGGTGCAGCAAGGACATTCAGAATTAGAAGACCAACGATAAGTAAACCAAAATAAAATGAAGGATTTTTAACAGGATGAAAGCCTTTGTTTCCATGTATGAACTTGGTAGTAGCAAAAAAATATCAGGGAGTGTTTTGCTTGGGAGAAAAATCTCATATTTTGTATGTTGTGTTTTCCTCTGGAATCGTTGCTATGAGCAATTGTTTGAGACAAATTTCTAGACTGGATGGACCAACGTTGCTGTATGGCCATTCCTATTTCCCTGTGCAGCATAAGCAACCTGTCCATAAAGTTACCCCACTGTTTTTAATTGTTTATTGTTTTTTGTCATGTCAAACGCAGAGCAGATTATTAGCAGTTGTACCAGATGGCTCCTGCATATGTGAGTATTTGTGCAATGCTTGGAGGACATAAATTAAGACAGAGAGATAAGTATGCCAAAAATGACTGTTCAAACAGTTTTACTGATCAGGTCATGAATTCATATCAACTCAACACCAGATTGCAAAGCAGAAAGAAAATCAATGGTTTTCATTCTGGAATGAGAATAAGCGCTGGAAATGGAAAAACCTCTGTGTAAAAGGTGAATCAATGAATTTACCCTCTACTGATTCCCCACCGGTAACTAGAATTTCCTATTTCCAGCCAGGTGGAAAGCATGTCAAGATAAATAGGGTAAAAGGTTCCTAACTTCATTACTGTTTGCAGCAGAATGTTTTTCCTTCCAAAAATGTCAGCTGGGTCATAACTGACATGTTTCATAGGGAAATGTTGCTTGAGATAAAAATCAGATAAAAACTGGACAGGTTACTCAGGTTGGCAGCTGTGGAGCTCAGCTTTCCAGCACAGCTGGTGGAGTGCCAGAAAGCCTCCAGCTCTCAGGGCAACCACCACGTGAATGCTTGGTAAGTCACAGCTGCCAACGCTTGAGGTTTCCTCAATTCAAACATTACCAATGTTTAAAACAAAAATAGGGTAAAACAAAAATAGACTAAGTTAGGAAATGAAGCAGATAATGCATCTACTACATTTCGTTTTAGGGGAGCTCACTGCCAGAAGAAAAATTTCCTGAGTTTTTTGCAGCCACCTACGCATGGCCTGACTGGATTCATGATCCTTTGGACCAGCGAAACTGTGGAGCATCCTGGGCATTTTCAACTGCAAGTAATATTCTTTTTTTTTTTTTCATCCTTTCAAGAATATTACCTTAATTACATGTATAATGAAAACCTATAATGATTACTAATGAAGTAATTTCAGCTTTCTGTTCAGTTTTTATTAGTAAAGAGCAACAATTAAAATTGCTATACTTTTCTTTCTAAGATGTCCCAATTTAAGCTGTTGAGATTTTCTTTTGTTTTTCATAAGTTTTTGTATCATATGGAGATTTTTTGTGACAGGATGTAGGAATGAATTGACTACTGCAGTTTATTATTAAAAGTGAAGTGACTCTTACTGATCTGCATTCTTTGCTTGCACAGCAAGCATGCTTGATTTGAATCTTTAAAACAAGTAGATGTCATTTTATATATATACACTTATGTACCTGTGCATTTGCCATTGTCTAACACTTGCTACTCAAGTAATCAAGTGTAAACTTTTCAATGATTTTGTGAGAAGAAAACCCTGAAATTTCTCAGGTATTTGTGGAAAAAAACCTATTTTCCAATTCTGTAAATAAAGCAATGTCAGTAATGCAATTCAACCTCATGTGACAAAACCTCTGGTTTTATGAGAAGTGGACACGAGTGTTTGCATTACTTTTTCAAAGAAATTTTAGTCATCAGTTTGGTTGATTTTTCTTATGTAGCAATAAATCTCAGTACATATTAAGACATCCAAAGGTAGAGGGAAAAAATTTATGCAGTCAAACTTTATGACTTGGTCTGATCAACAGGTCATTATAGATGCAGGTTTCTGCTGCTTTAAATCACAACATAAGGAAGAAGTGTCTTAATTTCACTTACAATTTAGTTAATCTGTCTTTAACACATGAATAAATATGTAAGTGTTAGAATCATGACTGATTTAGTTCAGACATCTGTGGTTCAGTCTATCTCAGAAAGAGAATTTTATGTAAATCCCACATTATACCTTAGTATAAGTAATTCCAAATATTTTTTCCACTGAAAAACCTACGCACTTCCAATCTGTATTTTCTTTCTATTTTGTTTTTCTTTCCTCCTCATATAAAGGAAGGGATGTAGAAAAGAAAGAAAAGGGATTCAGAAATTCAGCTGCAGAGTGGTGGGGAGCATTTGTATGTAGTTTGCTCCAAAAGTAATGTCTCCTATTTATTTCCATGGAAACTATAACAGATATAAAAAGTACAGTAACACTATTTGCTAGAGCAAATTCTCAGCTACAAAAGAATGTTTTTCAATATAGTCACCACCAGTAGCCAATTTGTGCGGATGAGCTGATTGAGACACTCTTTATTTTGTGGTGTGACATTTGCGCGTGGCCATCCAGAACGTGGCTTATCTTTCACGTTGCTATTGCCACTGCTGAATCGCACCACCCACCACCTCACTGTGCTCACTGTTTGGTCTCCATAAACATTCAGCAAATGTCCGTGAACATCAATGAGTGCAATTTTTTCTACATGGAGAAATTAAATGCTACACCATTGCTTCATATGCACTTCCATGTCAGACAACATTGTGTCAGACTGTCCCTCTGCTGCCATCTGTCACATGGCTACAAAATGTAATTGAATATTGGTAGGAAGGTTCAACCTCTACTGCCATAGCACCAAAATCCGCCTCTGATGTTGTGGACCAATATAATAAAATGGGAGGCATTATTTTTAGAGCAGCCCTAATATCTTCTGCTGAAGTTAACTATAGATGAATACACAAGTACAAATATAGAAATTATAATATGAAATCATGTAAATATCTCATTTGATATTTAGATATATACTGGTATATCAATTAATTTATAATATTACAGTTAAGTTGCTTATGGTGCATTACAATTTTACAACTCTTATCCCAATTGTTTTGTAAAAATATCTACACAGACAGAAAATACTGACGTATTTTAGTCACTCTTTCACAATAACCACTAAGTAATTACTTCATTTTGATAGCACAATTTCTTTCAAAACAGGTGTTGCAGCAGATAGAATAACAATTCATTCTGATGGTCAAATCACAGACAACCTTTCTGTTCAGAACTTGATCTCTTGTGATACCAGGAATCAACATGGATGTAATGGTGGCAGTATTGATGGTGCTTGGAGATATTTGGAAACGCATGGGTAAATATTTTGTGTGTTCAGTTTATCTTAACTTGAACCAGTCACTGAAGTTACATGTGTTACAATGATGATTTCTGATCTTTAGTGATGGAAAGATTTAGCTCTGTCTTAGATCAGATTACCTGTATTCACCTCTTTGGGTGAATCACTACATCACTACATGATGTTATGATGTGGAGTACCAATAACTGAAAATCATAAAACCATGACATTGGGACAATCACACTGTGATGTACATCTTCTTTAAAATACCTTAGTGAAGTCCAGGAACTGGGAAGCATTTCCAAAGAAGTAGGTGAAGCCTATTTTGAATGAGGTAGGAGCTCTTGCATCAAAAACTATTCAACTGTCTAGCTCCCTTTCTCCAGTCTTCATTATATCTCGATTTTGCCATGATGGTAACCTCTCTAACTGCAAGAAACACAAGAAAATTCTTCTTTTTGTGTGTAGGAAAATATCATAAATGCACTCAAAACTTGTATTGTGTTTGGGATACATTCTCTTCATGTTAAACAACCAGTTGCATAAGACAATATTTTAAATATTCAAAATGTTCAAATATTGTCTTCAAATAAAACAAATTTTAATCATGTTATCTCAAGATTGTGCCAAAAGGCAACACTGTAGCAAGGACTGTATATGAATCTTTCTTCCTTCAAGTTGGACTTCTCAAAATTAACAATACACAAACCCTAAATTAACAGTTCAAATCTTGTTGAAATGACAAGTAATACTGTATAGAATCACACAATAGCTTAGTTTGAAATGAGATTGTGGAGGCCACCTGCTCAAAGTATGAGTAATTTTGAAATTAGATCAGGTTTCTTATGGCCAAGTCCCCTATCATGTTTTGAGACTCTCCAAGGATGGATGTTCCATAGCCTTTCTTGCACTGACTCTCTGTTTGCTCATTGTTGTAGCAAAGAGCTTATTTAAAATTTATTTTATCTAATCAGTATCTTCCTTGGCAAAACTTCTCACTGGTACATTTCAGCTGTATTTTGCAAAGAAGAGTCCTGTTCTGTTTCCTCTGTTATCTCTCCTTATGTAGATGAATACAGTACTTAGAACACTGTTTAGCCTTCTCTGGGCTGAAAAAATTAATCTCCCTCAGCTTCTCCTTGTATATCACATGCTTCAGTGCCTTAAGCGACTTTGTGGCCCTTTACTTGCCCAGCTTGTCATTATCTTTATTGTGGATTCCATAACTGAACACAACATTCCAGATGTAAGCCTACAAGTGACAGTTTGAGGGGAATAACCACTTTTCCACAATAACCACAAGCCAATGTCTTGGCTATGCTCTTGCTAGCACAAACCAGTACTGTGTGTCCACTTTTCTTGAGAGGGTCCACTGCTACCGCACATTCAACCTGAAGCTGCCGGCCCTTTCCTGTGAAACTTTGTACACGACACCGCAGCATGGGCAGTTTTGGCTCAACAGTAGGATATGTGTCTTCGTTAAGCTTCATGAAATTTCTGTCAGCTCCTTTCTCTGTCTTCTCAGTGTCCCTATGAGTGAGCCCTGTCCTCCACAATACTGACCACTCACCAACAGTCTGGCATCCTCCACAGATTTACCGAGCATGCTTTATGACCCACTGTCAAGGCTCTTAATAAATGACACAGTATTAAGGTAGGGAATGTCACTAGTGAAGAGCTACTAGTCACTTTAACTGTAGAACCTATATCAGGACAGTCCAGTTTAGTTTTTAACTTTGTAATCAACTCATCCAGCCCCGCTCTCTCACAGCTTGATCTAGAAATTGCTGAAAGTGTTGCAAAAGTCAAGGTAAATTACATCCTATGCTTTTCTTATTCTCAGTGGAGCTAGTCATGTCATTGTAGCCAGATTACTTCCTCTGGCCACCTCATCATGGGGACGTATGATTTGCCCTTTTGAATCCGTGCTGTCTGTTCCCAATCAAGTCCTTGACCTTAATGTGCCTGGAAACGGCTTCTAGATGGATTTGGAATAACTGGATTTTATATACTCTGTAACTGGTCAGATGTTTCTCATATTCTATAATTCAGCTGTTTCTCACATTGTAAAACTTATTTTTTTGCTTCCTGCTCCATACAATAATCTACTTCCCATCACTTTCATGTATTCTATCACTTAATCTCTTCTTTCATTTACCTCATATTTGTAGGCAGAGAGATCTCAGGTTTGCTGTCTGTCAACTTTTAATTTTAGTTTATAAACAAGCAAACAATCCATGAACAGATCAGGAGAATGTCAGATGAGCTGCATCGTACGTCATAGTTGTCATGGTAGCCAGGGGATCCAGGTGAAGACCAAAGCACTGTCATTCACACAGACGTTGAGTACATAAAGCAATCATTCTGTTTGTCCTCAACTGTATGAGAAAGGTGAACTATTTTTGACCTGATGAGGATTCCAGGGCTTAAACATTGAACTAGTTTTGAAATTTTTTTTAAGTGGAAGACCCTCTAGGTAAGTGATTACAGTGGGAAGTAAAGAACTTCACCTTGGTAAAGACCTCTTGGCACCTCATTTAAGTAAAGACAAAGGTTTCGTTAATGAAGAAATTAGTTACGGCTTTACATTTTAAGAAACTGAGCAGGGTCCCTCTAATCTGTAGCTCATGCTCTTAACAGAGTAAATATAACTCTTGCGAGAGTTGTTTGTCTACCATGTTAAGAATAAGAACACGAGATTTACTGGTGTAAATAAGGTAAAAAATTCATTTCAATCACTATTGTCTCCACAGCATTTGGAGCTAGCTGTTTTTAAAGGGAATGCAGAAATAGAGTAGCTTTCTGGGATTCTGTTCTCCCTGTCTGTTAGTTTGGTATGGATATATCCAACATGACCCCATAAGAATAAATTTCTTCCTATACCAGGAAGCTAAATTATTTTTACCTAAAGCAATCTGGTTAGTGACACAGTGTTCTCCAGAGGCAGTTTAGGCATACAACAGTTAGTTTCCTTCAATAAAGAAAGGAAGGCATGCTGAAGATGTATGAAGCACTTCATTTACCCAGCTGTATCTATACTCCAGACTTCAAAGGATGTGCATTGTTGCTCATTTGCCTGACATCTCAAGGTATTCACCAGAGTATTCAGCCAACTGTCTGAGTAACCAATTTGCAGGGCAAACATTTGAAGGTTCTCTAGATATCTGAGAAATCTCTACAGTCCACAGCCATCTTCTCAGTCCATCACACATCTTTCTTGTTGCTCTGGAGCAGCTCCTACACATACAGCATCACTGCACTCTTACAGATGTTTCCCTGCCAATATTTATCCCCAATTATCAATTCACCATCAAAGTACCAAACCTGAAAATATTTCTACTTACCCATTTTTATAAACAACATTTCTAAATCCTGATTTGTGTTCCTCAAGGTCAAAGGATATTTCCCTCCTCCTGCAGTTCCAGCCACAAAATAAAAAAGTTCCTTTTGGATTCCACCTTAAGGAAAAATCCAAAGAGTGAGGACAGGTACTGGAGGAACACAAGAATGGCTATAAAGGGTCTGGGCAAGGGTCCTTCTAGCCCCAAGAGCAAATGATATCATACTTATCTAAAAACCCAACCAAAAATATACGTTTTGGTTCACTAATGCAGATCGCTAAATCATTTTTCTTGCTAAAGCCTACAATCCTTTATTTTCACTACAAAAAATTGGAAATGTATGGGATGAAAGTCTGAAGTGTAGTTTGAATGAGTCCTGAGAAATGGTGCTTGCTTCCTCACACTTTCAGGTAACTTTTATTTTATGAGCCTGTATATGGCAATCAATTCTTTTTTCATTATCTCCATAGCCTGCAATAGACAGAAAGCACATTGATTTTCAATGTGGGGTTGTAAATTTTCACAGCAGGTGTTCAGTGCTGTTTTAGAGTTTCTGGTTTTCTGATTTCTGAAGTGTGCTTATCTCCAATTTCTGATAGATTTTCAGGAAAACAGAGTGCTGGTCTAAACTATCCCAGTGAAGTCAATGGAAGACTTTCATAAAGCTTGATAAGGAGAACTTTCATAAAAACTGAACATCCAGTTAACAGTGAAAACTGCTATATGAGTAGCCGAACTGCTGTCTAACTCTCTTCTTTTCTCTCTGTCTTTCTCCATTAATTAAAGAATATATCTTTATTCTAATTAATTTTAAGCATCTCAATTACAAGCCACAATTTGTGAGGAGTCAATTTGGTTTGAAAACATTGTTTTTTAAATGTGATGCTGGAAATTACAACTTACAGTCTTAATGAATGGAAATAAATATTTTATTTTCAGGAATTAGAAGGTTATACACTTGAATGCAAATACTGCTTATAATCAGGATCTGATCTTCTTCATTTCTTGGGCTCTTAGCAGTTGCATGATAAGGGTATGATTGTTACTAGGTTTGGCCAACTTGCTGGTAACAAAATCTAATATTCTAAATGATGTCATGATCTCTCAGTCATACATATAAACACAAAGAAAAGAAAGGTTTTGATAAAGCTGAACATTCAAGCAGGACTTAAGATGAATTTACCAAGAATGCCTCAAAACAACACAGGTTTATGCTGCTTCTCAGAGGATATTGCTTGCTTTTAGTTCTATTATTTACATATATGCTTACATAAATTTGCATGTAAACACATTAACACTTCTTTCTGTTTTTCTTCTATTAATCCTAAGGCAAGGCTTTCTCTCTTGCTTTCTCTTAAATGATTTTGGGGTTTACTGTTGTGCTTCCTTCAGCATGTATGAGCAGATTATGTATATATAAATATATAGATACATTATATATATATGCACACGTATACAAAACAAGCTGTTATTTCTACCCAGCAATAGAAATAATACATAATCAATTTTGTAACAAGCAATAACAGCCCATGTATACGTGGCCTAAATACCTATCATTCTTGAGTTGAAGTCTGGGAATACAGACTATCTTCAGATATTTTGGAAGGGATTGAAAGGGTTTGTCAGTGAGTAGACTGAAGGTCTTAACAATATCAGCCTAACTACCTTTAGATGGACAGTTCCTTTTCATGCAGGCAGAGTTGCTGCTTCTTGCAGTTCCTGGAAGTGTTGGTCTACTTTGGGAAGAAATAATTTGCGAAGAAGAAAGACATTCTCCTCAGAGTCAATTGTTCTACTAACAAAGGCTTAATGGGAAAATACCAGGAGAAGTTGAAGCACACGTGTGCTAATCTCATAAAAATCCTGATGGATAAGTAAACAAAGACAATTCTAATTATCCTTCAAACTGCCTGGATATAGAGTTTGTTCTTCTTCAGATTCAGCAAGTTCAATGTAACTGGCGAGCTACTAAAATATGAGGGCTGCTCTGAAAATAATGCCTCTTATTTTATTGTGTTGTCCACAATGTCAGAGGCAGATGTTGGTGGTATGGCAGTAGAGGTTCAACCTTCCCACCAATATCCTGTTCGATTTTGTTGCTGTGCAACAGATGGCAGCAGAGGGGCAGTGTGGCACAACGGTATCTGACACGGAAGTGCATATTAAGCAATGATGTGTCACTGAATTATTTCATGCGGAAAAAATCGCACCCATTGATGTTCATTGGTGTTTGCTGAATGTTTATGGAGACCAAATAGTGGATGTAGCACCGTGAGGAGGTGGATGGTGTGTTTCAGCAGTGGCGGCAATGACAGTGCATCACCTCCGCTGGTGCAGACCTTTACAAGCGGGAAATGTGGGCTTTTGTTCACTGCTGGTGAAAATGCACAGCTAGTAGTGATGACTCTGTTGAAAAAATAGTGTTCTTTGGCTGAGAATTTGCTCTGTCAAATAGTGTTATCGTGCTTTTTGTATCCATTCTTTAGAAGAGCCCTTCTGATATGCATTTGTGGCATCATCACAGAAATGTGTATATTGTTTTAGAAACATCTAGCATTGTAATGTAGAAAACTAGAAGGACCTAAAATATGAAAATTATAAAATAATTAGTGGAAGGTTCAGTGTGTTTTTACTGTGTTTTTTATATTTCAGATTGTTTTCAAATGCATTTTAAGCATATTCTTTATTTGCTTCAATTTATTGAAGGAAAAAGGATGTTCAGTTAGCCAAACAGTCAAAATGGTTGAACAATTCAGAATAAGCAATTTAAAATAATGAAACTTACTGTGTGAAGAAACAGTTAATTGTAATTAAGGTTTTGATGTGTTGCCAAGGTAAAGAATTAAAACCTCTCCTTACCGTTTCTTGAAACTGCTTATTTTCAATACCCCTCTCTATTCTTGGATGTAAGGATGGCTCTTATCCTGTTCTTCAAAGCTACTTTGATTTAGCACTTTGGAGATTTTCACATCCAAAATTAGCATGTGTTTAAATCTCAGGTGATTTATTGCAGCTCCTCCACAGTCACTCCTTTGACAGCATCAGTGCTAAATGCCTTTGAGTCTATGAATCCTGAGGCTAGAGAACTATCATCTGGAGGAAGTTCTCTTTGCTATTCAAAGATTTGTCTTTGATTACTTTAGAACAATAAATTAGTTTCACTTATTTGCTACTGAATATTTCCTCCAAGATTCTTGCAATGAGTTAATTTTAATTATTTTGAAATCTTTATTACAATTGTCATGGTTTTGTGATTTTCGGTTATTGGTATTCCACATCATAACATCATGTAGTGGACATACCTAGTCCTCAGAAGAGAAGGACTACTACAGTCCCCACGGTACTTTGCTCCTCTGTTACCATTTCCAGCCGGAGGGAAAAGATAGAAGCTCGCAGTGTAAAAACTTGCAGATCACGAGACCTCGTCCTTTTTTTTTTTTCCGCCGTCTCTCGTCTTGGCAGCACCTCGCTCTCCAGCCGTCTTATCGTCGGTAGTAGAGTAAGGCCTACCTTGATTTTGGGACATTCTCTCTCTCTGTGTTGGATTTATCAGCTTAAATTGTAATTATATTGTATTATAGTGTGTTGTTTTGCATTCCGATATTTTATTTAGTAAATTAGTTTGTTTCTCCTCAGATTGTTGCCGCTGTTCTTTGCTCTCAGGGCCATCTCCCTACCCTTTTCCCCTTTCCCCTTTACCCGGGACGTGGGCCCTTGGGTCCCCCGTCCCCTTTGTCACGGAATCGGGCCTAACGCCCGTAAACCGTTGACAACAATAAAAGCTGCCCAGTGATGACTAGACTTAGTATTTTCAAAATACAGGTTTTGTAGAATATATAATTTCATTTAAAATTGTTAAAAATGAGTCTTATTTTCTATAAATAAACCCTAAAACCTTGGAATCAAAATAACTGACACGGATTTATAATGAGTGGTGTGAAAAATTTACTTACTGTATGTGTGAGTGCAATCTCTGCATTTGGAAAAGGTTTTGGGATACTTTTCTAAGAAGTAGCTAGGATGGTCTTCAGGATCTGCAGAGACCAGACACATAGAGCTGTTATGGTGTTGTCTGTCATTTTAGTGTCCTTGAGAAGATCCTGCTGTCAATAACCAGGGTCCTACAGAAGAAACCCTGTGGCCTACTCCTCCCAGGATGGTCACCAACCTTTTCTGAATATTGGATGCCACACATTCACAAGCCTTTAAGTCTACCTCTTTTTATTGTTTTGGTTTACCTTCTCTCCCAGGCAATACCCTATCCTTCTCTGGTTCCTAACTTGCTCTATATCAGAGTATACTTCCTGAGTTCAGCCTTGTTTGAAACTGCCAAGATGCCAAGATGAAATTTTCTCACATGCTGGGAAAATAAATCCTACATATAAGGCAATTCCTTAACCATATTCACATCTTCTTTGTAAGCATAAATGCCTGAAAGTTGTTGCAAAACAGTAAAATGATAAAATTGCAATTCCACCACTCTGAAGCCTATTGAGTTTTACCCTTTCTCTGTCATGTATTTTGTTATAGGAAAAGTCCCTCCTGCCAGCATCACTACAGAGAATTTTATTTCTCCCGTGAATCATGATAATCAACACAGTCACCAGGCTATGTCTAAGTGCTTTTCCTAGTACTTCTCTACAGCTGGAGCGCTCATTGAATTACCAAAATCTCAGTTCTTTGCTCTCACTTGTACTTATCTCCCATTTGTTTCTCTTTTAAGGAGGTGCATTCTTTCCAGAAGGATTTTGCTAGTGTGAATTAAGCTATTAGTATTAATTGCTAAGCACTGTGGCTCTCTTTGGAAGAATCATCAAATTCACTCATTTGTCAGCATTTACCCAAATCTTTAAACAAAAAAGGAGGATTTTTCTGTCAAGAGAAGTTCATAATGAAAAGTGAGCAAATTTTCTCTTTATTTTGTGAGAAAAATATAGGTCAGAGACTTTCTTAGCTGAGAGAAATAAAAAGACCTGTAACTTCTCAGCAGCATTCCTGTGGAAAATATAGCTAAAACTAGAAAATGATTAATTTCACTTAAAATTTTTCTGCTGCAAATATACACATTTCACAAGCCATTTTCGTTAAGTGTAGCTTTGTTGTGGTTTATCAGACATTCATATATTTGAAGAATGAACGCCTCTGTAAACTTACAGTGGTAAAATAGTTATGAACTTGAAATAAATGTTAAAAATATCTTATTTTATCTATTTTTAATTGAACAGGGTCGTATCCTATGCCTGCTATCCATCATTTTGGAAGCATCACCTGGATTCACCAAGTGAAAATCACTGTTATGTGTCCAGTGAATATGGAAAAAACCACACAAATGGGCCTTGTCCCAATGCTTTGGAAGATTCCAATCGGTTATATCGCTGCGGCTCTCACTACAGGGTCTCCTCAAAAGTAAGTTCATGCTGTGCACACATCCTATCATTTATATTTTGTCCTTTGGGGCTTGAAAATAATTTGGTATATGGAAATATTTGCACTTTACTCGAATAATTAGAAGGAGAGTTTTCCTTTTTATTGCACTTGTCTTGACAGAAGGGATTATATTTTTTGTAGTTTCTCATTTTATCTCTTCAAAGAGATGCTGCTGTGGTTCTTAAGAAATTAATGATAGAAAAGAAATTATGCAGTCATAAATGTGCATTCTTTCTTCTTAAACATATTCTTGAAAGTTTTTCTCATTCGGTAAACCAAGTATGCTTTAGCAGAAATACAAGTAAAGTGGTATATTTTATACCATATACATATATATGTATATATACAATGCATGCATATGGTGATAAATTGGTATGTGGTTTATGCTATTTAAAATAATGTATTTTCTTCCCTTACCTTCTCTGCTGCTGCTCTTTCTTTCTCTCAGGAAACTGATATAATGGAAGAAATCATGGCCAAAGGACCTGTGCAAGGTACAGTAAGTTTGAAATATGTTAATATTGTCATTGAAGTAATTAGTGTACAATGACCTTGTAGCTAAATATTAGAAATCATAATTTGCTTTCTATGGTGAATAAAGCAGACATACATGCGGTAGTTCACCCAGGGACTCCAGCATTGGTGTAATTTTGGGTGTGCAAGGAGTGGGATCTCCTAGGGAAATACAGATACTTCAGCAAGATGTGAGGGAATGAAAAAGAGTTGTTTAGCTAGATTAGTTGCAGCCACAGATGGTGCTCTCAGCATCTGGGGATGGGGAAAGGGCGTTGTGCTGGATGTCCATCTGTTCTGGTTGGATGATCAATGCAAAACCAGGGGACTTTCGTATTTCCACTGACTTGAGTTATATAATGAATTATAATGGCCTCCAATTCATTACTGAAAAATACATGATTAGATATAATTCATTTCAGTGCATCATGGTGTTGAAATTACTTCTCCAAGGTCTTTATGTGAGCAGCTGCAATTTGAAACTCAACTTCAAGATCAGTACTATTCGTCTTCTTCTGCCCAACTTTGTTTGCTCAAGGAAAACATTCTTTCCCACACTGAATTTTGTCTAGAATTGAACACAGTATTTCCATTTATTTTGAGAAAAGGAAACAGTTTGAATCCTGAGACAGAATTTCAGACCACTCTCTAATATTCCCTTCCCCAAATGCGTACACATAGTTTGCTATATTAATCTATCCATACCAAATCTTCCACATAAAATAATCTAGATTCATACATTTGTTAAGTTTTCATCACACAATAATTCATATCACTTTTGGAATGTCAATATGTTTTCAGCAGAAGTGTCATGTTAAGGCAATGTTGTATGTGAAAAATAAAATCTAGATCTCAAGAAGAGCAGGAATCTGAGAGCTTCTACAAATGAGTATGATTCCTTTCTGTACTTTCTTTGTGTTATAATGAGATCCTTAAATGAGTCGCTCTTATGATCTAATAGTTTGTCACTGTTCTTATTCTATCTTCCCATAATACAAATGCAATCAGAACATGATTCTAACTTTAAAACAATATCATCCATTTTTTTTTCAGAACATCCTGAAAGTGATCTTCAGCTACTGAAAATGATTTTCCATTTTCCTTCACTTGTCATTCATCAAGATCTTACAAAGTACTTATGACCAATCTTATCTAATGTAATAAGTAATATTTAATAGCTGGATAATATTCAAGATTTTCAAGAAAATCATCTAGTTTAATGATGAATAGTTTTGGATTTTTGTGCACATTCAACATTATGAAGGATACATATATTTTTAACAATTCTGAAAAAGTAGGTGTAGGAATATAATTAAAAACTTTAGCCTATACAGCTTTCAGGTTTGAATGACACTCTCTCTGGCAAACGTTGTTTTATGTGGTACAGAATGGAGCAATTGGCAGTTTCAGGTGGAAATGATGAAACACTAGTTTCTTTTAAAATCAGTTTTGAAATAAACAATGTGCTTTTACTAATGCTTTGAAAAATTTCAAATAGACAATCAAATACTGCCCACAATTTTTATTTAATGGAGTTTATGACATGCTCCTATGTTTACAGTGCTGACATAGGATAAGATTTTCTTCTGTAATGTTAGCCAGTCTCAGCCAAAAGAGAAGCTAAAAACACATTGTTGGCAATACATGAAATATTCAGCAATAACAAGTTTTGAAAATTTGCAATTTCACTTATCATGATCTTGGAAATAAAGGAACGTTACGTATGCTGCCACAAATCTGGAGAAAACACTATGCTACATTAATGTACAGTGCTACACTTTTATTTCCTTTGGTAGCAACTACATTTTTCAGTTTTGTATCTTCGTGTATTTAAGATACATGGATTCTAATTTAAGAATTGTGTTCAGAGGAATCCATAGTGGAACGAATCTTATAATCTGCTGTGTTTATGCAAGGATCTGACAGCTCAGCATGACTGAGGTAGTTTATGCATAAGCTACAGTAAGACATGAAAATTACTGCCTCTTCCAATTCATTAATAATTAATCCTTTCATTTTGGAAAATGCATGGTTGCTTTGATGTGGGATGGCACACAGCTGGCTGGAAAAGTGTGATCTCTTCCAAGTCACAGTCCATATCAGGACAAGGTCCCTGAAAAAATAAAAATATCTCAGTGCTTGACTTTGAATTATCACCTTTCTCTCTACACTTCATGTACACAGCTCCTGCTAAATATGCAGGGTTTTTTCAATAGGTACACATAAATATATATACATATACAAATATATATTTAATTATACAGATCTACATGCACAGAATACATACATATTCTATATATGTACGTATAATACAAAATCAGTTGAAATTTTCCCATGTAGACTGAAGTTATTTTTCAAATATATTTAAAATGTTGTATTTCATTTCAGTGTGATAGGTGTGATAGTTCTTCAAAGAGCCAAGAACATACTTTTGATTTAGAGGTGCTGATAAAGATAAATTGTTTACTAAAATTGAACAAATGGACTTTGATATATTGGTTCAGGAATATCCACAGGAGTTCCTAGATCTATAAACTGGCAAGCCTGGGAGAGGAAGGGGTAAACCTTTGCAGGGAACTCTTGTCGAGTCCTGACCTTGCAGCTAGAAGCCAAGAGTAAAGTTTGTGCTATTTTCCACTTGGTCTGTTGCTATCAATAACTGCAAGTTCTCATTCTGCAGATAGCTCTGGCAGAAGCTGTGGCACTATTCATTAAATTTATTTTTCTTATTTAACTGATAAAGCTCTCCCCAGTTCTTGACACTTATCATCATGGTTGCTTATTCTCTGCATGTTGCTATCTGCATATATTTTGGATATGATAGACCTTATTAACAATGAATATTTTCAGCCAGGTTTCCTGGATAAATGAGACCTATATAAATGACCATGTATTGAGCTGTTCTTTTTCCTCCCATTTTTCTGTCTCCTAAAATTTGCAAATGTTTTCTGTTTCCAGCCAGTTTGATAGAGGCCAAGAGGTCATAAAGACAATTAATTTCCTTCAAGTTTATGACAATATTAGAGTAGGGGAAAGTAATTTGAGAACATGCCAGATGAATAAAAAACTGCATCATGAGCTCGCCTTACTTGATACTGCAGATCTATACAAGGCACAAATGTTCTAATGCTCCGACCACATAAAAATTGTCATTGAAACATGTACTTTACTGGATTCCTGAGGCCCAAGACTTTAAGAAACTGGGTTTCATTAATTCTCATGTTTCAGGCAGTGTGGCAAGCTAAGTGTGCTAAAATCATAAGCTAAATGTAGTCTGAAATTAAGCTTATGTTTACACATCTATTTAGGTAATGTAAGCTGGAAAATATTTTCTCTGAATCTTGTAGCCCAGCAAGTAACAAAACAAATGGTACTAACATAGCAAAACAAAATGGAAAAGAAACTAAAAATATTTTCCTTAAAATTGAAGCAAGTGATATTCCAATGAAAAGATGTAAAGTGCAGATAGTAATATTCATTCTCTTGCACTAAATTTACAGCTCATCAGCTTGTTGGCCTTATATTGCTATTGATACGCAGTATTTTGATCCACAGTTTTACAGTATTTTCATCTGAAAGTCAGAATGACTAAAGACACAGAAAATCTATTTTTCCATAAGGAGATTCCAGTCTACCCAATGAACTCTGTATGAGTTAAAAAAAAAAATAAATTTGCAAATGTTTACCACTCTGCCATATTTCATAGGATGCTATATACATGCATATACGTTGGCTGTTAAATACTTCTCTTGACTATGCAGGTACTGGTCAGAACTGAGGAGATTTGTCTTACTGGACTGCATTTGTACAGAACTGAGAAAACTTGCATAAGCCTATAGGAGAAGATATTTCTTCATACTTTATTGAAATGAATCTGTCAGAGAGAGTTTCCAGGACAGGGAAAGCCAACTAATTTGACAAGAGAATTTTGAGAGATGTGGAATATTTCCCTTGGTTTACTCACAGGAGGGAACTTCTGAGTAATTAGTGAATTTATTGTAATTACAAAGTACACTCATGCAGTCCCACACACAAAATCTCACTGCTAAAATTCAAGGAGCAAACGAGAGTACAAGCAATATTTGCTGACTGTGATGATTTTTCCTATATTTTCTTTTTTTTTTTTTTTAGCTGTAATGAAAGTGTATGAAGATTTTTTCCTTTACAAAGAAGGAATCTATAGACACTCCTACGAAGCAGGATCCAAATGGAAAACTCACTCAGTGAAACTCCTTGGGTAAGTATTCATTTACTCTTTTTTTCCCTGCTACTCTTGAAAACAGGGGAATATTACTGCTTAGTTTGGAACCTCATGGCTTTGTTGCAGAGATGTAGCGTTGTTACCTCCCAGAGTAAGATTCTGTCTGTTCTACTTTTTCCTATCTGAGAATTTAGAAGTCATTGGAAAAAGCTGTAGTTCCATGGCCTTTTAATCTACTCTGATATTCGCTCTAAGAATTAAAAGATAGATGTTATGAACAGAACTGAAATGAACATGCCACCAAGCAGAATTCAAGCTGAAACATAAATGTTGCGGGTGGCCTCCTAATTAACCAGCACAGTTATACTTACACAGCAGTCTGGGCTCTCCACACCCCATACAGAAGTCAACTGCTGCTGGAGTGCTGCTGGTTTTATCTGGGATGCACAAGAAGTACACACCCAGGTCTGAAACTATTGCAGAAGAATATGAATAATACATCAGTTGATTTCCCCTCAAATGCAGAACAGTGCCAAAAGATGACAAGTATCTAACAATGCAAGCACTTGAGTTATGGAACACATCAGAGGCTTTTTTCTCTGGCATGGAGGGAATATGCAAGGCTGCACTTAATAAATCACTGAAGGAATAGTTACACAAACAAATGGCTGAAGATAAGTCTCAAACAAATATTTTGTAGGTGATGTAGAATATCAAATAAATAACAATACAGTCCTGAGCAAGAAAGATTGCTGAGAATATCTCCAACATGATACTTCAAGAAAAAAGTGTAGTGAAATAAATTGCCTATTGTATCTGTGATATAGATATCCTTGCAAAGGGCATGGAAATGCTTATGGTTGTGGAAACTGCTGACTAGGAATTACAAGAGCGTGTCTGCTAGTGGCACAGCAGCAGTGAGAAGCAGCAGGCTTAAGCAGGATCAGCCTTGAGCCTATGCAGTTGCAAAAAGTCCTGACTCAGAGGCTAATAGAGGAAAAGCTCCTGAAGTGAGTGTTATGAAGCCATGAAAGAGAGACACTGGCAGGGACTTTGGAAAACAGACTGCATTAGGAAAATATGTTTATGCCTGTATGTTTGGTATACATATATGTATTGTATTTAAGGTATATCTGAAAGAGAAATCAATAAAATTAAACATTAAAATTTGTACTGCAGGGATTAGCCTCTACGGGGCTGTAAGCGCAGATGCTGGGATTCCTATGCTTGGTGCAAGTGTAGGGTGGTAATAACTATTCCCTCAAAGAAAAATATGTTGTCTAGCTTAGTGAATTTCATCACAGGGGAGAGTGATTAGGCCAGAATTGTACACGGGAACAACATGATGGCTGAGGAGCAAGGGATGAGGACTATTAATGTGCTGACGTGGCTGCTGATTTAAATGGTAACCAATAGGATGTGCAGAGAAAAAATAGCACTTAGGCAAGGAGCCATTTATGATCAAAAAACTGGAAACCTTGACTTAGACCTGCAGTAGTCTCACAGGATCGCACGGACCAGTCTGTGCAAAACACTGAGTAGGAAGAAAGCCAAAGGACATGAGCAAAAAAGTGAATGAAAAAGAAGAAAATAGAAGGCAATGAAACCTCAGACTGATTAGGAGTTTAATATGTGGGAAATACATTTACTTACTAATTTTTGTTGAATATTGCTGAACTATCTGATGGATCCCACCATGTAAAGAATTACCCATCTTTCCACCATCTAATGTATAAGTGTTCTGACTATTGGGACTATGCCACATGAAATATTTGCAGAGGTGTTTAACTGTAAAATTGGATCCAGTTTTGACAGCTTGAAGACTGTTTGAGCCCAAGACCTAGTGTGCTTAAACTTATCATAGAATCGTAGAATCGTTTGAGTTGGAAAGGACGTTTGAAGGTCATCTGGTCCAACTGAGGAGGAGTCTGGAGCACAGACCTTATTAGAAGCATTTGAGGGAGCTGGGATTTTTCAGTTTGGAGATGAAGAGGCTCAGGGAAGACCTTAGGAGGTGTTGGAGTCACTGACCCTGGAGGTGTTCAAGAAACTTTTAGATGTTGTACTGTGGGACATGATTTAGCAGGAAATATTGGTGGTAGGTGGATGGTTGGACTGGATGATCTTGTAGGTCTTTTCCAACCTTGGTGATTCTATGATTCTAACTCCCCTGCAGTGAGCAGGGACACCTACAGCTCAATCAGCTCACTCAGAGCCCCATCCAGCCTGGCCTTGAGTGTCTACGGGGATGGGGATTCCACCACCTCTCTGGGCACCATTTTATTAGCAATGATGAATCCAGTGATTAAATGTGACTCAGCACTATGAAGTCTAAAACACTGCTTTGTAAAGATTCAAATGCTTTCAGGATGAAGCTGTCGCCTTTTTTATATCATTCAACACTTTGAACTAACTTGAGCGTATAATGTATAGCCCAGATATAAGCTCTCTGCCATCTACAGTAGCTTGTTCTGTTTTTGTTTGTTTCTTTGTTTTGTGTGCATATGTTTTGTTGTTGGTTTTGAGCAAAGGGTAATGCAAACTGCTTTACCTAAAAAAAGTTCATGAGAATCTCATGAATGTTGAACTTGAAATAAAAATCATGATGATTGTTTTCATTTTGCTTCACAGAAGTTTTTTCTGGAGAGAGAAAAAGGGGCAGAGACATGACGATGTAGGGTAAAATTTGCAGTTTGGTGCAAGCTGATATTTATTGTAACCTGTTTTTTTTTCATTTATAACTCCTTTCCTAAAAAAGAGTTAATATTTGTAAAAGACAGAACTGATATATGCAATCTCTCAAAAACATTTTTGAAAGTACCATAAGCTTCTCACACATGCAACTGTGTATAACGTTACAAAGTGTTACAATATAGATAAAAATTTTAGTGAAACCATTTCTAACGAAAACAGATACGCACATATAAAACTCTAAATGAATGCTATGCAAATTGAAACTGCTAGCTAGTTTCTAGATTTTGAGGCTTCTACTTCATAAAACCAGACCTAAATCTAAAAAAAAATCTACAGTGATTCAGTGTGTGACCTCAGGCTCAAGGAAAGAATAGGAGAAGAACTGTATGGAAACAAGAAAGAAAATATGGAGCAGCCAGGCAGAGAGTGTTGCAGGTTGCAGATGGTTTGAGTGTAAACAGTTTCTGTGGACAGTGAAATAGGTTTTCAGTGGTCTGCAGGTGGGACTGACTTGCTGACATTTAGAAAGAGTATGATGTCTTAAGAAGTTTCTGTGTCTTGTCTGTAGAGTCAGAGAGGTAAGTAGAAAAAATGAGTAATGGAGACTGGAATTCATAACATTTAAGTTTTGATGCGTAAAATTTAGAAGCCATGTCTCTGCTTGGCAATCATGTTTTCCTTTATTATCCATAGCTGTTGTTCTGCTCTTTTCTATCTGTCCTTAAGTGAATTGAATTGCTTTTTTTAACTATTTGTTGACTATAAAGGAACCCCTGGGGATAATGTCAGACTTGCAGAGCTAACATTGAAATGCCTAAGTTAGACTAGATGAATCCCACTTTAAGGACATTATAAAGTAACATCAGCTTGTGCAACAAACTAACTGACCAATGGTATATTATGTTTATAGTAAGATAATATCTTCAAAATGTCATATGCATGTTTGTGTATTTGTACACACACACACATATGTATGGATTTATGTGTATATGCTCATAAATTTGCAGCTGAGAATCATGCCAGAATGAAAACTACCTGAAAAGGCACAACAGAACTACAAAGCACTAATGAGACTAAGGAAGACAAATTGTTCAAAATTTGGCAATTTTCACATTTTCTGCTGAACTCATATTTTAAATAGAATAATGATTCAAATTACTATGATCAGTGAGTAATGATATGTGAAACTGTACACTTATCTCAAGACATCTTAATAAAAACAGACTTAATTCACATAAAGAGGAACATGGTAACAGATTTACCTCCTGGAACTATATTTTTGAGCTAGCATTTGAGTTGCTAAACACACATTTCAAGTCCACTCTATAGCAGATGCTTTCTAAAACTGGTGCACTTCTCTTTTTTTATTATTTTTTATTTATTTATTTATTTTCTTCTACACCTCTGGCTTTCTTAATCCCACTGAGGAAAAGAAGAGAAATTGAGTGTGTATAGAGAAAGAAAACAGTGGAGCAGATTTGGATATGGTGTAAGGATGGCAAAATCTACTAACTTTGGAGGAAGAATGTTGGCTTAAGTAGCTCTGCCTCAATCAAATATATCTTTCTTTGAAGTCAAGTATAGCCAAGTAAATATCCATTACTAATGTTTGCAAGCTGTTCAGACAGATTCTCTCTCAGCTTTATTCATCTTTATCAGTTCAACATTCATGATTGGCTACAATATCTGATATGTATTTCCATTCAAAGAACTGTATCTGCTTCTCCCCTGACACTCAAAAATTCAGAAGGGCCTCAAAAAGCCCAAGTCTTTGCCTACAATCAGATCTGTTGACTGTCACCTTAAGGCCTGGATGGATCAAGAATAGTTTTATTTAAAGCCTTAGATACTGATTCGTGACCAACATAGGTTTTCAGATATTTAGAAGATGCTCAGAAAGGCAAAGAACTTTAATAAGAGGACACTGAGAGATGTCCCTTCTATTTTTATCCAATGGAAGCTTTAAATTCAATAGTGCAGGAGACTAAATGGAATTGAAACATCTACGCCCTGAGAAAGCATGAGTCGAATTCATTGCTTCTTAACACAAAGAGTCACTCTAATGGAGATAAAATTGACGCGTGAGGCAAAAACTTGTGTTTTAGTGTTGAGGAGATATTCAGGCAGCACAACAGCACTTTAGTATACATTTAAATGACTCACCTGTGCAAAGTCCAGAGGCTTTAAAAAGATGCCAGTGACTACTGTTATGACACCTCAGTTTTTGACCTTGCAGATACATTTTTTTTCTCTCAATTTTCCTCATCACTTGTCCTCACTCCATCTCAGATTATCAGTAACAACAAAGAAGCATCCTTTTAAGCCATCAAAAGCCACTTTTTCTTCTTGGCTAAAGAAACCTTGGGATGAGTTCACTTTTTCTTTCATAGAAAATAAGTTCATTTTCTTTCATCTCCTTCTTTTCATTTCAGACAATCAGTATCAGATTTTATAGTCTTAAAAATAAACAACAACACCCAAAAATATTTTACAGCAAAGAGAAATACATTACAAGATCATCAGGAAAAGATAAACTGTCTTTGGCAATTCATGCAGTTAAATCCATGAAATTGTCTCCCATATAATTTGTTAAGGTAGTTTTATGGGAATAATTTAACTGCTGACACATTGATAATTTCACTCATCTCTTGTTCTAAAAAGTCTGCATAAAACCATAGTTCCAGTAACCATTTTCTGAAAATCTTTCTGGCAGAGAACACACACTAGCCAGTGAATCTGACCTTCTTAAAAACAAATGATTGAGAACCAAAATTTTCTCTAATTAGAATGAATTAGAATGAATGGTAGATGAAAATCCTAGTACCTAAGAAAGTACAAATAAATGTAGCCTGCTGGAGGTTTGACTTTTTATTGTGTCTGTTAGTATCATGGCAGTTGTATGACCAAATCCAAGGAGGAGTTAGACGAAAAGTTTCAGACTGCATGTGTTTGTGGCCCACTGTCTTTTTATCTGTAGAAGGAGGTACTGTGAGACTCTTAATGGAAGAAAAACTTCTGTACTGAAATAGATTATAGGTTAAGATTAGAGGGACTGAGTAATCTTTGTATCCTTTTGCTCTGTAGATCTAGTCTATGGGAAAACATACTTCTTGTCCAAGAAATTTCATAGGTTACTTTTTGATGAAGATGATATCACTAAAATAGCAATGTCTAGATAGAAAATATAGTATTAGGGAGACAAATTAGTCTATTTTACTAGCATTGGCTGTGTTCAGCATTTGGGTAGGATGTATCTTCAAAAGGTATCCCTCTCGATTGCAGAGTATCTTTTTTCCTAATCTAAATACCTCATTTCCAATAAATTGGATGAGATGAATTTGACTACATGAAGTCATGTTTGATCATGAGTAATTGTTTCAGGGATAGAAAGAACCAGAATTATTTCATTACATGTATAACTTAGGAAATTATGTGATTTATATTGCATTGGAGGTTATAAAAGGTTTTCTACTTGCCCCATTTGACCTGAAGATCTTTGTGAATGCAGAAACTATCAGAAATGAAAATATTTGGGAAAAAAAAAAGAAATTAAGGAAAAAGTAACAAAACAAAATATGAGTAAAGTCTATGACATTACAAACAGAATATGTGCAATGTTTCATAGAATCATAGAATTGTTAGAGCTAGAAGGGACCTTTGAAGGTCATCTAGTCCAACTGCCCTGCAATAACCAGGGGCACCTACAGCTAGATCAGATTACTCAGAGCCCCATCCAGCCTGACCTTGAATGTCTCCAAGGATGGGGATTCCACCACCTCTCTGGGCAACCTGTTCCAGGGCCTTATCACTTTTACTGTGAAATACTTATTCCTTATGTCCAGTCTAAATCTACCCTCTTTGAATTTGAAACCATTTCCCCTTATCCTGCCAACACAGACCCTGCTAACAAGTCTGTCACTTTCCTTCCTATAGCCCCCCCCTTTAAATATTTAAAGTCCACTCTCAGTTCGCCCCAGAGCCTTCTCTTCTCCAGGCTAAACAACCACAGCTCTCAGCCTGTCCTCACAGGGGAGGTGTTCCATCCCTTGGATAATTTTTGTGGCCCTCTTCTGGATGCACTCCAAGAGGTTCATGCCTCTCCTATACTGAGAGCTCTGCATCTGGACACAGCACCCCAGGCGAGCCCTCACCAGTGCAGAGTAGAGGGGAAGGATCACCTCCCTTGTCCTTCTGACCACACTTCTTTGGATGCAGCCCAGGATATGGCTGGGTTTCTGGGCTACGAGGGCACACTCCTGGTTCATGTCCAGTGTACCATCCACCAGTACCCTCCAGTCCTTTTTGGGAGGCCTGTGTTCCATTGTTACATACCCCAGTTTGTATCGACAGCAGGGGTTGCCATGACCCAAGTGCAAGACCTTGCAATGGATTTATTGAACCTCATGACATTCTCCTGGGCCTATTGCTTGAGCCTGTCTAGGTCTCTCTGAATGGCATCCTGTCCTCAAGTGTGTTGACTGCACCACACAGCTTGGTGTCATCTGCAAACTTGCTGAGGGTGCACTTGATCCCACTGTTGATGTCACTGATGTTGATATTAAAGAGCGTCAGGCCCAGTACCGACCCCTGGGGGATACCACTCGTCACCAGCCTCCAGACATTGAGCCACTGACCACCACTCTCGTGGGTACGATCTTGCAACCAGTTCCTCGTCTATCAAACAGTCCACCCATTAAATCCATATCTTTCCAATCTTGAGAGAAGAATTTTATAAGAGACCATGCTAAAGGCCTTATTGAAGTCCAGTGTCTCTTCCCTTTTCCTCTGATGCAGTTACATCATTATAAAATGCAACATGTTTGGTCAGGTGGGACCTGCTCTTGGTCCTAGTTCCCTAGGTCATCCTTTCATTCCTTCTTAAAAACAAGTGATATACTGCTGTTTTTCCAGTCACCAGGGCTTTGTCTGACTGCCATGACTTTTCAAATATCATCAAGAGTGTCTTAGTGACCATGTCAGCCAATTCCCTCAGGACTCTGTGATGTGAGTTTCCTGGGTTTATTGTTTTTAAAGACTTATATCTGTGCTTCCTCTTAGTCAAAGAATTATGGCATGATCTGATCTTCAATGCACAAACATTCTATAAAGACAGAGAGGAGCCATTGTAAAGAATAAAACAACAACAAAGAAATCCAGTAGGAACAGGGATAAATCTTGACTTTATTCTAGTAAATTGTAGGCTTTGCCACTGACTTCAGTGAATCCAAAATTTAGCCTACAAACTGTGTAACTGATGAACTGCAAGTGTGACTTAAAGCGGGCTGGAAAAGAATTAAATAAGTGATTTAAAATATCATTTTGCTGTTTGTCTATTTTTGACTGTGAGATAAGGACTGTCAGTATGTCAGAAGAGTCTGTTCTGGCTATATGTTGTTGGATGCGAGAAGTTAGAAAGATGATTCTGAATGCCAGTTCCTAGAGCATCTGTATTCAGTTCAGAGTTTAACTCCTTGGTTAATGCAAAATATTGACCTCTACTCTAATCAACTGCATGAATTCATAGCTTGAGAGACTTGTCTCATTTTCCTTTACTCTTAAGGCCTTACTTCTTTTTAGATGCGCTCATCCTTTTGTCTAAAAAGAATGGATAAATTCTGTTTGCAAGACAAGTTGGAATTGGTTCCCCCTGAGTACTCTGAAGTATTTTTTTCTCCTGAGGAAGGCCAAATGCAATTTGGTGAAATTACTTATTTTTATTCAACGTTACTTTTTGTTGAAGATCATGAAGATTTTGTTTGGAAAAACTAAATAGCATATTTCTTACGGAATAGTTTTGTCACACCGAGCTTCATTATTGTGTAACGGAAATTTTGGAGAGGGCTATAATGAAAGCTCTTCCAAAAAATACTGAAGAATGGGACATCAGTGATCTAAAGCTTTGTTAAAAATAAGCTAAGTAGATTCCTTGTCTCTGTGAATAATGAGGTCCAACTTCTGTTTACATTTAAAATGTTTTTAATTTAGAGTAAATATCAGCTAAAATAATCACATGAACAAGAGAGAAAAAAAAGTGCTATTAGATTATTTTGGTCATCTTCCAAAAAATGTAATATTTTTCTCTAATTGATATTGTCCACGAATCTGTTAAGTTATTTTTAAAAGTCTCTGTCATCTCCCCTTGGGAACAATTCCTCTAGTATTTAAATTACTTTATTAGCAGGATATTTTTTTTCTTGGTGTTTTATTTCCTTGACTTCCTCCCACCATTCTGTCTACATACTAATATACGATACTGAATTTTCTCTAATTTTCTCTTTCTACAAGGAGTTTGAGTTCTACACACATATAGGTTGTTAGTGTCTGTGTATTTTTATTCATTCTTTTTTTCTGTTCCTCACACTAATACCTGTTACTGTTATTCTTTTTATTCCTAGCAGTGACTTCTCAGATTTAATGTAGGGCTCCGGTCACACACTGTATAGTTCTTCACTGAAAACATGCATGACCTTGCCTATATTTAATCCCAGCTTCTTACATCTCCTTTCTAATGTTGTTAATGTAACTAAAGCAGATTCCATGTTTAATTTACTGCTCACTGTGACATCATTTTCCCTCCAGCATCCAAGGTCTAGGCTTCCCAGGAAGGTACTGGAAATCTCTGACCATTCAGAAGGGTCAGGATTTCATTAGCAGGGAACATGTAGTTTGCAGAAGCCTACTTTAGGAAAAACGACTTTTTTGGAAGAACCACAGGATTGCAGGAATAAGCTGCCAGAAAAAGAAACTTGTTAGAGGAGATATAATATTGACCCCACTAGAGAAATTATATCAGCTAACCACTCTAACAAGTGTCATAACTTTTATAAAGAAATGACTATCATTCATTAATTCCCACTGATTTGAACTTCTAGTCAAAATGTGGATACCTCTCAGACTCATGAATAGATTCCTATGTCTTTTCTTCCTTTAAAGATTACTTTCTGATAGAAGATAGTAGCAACAGGATTTATTCTTGTACTGAATTTTTTCACGTACAGTGCCCAGCACAAAGGGGTGCTCTTCCATGCTTAAAACTCCAAGGCACAGCTCTTACACAGTAAAAATTAGACAGTGTCATTTTCCTTTCCAATCTGTTCTTGGTCTCTCAACCAGCTCTTACTCTAAGCTATGAGGGAACATAAAATGCAGCCTAAATTGGTTTTACAAGATTTTTAGCACAATACATTCCTGGTTTAATTTTCTTCAACCAAACTGTATCACCTATGATTTTTGCTATGTTGTGAGAAACTGATACACGTTATAACCGTAATTGCTGTGTTGTTTACTAAGTTAATTTTATCCCCTCTTTTAATGTTTTTTTTTTTTTTAATTTATGCTTGATAATTTTATGATCTACAGTATCCAAGTCCTTCAGTCTGCAGTGCCTTAATTCTCCTCTTCATTTATTCTGAAATTTTGTACTACAGTTGTGGTAGCTGATAGCCAACTTCTCCAAACAGTGGATGAATATCTTAATTTAAAAAATGAATCAGTTTTGATGATGTGGGGAATTCCAGGGTAACATCTGACTGTGGAGTTTAAAAACTAGTTTTGCACAAAACTGAGAAGGACGTTTATTGTTGGTACTTACATGTACATAATTTATTATTCCTTAAAATTTCATATTTAAACAGTTGTATTTTCACACAATCTTCTACACCTACACCCCAAAAGTCTTCTGTAGGCAGCTTTTCTTTTTCTCATAATGGCTGTTTTGGTTTTTGAGTGTTTTTTTTTTTTTTAATTTATTCTTTTAAAAGATATTTAAGACATAGAAGGTTGAAAAATTATTATAACTTGTATTTATATTACAACAGCATATTATTAGATTGTTGATACCCATTCAACACTTTATTCACAATATATTTCCAAATAATTTCCAACATTTTCCTTTGCTTTGCTCACACTTCATTATTCATACACGTCAGGATTCAGCTTGGGATTCAAATTCCTAAAGGTATGTTTCTGATGGTAGATATGACATGCTAGATTTCCAAATTCTCATCTTAGAGATGGTGATATAGTCAACATAGGCAATGGAGCCTGGAGGGGAAATCAGCTCCATCTGCCTGCAGATATGTTAGTACCCTCAGGGGTATTTGGTGCTTGCAGAAGTGGAAAGAAGTTGCTGCCTGGTTACATTTCCAAAAGGACATGGATTTGTTGTAGCTACTATGTCATGTCTGTCATGCGGATGTTTCAGGCACGCAATGGCATCTCAGATAGCCCTAGACACCTGCATTTAGGCAAGTGAATGAATGAATCCCAACATACTTTGTTTGCTACTGTGAGACACTTAGATATACATCACTTAGTCTGGAATTAAATTTTACAATATTACTGCCAGGAAAAATTCCAATTCCAACTCTTACATTAACACTTGCATTAAGAATAATAAAATAAGCTACTGGTGTCTTTTCTAAGCTATACATATCTTTGACTTCTCTGGGATAGAAGTGAGACTTTGGGTTTCACTTTCAAACCATGGTGGTTTATCTATTTCAGCATAATACTTCCAGATACTCAATTTTTAAAATTTTGATTTTGAAGAATTTGCAGAACCACCTGACATGCCCTCTGAGCTGGTTCTCTCTGGGGAAAATGATTGGGAATGCTATCATTTTTTACTGCTACTATCGATAACACAGCAGGTCGGTTTTTACTCCCACTGTATGTTCCATGATGGCTTCTTTTTTTGTTTATTAGTGAACAAATCTTTGCAACCAGTGTAAAAGAAATAAAGAAGTCACATCTCAAATATGACCTAGATGCAGTAAAAGACACAGACTTCAGTGTAATTATGAAAATGCATAGAATGGAAACTCGATTGAAACATGATTGATTTCTGAATTTTTGAAATAACATACCATCCAATTTCTATTCATCCCAGTGGATGGCTATGAGTTTTATAAGTTTCACATTTCCTATGACTTTTTTTTCAGATTACTGAATATTTTATGTTCCTTTTTAACAAATTTGTCTGTTAGTTTTTGTTCATACTTCAAGCAGCAGTACTTAGAGCAGCAAGTAAAAGAGCAGCTAAAATTAAGCTGAATTTATTATTCATTAATATCATGAATCTTTATGACTCAGGAAATTCACCGTCAGACACTTGACTTAGCAGCAGAAAGGATACTTAAGGATTATTTTTCTCTGAGGAAACTAAACTTAAATTAAGCCTAAAGTGGAAGTTGTGCTTTCTTGCCATAAGGTGTGTTAGGTAGAACCAAGGGATACAATATGCAATGAATTTATTTCATCAGTAAGACTGAAATTATGAAAACTACCAAAGCGTAACTTTATAGGCAGGAAAACAGAAAAAGAGGAATTTCAAAGATCAAATGAAATATTTCTGCTGTGAAGACTCATTCAGAAAGTTGAGAAATCTGTTTTAGAAGGTACTTCCACCTCTTCTAAAGGTACTACTGCAAAAATAGTTTTCATATAGGTGTTTTTGGAAATAATTGCTTCCTCTTTAAAAGCTATACAAGCATGAATGAGCCAAAAAGTCTCCAGAAATGCTCTTAGCTGGAGCTGACATGCATTCCCAGAGGCAAGATGCCAAATCGAATTGATACGGGGCCCAAAATGCTGCAATATTGAACAGTATATATCTAGAGTATTTCACAAAGCAACAGCTGTTGGCATTACAGCTCAGTGCTTTTCAGATGGAGAGAGGCACATTAGCCTGGGAGAAGTGAGAAGTGGTGAATCTCAGCCAGCCTATAGAGCGAGCCTGAACCAACCTTGCCAAGATTTAGTAAAGGCTTTGTCAAAAGGGCCTGGGACTCCATGCTACATTTGCTGCCACTAAAGATCAGCATCTGTGGAGATGTCAGTCTGTTCCACCTTTCCTGCTAAGTCCCACTCCTGATTCATGCACTAACCTCAGGACTGGGTTTGATCAGTAAACAATGAACCAACATTATTATCTGTTCTTTAACTGCAGCTGTTAAAAAACTGGCAAAATCACTTGCCTCATCACAGTCTATTATGTTATACAACTGCTACACAAGTTCTATATGCTGAATACAAAATAACTTCATGGAATGGCATATTGGCAGGGCCAACGTAGGTCCAATTGCTGAGATTATTAAGTAGTTTAGGCTAGAAAGGATGTCTGAAGATCACTCAATTCAATCCCCCCAGCTCAAAGAACTGGCTGCAGACTTCATTCAGGTTCTTGGGGCCTCTAAGTCCCAAAACTTTGGAGTATATTTTAAGACAGATATTCCACATCCTTTGACCCTACTAGTCACTCATGTTGTAAAATACTCTTTTTTTACTTCAAGTCCAATTGCAACTTCTCTTGCTGAAAACTGTGACTGTCAGCTTCTGTCTATTGGCTGTGCATACCTCAGGAGAATCTGTCTGTCTTCTCTGTGCCACCTTTTTATAAAACAGACAGCAACGGAAAGAAATCCTTCAAGCAGCCTCGCCTGAGCCATCTCCCTCAGCTTCTCTTTGTACATACTGTGCTCCAGATCCAAACGTTTCAGGGGGTTACTGCTGGTTTTTCTCCAGTCTGTTCATGTCTTTCCTGTCTGTGGGAGTCCAAAACTGGGCAGACTGCTCTAATAAGAGAGAATAGTCCCTTCTCTTGACCAACTGGATGCACTATTGTATGCTTTATTCTTATTTGAGTATTTAAAGGAATCAGCATGGGAATGTATTACTGAATAAGCAGCTCTTCTTTCTAAACTGTAAGGTAAAAAGCATATATCAAGTATTTCTGTTTCTACACAATTAGAATAAAATCCAGGAAATTAAATTCATTGCTACATTGTTGTCAAAGATAAAAAAAAAAAATGATCCTTTTGTATTGTATTATCTAACTTTTATTCTAGTTAGAAACATTTTTGAGAATCGATATATTCCTACCAACACATAAAAATAAAATTTGGGATTTTTTTAGAAAATAACATGTTAGGAAGCAGCATAGTGGCAGAAATGTAAGATGTGAGACCACAAGAACTGGTCATCATACCACTCTGATAAATGAGAGTGATATAGTACTGAATGTAGGAATACAAGAACATAAATACTAGGAAATTTTCATCTATCCGTAAGACTGATGTAAGTACTGGACTTTCATACTGCAACTGATATAATTTTTTAGTAAAATGGCCACCCGTAAATCTCAATCTGATATGAATAAATGAATAAATATATATATTTAAATGTATGATTGTGACAAATTGTATCTGAAATACATTCAGCAAAGAAATAACAAAGATTATTAATAATCCCTAAACTTTCACATGGTAGTGCAAAGTAAAAGCATCATGAAACCTTTTTTTAAACACAACAATTACACTAAGTGGTCATTATCACGAACATTGTTTTTATGATTTCTTCCATTGAGTGAGTAGCAGCTACAGCTGGGGTCACAACTGTAATCCAGATGTCAACTTTATGCTAGTCACAAAGCTTTTACTTCCAAAGTGGACACTTTAATCTAATTGTTCTGTACTTCTTTTCAGATAGTACCGAGCCCATGATTGGCAGTGTCTGGAAAACAAACAGCAGTATGACTTGTCACAGTGGGATTTTACCTCTAACCTGTAGTCATACTATCCAATGAAGTTTGAAGGAAATTGAAACAGCAAATATCAACATGCAGAGCATGTGGCTAGATGAGGAGACAGTTACATGCTGCAGGATATCTTTTCTGCAAAATCTCTGTCAAGGAGAGGGACATTGAGGTCCTGGGCTCAAAAGAGGCTGGAAGGATCCCTAGTTTCTCAGTTCAGGCACAGCCATAGTACTACAGTGAAAAACTGTGAGCTTATCCTGCTCAGTGTCTCTTTATATCAAATGTTACTCTGAAACATTTGGAACCTGGGGTTTTAAATTTATCTTTTTTGCTTTTTTTTTTCCCCCCCTTTGGCTAGAAGTGCAGCTATTCCACACAGATCATTACTGTTAATCCAGGAGAATTGATGCCACTGTGGCTGTTTTTTAACAAAGATGACATGAAACTCCAGATTTCCCCATCCACGTCATGGGATTTCTTGTATTTTTGCTAATTGCCTTTCAATGGAGCCCCATAAGTATAGCCAAATTATTTGACATTGGTGGGATACTGGTGCGATAATTTTGTACATTTTATGATTAATTTATACTGTGAAAAAACTGGAATATACGTTCATAGTTTTGGTTTTCTTTTTATTTGTCCCCTTTAGCAGGCACCCAGCATCATGGCCCACAGATGGTAACCATACAAGCAGTCACTGTATAAATGAAAAAAAAAACCAACAGAGTTCTTTAGGCAGTCATTAGATGTGCAAACATATGCATACACCTAAGGCATGCAATGTAGCATTCACTAATGGAACTACACCCAGACGATGGCCTGGGACCTTCTGCTACCATATATATATGCAAAGTGAGGTTTATCATCTCAGAGAACCGAGCAGTTCTGCTACCACTACAAAACATCTGTCACTCAGAGGAGGGAACAGGCTTTGTGTGGTTTCAAGGATATTGCCACAACATTTAGCATGTCCTGAAAGATGACAGAGAAATATCAGGTTTACAGGTCATTTCCCTCACTGTGCAGCAAACCAAATTAGATTGTCAGCAATTCAATCTGAGCTGAGAGCATCTGGGAACACTTTTAGCTCCAGTTTACCAGCTATTTTTGTAAAGGTGCTGGATGAGATCTTGAACAAAAAAGATCCTATGGATCTTAAGCTGAAGTGAAATGTGTTCACATTAATTTAAGTACTCCTACACAGTTCAGTTAGTTCAGCTGGCAAGCTCTCCGGAGGAGGGATTCTGTGAATGAAAACATTAGATCACTGCAATGAGAAACTAAAGGCACACTTGTGCTCAGAAGTTTTTCTAATCCCTGCTGGCAATTTGACTTGTGGCTAGGAGGACAAATATCTTTATTTTCATCAGTGGGAGCATCTATTAGTCATGCTGTTTCGTCCCTAATACTAGGACAACTAACTATCATTAGCTTTTCTCTCCTGGTTTCTTGTTTAAAGCTACAAAATGTGATCAAATGCATTAAAGGCCTCACCTGTACTGTCTCTTCTAACAGGTGGGGATCATTACCTGGCAAAAATGGTCAAAAACAGAAGTTCTGGGTAAGTGAATCCTTAGTACTCTGTTTTGAAGAAGGAGACGACATTCCTACAGTACAGACTATTAAAAAAAACCTCTTCTTTCATTCCTTTTTTTAGTATCTGCTTGTTGTTGTTGTTGTTGTTGTTTTCCATTCACATTTAAGTCTCCTGCATAATTCTATCCCCCTTCTGTCAAAGTTTTATCCTGTTAACCCTTGAACTATAGCATGATCTTCCTCAATTTCAAAGCCTACTTCACCTGATCTCCTTACACCTGTAGCTGTGTTTTCTCCTACAAATCTTATTCATATTTTCCATAAAAACTTTCTTCTTTTTGATGTCTGAAAATGAAACTCAACAATATTAGTCAATATTATCTCAGAAAACATTCTGAAAAGACAAGCTATTTATTTAAACAGCATTGCAAAATGCCTTCCAGCTGTCAGCAAAAAATTAAACGTAGGCTTTCAGCAACTTAGAGTAAGTCAGATTTTATCATTTTGGTTGAGATTAACAGCTCATACCTGGTCATACTCATTATTCCAGTGCTCAGCAAAAGGTAATCTGGAGTTTTGATATCGCTGAGGGCAGGGCTTGTGGTTGTTGGTTCTACTGACATCTGAGGCAAAAACCCTTCTGACTTCATTAGAAACTAAATTTACCAGAATGTCCGCAGCAACCTGAATGAAAACTGATTTATTAAAAGCCAATTTTTCATATCTTGGGTCTCTCTTTAACATATATTAACATATTAATGTTAACAAATTAATGCTGACATATTAACATTAATTTGAATTTTGACCACTATTGTTTAAATTACCACTTCCTCCAGGTGATATTTGGATAATCTAATGATTTCTTCTTCAATAAATCGGACAGCCTAATAGAAATAGTAGTCCATTGTTATTAACCCTGGCTTTGGAGCTACAATTTTGATCAAAATAAAAAGGAATAAACAACTAGAAATAAGGAAAAGATGCATTTTGATTCTCACTGAATCTGAGAAACTGTTTCTTTAGAGAAAACTCACAAAAGGTTACATTTAAATTTTACTCCTTGTGTTTTAAAATACCATTTAAAAATGTTTTTTTTTTCCTCTTTGTTTTTCTTTAGATTGCTGCAAATTCATGGGGAAAATACTGGGGAGAAAATGGCTATTTTAGGATTCTACGTGGACAAAATGAATGTGATATTGAGAAGCTGATTTTAACTACTCTGGGATAGCCACTGCCTTTTACCTAAAGTATTTTACTGTATGCTGCTTTGTGTATCTATTCTTCCATTCTTGTACGTCAAGTCTTACTAAGAAATAAAAATTTCTTCTCTGTGTGTTATCTTTCTTTCTGCAATGGTTTGTTAGGCCTTCCTGACTTGAACACACTGGAGCTATCATAACAGTGGTACAGTCTTACCCGGTACAAACACTCCTCTATACAAATAGCAAATTGTCTCCAAGACTACTGACGACCTTGGTGTCTCACAGAGTGGGAAGTTCTGTCTCCTGTTATTTACATCTCATCACTGTTTCATTATTTTAATGGTGACTGATTCAGCAGTGCCTGAAAACAAATGGAGTTATATTGGTAGTGTTAATCTCTTTATGATATATGCTGTGGTCACAAATCCCTTTAGAAATATGATGTTCTCTTCGCACAGAATTGCTCATGGTCATAGTGGATAAAAAAAAAAGTACAAATTAATGTAACTAGAATTCTAATCCTGTTACAGAACAACTATTTCAAATTCTAGCTTCCATAAATTGTATCTGTGTATCATTCTCTCTTCCAGGAAAGTAATTTTTTACTAGTAGGTTTCATAAAGATTATGTATTTAAAGTAATATAATAATTGCTTCTAATGAAACAATGTATTCCCGTTCCCACAACTGCAATTAAAAATGTGCAATCTAAATAGTTTAATTGAATGAAGAACAGAAAAGAAAACACGTTTTTTTCCTAATAAGATCTAGACATGTTTAATTCCTGAGCTGCTTGCCTTCCACTTATGGTTTTACCCAGGAGCAGACAAGTGCCTGTTCTGTTATCATTCCCAAAGGATATTTCTTCTGCTCAACAGGAAAGGTCAGAACAGACATTCTGATGTTTGTTCCCGCTGCCATCTCTGTAGCCCAGACATGGCTCCTGGTGCTGGCCAGCAGGATGTGTACCAGCAGGTAATTAGTGCAGACACTCAGAGGCCTTTCCAGTCCTAACACTCCCTTAGCTACTTCTGTCTATAGAAACTGCCTGCTGCCACATATCCCCTCTCATCAGCATTGCTACAGATCGATAGGCTTGAGAACTGTTTGGCCTATATATTTTTTAAAATGTAGATATTGCTGCTATTGACATATGAAGAAATGAACTACTCTGTCCCTCTTAGTCTCTTTTCAATTATTTCAAAGGGCACTTGCCAACCTGAGTCATCAGTCATAAAATTACCTACGAAAGAAACAACTGTGGCAAGTTAAATGGACGGGGAGAAAATACTGCTATGAAATTACAGTAAACAAATTTTCAGTGGGACTTTCAGTGTCTTTAATAGACTATTCCTCATTCTTTCATTTCTAGAAAATGAAGAACTAGACTTCTATTATCGTCAGCATAGGAGCGTAATAGCTTTTCCTTCAAGAATAGTTAATGTTGGTAATATACAACAGATGTCCTTGCCACTAAATTAATGTTTCTTAAACTAAACTAGGGTCTTGACTTACATTGGATCACTACTGAAAGAGCTATTATAAAAATGTTGCAACATATTGCTGCAGAACAATCTCTTCTGTGGCCTCTAGTGTCATACGATAAACTCAATTTAGACACAAAAACTTTAATCACTTGAAATCTATAGCAAATTACAATGCAAGAAGTTTTAGAAGATGTAAACGCTGTGAGAGAAGTAACCTTTCTAGGTTTGGTGAGATATTCCAGTACTTGCAAGGAAAATACACTGAGCTACCTACATAGCTGCTTTCCAAATGCTAGGTGCGTGTTGATTCCATGAAATTCAAGGTTTCAAAAGAGTAGGAGTTAGCTCTGCATTGAACAATCTTGCAAAAACGTGCATTGTGGGTTGGGCTTAATTCAATTTCAAATTGTTTTGCACTGCTCTAGATCTTACGGTGTCTGCTGCTTCTCTTATTTTGCTTGCAAGAGCTGTGCAGGATCTGGGCCGTCATATTAAGAGTCTTTAGTGGTAAGAAAGCTCAAAACTAGCCTTCTTGATCTTTATCTGCTCAAATAATCATCTTGTCTTGAATGAAACACCATAAGCAAGTGAAACAAACCCCATCACATGAAAGCAACTTTTGTAAAGTTACACCATTTTACCCATAATCTGGGGTTAATTTTTGATGCTCTGAGGAGTCCATGCACTCAGTACCTTCTTCATGCTTTCTCAATATTGTAAAGCTAATGTGGAAATGCTACAGTATCTGTAATTTAATAGGCATCCAATAGTATATTTGGAAACCACTTTGCTCTTTGAAAAGATGCTTGAGGTGTGCTTTCTGCTTTCATTAATTTATTATGCTATTAAGAGCATAAAGGTTTCCTGTCAGTGTAGGTCTACACACTGGCACTGATCAAGGGACACTGCCACCAGAGACGTTCCTGTAAACTATCTGAAGACAGATTTTAAATATCAGAGAGGCTTTGAGCTCCTCTAGTCCACAGTAAACTGGAGGCTGGAAGATGTCAGTGAGAGAAGACTAGGTAGAGTAAACTCTGCTTCATAGATCAGCCACTTGCTGCAAGGGCACACTAATGGGAAAATGAATACAACAAAAGGAATAATTTTTCACTTTTCTTTATAGCAATGCATCTTTCAAATAGACATACAGTATTACTTACATCAGTGATTATTATTACTTCATCTATATCCCTTCACAGCTGTGTCTGGAAGATCATGGAGCAGCACCACACAAAACCATTCCCAGTGAACACAGCAGAGAGCCTGCTCACCACCAAAATCCTCTGTGTTTTTAAGTTATCTGGGGGCACTTGAAGATTAATACTGTGTATTAAACAATTTAGGGTTATATGAAAGTTTCACTCAGGTACGCCAACGGTGACAGCCACGTGAACACACAAATTAGAATTCCTCCCTGAATCTATCCATAACTGCAATTCTGTACCTGCAAAATTTGAAGACTGTCACATTATTTTTTTTCTCCACAGCATAAGCAGTGCAACAGTATTAATTCTGTATATTACATTTCTCAAATCACGGTGTGCAGCTCAATATGTATTATCAAAGAATAAATTCTATAGAAGTTATCTGTAAATTACAAATATTTAGTGCTCATGTGCTGTTATAGTGTGAGGGACTTGGCTGATGGTCCAAATACACTGGCAATATTACTGAATCTGATAGTACCACTGTTCTCACCAACATGGAATAAATCTGCCAACGGGAATTCTGTCCATCAAGAGACTCGCAAGCAGGGAAACTCGGCAAACAAGGTTTTACAACCTGCATATGTGTTTTACTAAAAAAAAAAATCAACACTAGCAATTTCTAAAATGATCTTTGTACTCCTGGCTGGCATGATGCACAGCCTATGGAAAACTGAATTAAAAGTACCTGACCTCAAGATAAGAAAATTTGCTGAGGTTTGTGAAAGCGTTGGCATGAGGAGAATGGCAGAAAAGATGGAAGGAAAGAGAAGAAGCGATTTAACTTTTCTTTCTGTTTTCAACCAGGACGGGAAGCAAAAACTAGTCATATTTTGCCTTAGAATCAGAACATTCTTGGGTTTCAGTTCTGTCTGAAACAAATATTCAGGATATGTTTGCACACTTTCCAGTAAGTCTGGGCCAAGCTTTGAGAAAGCCCAAAGCAAGAGTATGTTTCTACAAGAACTTGGTTTTACTCCACTCAGCTCAGCTTGGAAATCACTCCCATTTCCCTTTTATTTCCTTGTTGGTTGTAGTCCAAAATCAAAATGGGCTCTGACAGGAGATAAAAGCAGTTACACTGAAGTAGAGCAGCAGAATTTTTAGAAATGTGTGTTTGATGTCCAGCAAGTGGACCCTGCCAAGATGCAAACAACAGTGCTACACAAAGAAATACTACAGCACCACGGGGGAGGCTGCCCTTGCAGCGTTCACAAGGTAAATAATTGCGTGATGATTCATCCAGGAAAAAATTCCAGATAGACTGACAAAAAATGTAATGAATCACTCATTTGTCTGAACTCTGAAGGATTAACTATTCCATTATACTGGAAAAGTTTCTGCTTTTGAGTGAAGTTTGCAGGAACAGAGGGCATTTCAATAATTAGCAGTTTTTAATGTGGATTTTTCATTTGCTGTTCTGATGCTTCTCTGCCTCCTTTTGGGGTGTTGCCTCTTAGTGCATTTTCATTTGTGTATTACCCTTGTTATTAAAAAGATGCTCATGTTTTTGATAGTAAACTTGATATTGAATTATAGACGAAGGTAAGCCATCTGCGTATGCTCATAATACTGAATTCCCATAAGTTTCCATGCAGTTTCAGAGAGGGTGCTAGAATTTACTTCAGCAGAGCAGAGGAACAAAAAAATTAACCTAATTCCTGGGCACTGAATTTTCTCAATGGACAAACCTTACAAGTGACAATTTACAAGAATGCAAAGGGTCATAACAGCAGCTTTGATACCATCTATCTTTTTAGATTCTATTGTACTGTTCTTTCAGTCTGAGTCTCTGCCAACTTCCCCTCTGTACATGGTGGTCTATGCTTAGTCCTGACTGGGGGACTCTGCTGACTCCATATAGCTCCAACAGCAGGGATTCACCCCAAGGGAGAGGTTAATGATTAGTCATAAGACAGAATCATGAGAAACTGGGTGCACTTTGATGAAGATGTTAGGCAAAACAATGTGTGTTCTGCAGAGGAAAGCAAGGGTCATGCTTAATGGCACAACAAGAGCTACAGTAGAATCATAGAATCATAGAATCCTTAGAGTTGGAAGGGGCCCTTAAAGGCCATCTACTACAACTCCCCTGCAATGCACAGGGTCATCCACAGGGTATCCACAAAGTCTCCAGGGACAGGGCATCAACCACATGTAGCTGTGTGCATCTGTGTACATGGATCTGTGTCTGGGTAAGTACAGAGAGAACATCTTGTCTATAGCACTGTCATGGAGCTAGAGCTGTCACAGGGCTAAAGGAAAGCCAAATGTATGTGACAGGTCATTCAGGTGGCCAGGATGTTCAGTACCGAAAAATTCTCAGGGAAGAGAGCTATGTTTTCATTCCAAAAACAGGTTGCTCAGATGAAGACCATGAAGGTACCTTTTGTGGCTACTTAACTCTTCAGTTTTGACCATCAGTGGTTATCTGTATGCAGTGGTTATCTTTGTATGAAGCCATTATCAAATCTGTTTCTCACTAGTAGCAGTAAACAATATTGTAAAGAGTACTTCTGCCCATGGAAAAAATCTGAAAACCATAGTGTGTTGGCTGTAAAATTACTTTACAGTAAACCCTCCCATCCCTAGTAATCCTTTTCCCACTGTAGCCCAGTGTGTGTTTTTATCTAATTTAAGGAGATTTGGCTTCAATTTCTGCGTCTTTTTTTTTTTTTAATAACAAGGTAGCTGTCAAACACACATACAGTACTAGTTGCCAGGCTTTGCGTACCATTATGCCTCCCTTGGTCTGACCAGCTGCCTTAGTTTCAGCTGGGACAGGTAGTGAGCAAATGACTGTGTGGTGCTTAGCTACCTGCCGGGTTAAACCACGACACCCGCCTACCTGTAATTGACTCCACCTCTGTCTTGGTTAGGCTATTAGAGAGAAATGCCAGAGATGCAGGAAAACTTCGGACCATTTGAAGAGTAAGATAAGCAAGTAATCAACTTTTTCGTTCCATTAGATTGGTTTCTAGATCTGATGCTCATCCAAACAGAACCAGATGAAGGATGATGCAGCCCTGGCTGGAGCGTCCCTTCAAGATGTAAGTAGTGCTGCCCTCCATTTCATGGTTCTAGCACCAATCTAAGACCCAGGTCTGTTCTGTTAAAAAGACCTTTTGGAGTTTAAAGGTGCATCTGTCAGTGCAGACAGAGCTAGTAGATCCAGAGTCATCCCGAACCGTGTGGAATGTTGGCCAGAAGTTCTTACTTTATTCAAATATGCTTTTAAACCATCTGCTTTCAACACACACAAAAGGCCTCTTTAAGTTATTGATTATCTGTTTTTTTCACAGTTATTTCTACTACTCTTCTGTTAAGAAAGAAACTGGCTGTCTCTAGTATAACGTATTCATCAGTGATATATTCAGTAGTAGACATGCAGGGAAGGTCTTCTGAAAGTGGTTAGGAAGGCAGCCAGTCAAGTTCTATTGATGCACAGGGAAGTTGGGTGAATTATTTTGGGTGCTTATGAAAAGCCCACTTATGTGTATTAGAAAACTGATTTATGTTCATAAAACTTCACTCTTTGCAGACACAATGTGATTTTAAAAGAGCATCTTAATGGAGTCTAGCTAGAACCTAAAATCAATATTTCATTTATCTTAAAGAAAGTCTTTGCTTTCTAAAATGCACAAAAAATAGTGCCTGGAATAAAGATATAACAGATTCTGTCTGATAAAGCCATGTAATCCTTCATATACCAGCAGTACCACATGATCCATATTCTTTCTTCACTTCGTACTTTACAATGTGTTTTGTATTTTGATATGAACAAATTGATATCTGTTTTCCAGTTGGTTTATCAGTTAAGAGCTCAATTTAAAGTCACGAAATTTTGTGTATGAATTTACATACAGGTTCTTGTATTGGTGGCAGAAGCTTTTGCAGGTTGACTTCAAGATCAGCTAGTTAAATGAGTTCACCTCTCAGATCTCCTGTGACCCACAATAACCGAGGTGTTCAGTTGCAGAAAATGACAAGTAATTGTGTGTCTTGTGCTCACATCACAAAATTATGGTGCTGGAAGAGACCTGTGGGTCCATCTGGCCCAACCTCTGCTCAAGCAGGCAAACCCTTTCTCCCCCTTTCTCCCCCTTTCTCCCCTTTTCTCCCCCGTCTCCCCCTTTCTCTTCTCCCTCTTTCTCCCATTTCCAAAAAATTCAGCTCCTTATCATAGAAACGTATAGAAAGTTCTTCAGAAGTGATAAAATAGGCTTACAGAATATCAGCAAACACTGTAATGCAGCAACATTCTTTCAAATATTATTTATAGCTACATTTTCTTTCTTTTTATACTCTGGAGAGGCACAGGCTCATTTTCAAGTTGGAATTTCTGTTTTTAGAAGGGTAGTAAGTTTCATTAACAATTTCTCCATTCTGGCTTTAATTTTCTCTAAGCTGAATGGAGTTGAAAGAATGAAGGCCTCTCATTCATTAGTCTCTTTAGATGTGCATCATTTTTAATGACACTGTTCTGCTAGTCTTTATTTATCTTCACTGTAGTTTGCACTCAATCTAGTTTTAATGAAGATAATAATCAACATCGTGTTTCAAAGTTGAAGAAGCACATTGCATTCTTTAAAAGAAGTATCTTGCTAAATCCTGCAGTTAAATATTTGTAAGTCAGATCTCAGGGGATCATGAGATTAAAGTAAATCATAAATTAAAAAATAATTAGGTGGGATCATTTTGGTGTTTCAAGAACTTCAGAACTCGTATTTCAAACCATTCTTCTATAGCTGTATAATCTTTCCAATTCCTTTTTAAAATGGTAAAGTTATTCTGAAACTCTCCCATCACTGGAGTTCAGGAATATAAAACACTTGATAAGTTTCCAGGTTGTGAAATTATCTAATAATTATGAGTGCATTTTTAACACAAATTTGTATTTCTTAGTCATTAAAGTTTCTGTATGTTAGAGAATTTGGCATATTTATTAGGAAATATTGCAGTGTGCTGTGTCAGTTTGAAGCTGGCTGCTATTAACAATTGTTGGCATTCCCTCTTCTTCTACTATTATAAGACTGAATAAAAATATGCCTTTTTTTAAATGTACATTCTTATTTTGAGTATTGTCACTTCACCCTTTCCCCAGGAAAAATTTGTGGTGACACATGCCTATTAGGAGACCTTGTAATCACTTAGGAAGACCTCTTTCTGGAATAGAAAAGATCTTTTTAAATCACTACAGTCATATGCAGTTCATATTTTCCTGTGAAAATAGAACAATCACAGTTGGGAATTTCATTATATTCTCATTGTAATAAAATCGTCCTGTGACAGCTGGATTTAGAAGGCAAGCTGAGTTAGATTTCACCTTAGAAGCTAAATATATAGTCTAGTTCTCAACCTGAAAATACTGTGAGCTGCTCTCTGTCTGTGGTATATATGTCAGACAGAGGAACTTTCTGCAATTTTCTGTGCTTTAGTTTCCATGTATAGAAGAAAATAGCCATTTTTGTACCTCACAGTACATAAGTACACCTCAGGTTTTAATCTTTGCTTGCAGCAGCAATTTTGGTTTATCTAATGATTGCAATGTAGGTCTGAATTATTCTGCTGCCAACCAGTTTAACATATTTTTTCTCATTATTCCTACTTTGAATAAGGTAAAAAAATCTTGTAGCCTCTAAGAGTCCAGAAACTCTGATATCTAGTAAAGAGAAGCACTCTTTTAATATATATTTTAATATTAGACATTTGAAGCTTGATTTGATTTTTATCTTACACCAAGCACTGACAATTCATACTTTTGAAATATTCAATATAATTAATGTAATAAGATTTTACCAAAAGCCACCAAAAGATTCACTGAGATGTCTGTCCTTCAACATTCAAAATGCTTGATTAGGAGCATAAATTGAAAATCTGGAATCATGAGAACAAAAGGGCAGCTGGTCTGGGTCAGACTAAATGTTTGGATTTTGTTTCTGATAACAGCAATGTTATGTGTCTGGGAGGATTACGTTGCAATAATTATATTCGAGAGACAGATGCTGCTGAGAATTTCTTGACTAGTGTTTTGGATGTAGTGTTGACTATCTAAGTATTCAATAATCTCTAGTGGATTTCCTCGTTCTGACTAATTAATTATAGTAAATCATCAAATGTAAATTATTTAACCTTCAGAATATCTTGAAGTTATTCAAAATTCTTAATGGATTAACCTCCATAAGTTATGAAAACATCAAGTATTTCAAAAGTTGAGGAAAAAGTGAAGTGCAGTAACTGATGTCCCATCACAAAGAATTTCAGTACAAAATAGATTATTCTGTTGCTTTGATAAAGGAGAGCATGCTCTCAGTAGAAAACCTCCAAAAGTGACATAGCTATTAGGAGAGAAATGCTTGTGTCTCATCATCAATCTTAGGGTTTTATTGTTATTAATACTTTGTTTTCTTAAGTAGTTTTTACTTCTACAAAATGTTATTATCCTGTTGTTGACTTCTACCATGGCTTCCTAACACAGTGAGGTTTAGGAAATTTGCATGAGCTGTCACATGAATGTTCAAGTTCCTCTTTTCACAAATATCTGTGAGAAGGCTCAAAGACATTTGAAATATCATGAAATACGTAGGAACTTAATGCAGAGATGCAAGTCCAGGCAGACTTTATTTGTCTCCGTGCCAGGGCCAAAGTGTCCCTTATTGCATAATGATTAAGCCACAATGAGTGTAAACTACTGAAAGTGACTTAAGATTTTTCACTGTTTGCTGGACCTTCCTCACACATTCCTAAAGAACAAGGAATCTCTCACCGAAATAAAAAGAATTTTAAAAAAATCAAATATTCTTAATTCCACTGTTCACACCCAGTCCACCTGCACAAATAGTTTTGTGAGTTTCTAAAGAAAGTCTCTGTGGCTGAGACACAGATCACCGTGGTGCGACCTGGCATGCTAGCATTTGCATTTAAATATTTAAATTGCTAAATCACCCTGCAGAACCCACACTGCTGGGTTAAGCCCAATCAGCTGCCTTGTTCCTGCTCATTATGCCATTTCAATCACTTCTCATCCTATCAGTCAGCAAAATCCCAGGGCCATTTCAGTAACCTAGGCCAGGTTATGTTCAGTAGACTTCTGCAGCTTCAGTTGCAGTGTACCTTTAGAAACATATGTCAATCCATTTCCATATAGCTTCTCCATTCATAGTGCGTTTGTTGGGGGTTTTTTTTGGTATTTTTTGTTTTGTTTTAAAAGTTTTCCTTAGTCCATAATTTACCATGTAGCTGCCAATTGCTCTCAGAAATGTCATGCTGACTACACTTTATGCAGTAGCATTACTTGAAGTACTGCTCTCTGGGTATGATCTCACAACCAATTCCTCATCCATCAAACAGTCCACCCATCAAATCTATATCTTTCCAATTTAGAGAGAAAGATGTTATGGGGGAGCATGTCAAAGGCCTTACTGAAGTCCAGATGAATGACATCAGTGTTTCAATCAGAAGTACTGGAGCAGGCTGCCCAGAGAGGTGGTGGATGCTCTGTCCCTGGAAACACTCAAGATCAGGTTGGACAGGGCTCTGAGCAACCTAATCTAGCTGTAGGTGACCCTGTTCACTGCAGAGCAGTTGGACTAGGTGGCCTTTAAGGGTTCTTTCCAACTCAAATAATATTATGATTCTATGAATCATTAATCACATGTGGGAATGTCTAGCTAAGTAACATCAAATCTGCTCATTATAAACTGTTTACATACTTTCATTTTTTTCTTATTTTTTTCTGTGTGTGTGTGTCATAGAAATGACGATTGTTCTGTGCTGTTTCCTCAATGAAGTCAGAATTTTGCTGTTGCTTCTGTTGCAGATTCCCAAGGGACCCAAAATATCCAAGTGTGCATCCCTCTCTTGTTGCATGCCAAGGAGCACTCAAGTGAGCAGAAGATCCTTATCTCACACAGCATCTTATTGTAAAGTGCTCCTAAGCTAACCTATGCATCCTTGGGTGCTCTGAAGAGTACTGCTGTGTAATGCAAAATTCTTCCACTTTGAGAAAATTAAAAATTAGTGGCCTGAAAGGCAATTTATGCTAAGTGCAGCATAAGGGACATAGCTGCAGAAATTAAATACAAGCAACTATAGTGTTCGCAGATAGACTGAGCAGGAAGGAAAACATTCTTATATTTAACTGCCAGTTAGCCTTGGTGGCCACTCTGACTTGTGCAGGCTCTTGCTCTTTGGGATTCAGTGTCCTTAGGCCTTACACATGTGCTTAGGAGTTTCGCCTTCCTTTTACCTGCACTCATCCCCTTCCCCTGCCTGCCCTTTTCCCTGCTCCGGGAGTAGGACATGGCAGCTCTTCTGTCCTCAGGGCTTTGCTGGCCTGTGTTTGAGCAGAGGGCTGGGGGTTGGACACCTCTGCTTGAATTAAACAACAACAAAAAGAAACCTTTGCTCTTTCTGTTCTCACATTGAGGAGTACGGCTTTGATGTAGATAATACTTCTCCCCTTTCCAGTAATGAGTAACGTAAAAGATGAATATTTTCATGGGGGCAATTTTTTTTCCCCCTGCTACATAGTAGCAATTACACTATTTTCTTTTAAGAGATTATATTTGACAACTAATTTTCAAAACAAGTCTTTCTAAATATAACTCATAAAATTAATAACAGAAGAATGCACGCTAGGGAAGGATAATTCTGTGAGCAGTGTTTCCTATGTTCCTTCCCAAAGCACCTGTTCTAATTCCTGCCAGAGACAAGAGGCAGCACTAGGCAATCTGCTAGGTCCATTAAGAACATAAAAAACCCAGCATATGGGGTAGTTAAGTGATCTTCCATTATGCATTTCCTGTGGCTAAGAGAAACACAGGCATTCATGCTAAGCACTGTTTTCTTTTTGTATCTATTAAAGCTGCATCATTGTTTTGAGTAAAATGTGAGTGGGAAAACTTCATTGGCTTAGAGTATGCCATTTCCTGCAGAATGAAACAGAGGTCAAATTATGTCAGTGAATAATAGTCTAAAAGTTTTGAGCAAATATGGAAAATTTTTCTTCTTAACTTAAAAAATGCATGAAGCTCTTTGTTTCTTCAACAAAATTGCCATGAGGACAAGCACATTAGTGGTACAAAAAAATAAAAAAATAAAAAATTCAAAAGCAGTAGCTGTCTGCATGACAGAGATACACACTGTTTCCAGCTGAAACAGTATGTTCAACTTCTTTTTGATATATTAGGCAAGCAGAACTTAAAAGGTCCTTCCAGCCTACATGGAATTCCAGTAAATAGAACAAAAAGTGATGTCGAAGGTGGGGAATCACAGACGGCCTCAGCCCAGCACAGGAATGAACTGAAATGGGACTGACAGGAATAAAGCAACATTGCTTTCGACCTCAAGGATGTTTAATTCCTGTAAAAGTCTTTCTGAGAGCATTTTGGATTGCGGTTTGATTCCTTTGTTACATTGTGCGATTGCTGTGCTCTACTGCATGAGAAATGCTGTCAGGCTTTCAGAATCACAAGCTGGTCTCAGCTAGAGTCAGAACTAAGCAAGCTTCAGGGAATGTGTGCTGAAGATGCAGGTATGGGTGCTGAATATGAAATTATAAATAGCACACTTCTGAAGTGTGCTCAGTGGAAAAGCAATGTCAACAATAAGTATTTCTTATAATGGCACTTGTTATCCAATGTAGACTATTGATATTATCCTGTGCACTCTTTTCCTTTTCTTTAAATAGGATTTTGCTCAGAATCACAGAAAGTCACATATTTCCTCCCCTCTTTAAAGCCATATCTAAACCATTCCTGACAGATCCCTGGGCAGTACTCAAAACCTGCAGAGGAAGATGTTCTCCATAATCCCTAAACACTCTATTCTGGTACTTACCTGTCTTTCCCATTAGAAGGCTTTTCAGCTGCTGGATATAAATGTGCGCTGTTGCAATTCTAGACAATACTACCTCACTTGTTTAGATTAGATATGAAAAAGTTTATTCCTTTTTTTTTTTTTTAACCACCAGCTCTTTAAGCTTTTCATCATGTTTCCCCATAGCTTTCTTTTCTCTTGACTAAATAATCACATTTTCATGTTTCCTCATAGACCAAACGCTGCATCTCTGATAATTCCAGTGGACTAACCTTTCTGAAGTGTAACATTCACAACTGAATACATATGTCCTCCTGGGGACATGTGCTGTGTAGAACACTTCAGGAGTGCTTACTTCCTGGGATTGAAACAATTCAATTTTTTATCTTTCATTGTGAAGGCTTTTATTTACTATTGAGGGCACTACTTCCTTATGACCAGTTTGTAAAAAACCATTACAAATGTTGTTTTTGTATTCATACTACTTGTAGTTGATTGCTTTTTAACTGATTTGTGCGTATGGTTGTGTCTCTCTTATGGTCAAGAGGACACAGGACGGGCATTTGTTCTTCTTTTTTTTTGTTTTGTTTTGTTTTGTTTTGTTTGTTTGTTTTTTTCCTGACAGTTTCCAGTTTCTCCCATTGGTCAAGGTAATGTTTCATTTTCATCTTCCTCTTCCAGTAAGCTTACCTCCCTAGTTGGTAACTTTTGCACATTTGATGAACAGTCTTTTACTGAGATCCCTAATGAAGCTATTTAAGATTATGGAACCCACAAAAGCCTCCTATACTATTTAATTCATCCTTTAAATTTTAACCTCTTGAAAACTGTCTACTCCAATTACCTGTCCATTTTGTGGTGTGTCAATCACTAGCCAACTTCTGAAAATGCCAAATGAATGCCCTGTTGCACAGGTTCTAAAGTCCTATTAAATTCAAGATACATGCTTTCACCAAACAACCAGATTTGTTGTCACATCATAGAAATTGGATAGGTTCAACATTATTTCTTTCTTAACAAACCCATACTCAGGATTGTGTATCATTTTGGTATCTTCTAGGTGATAAGCAGATTTTTGTGTGTTTGGTTGTGTTGTTTTTTTTTTTCCTTTAATATTTCTTTGAGAATTGAAATTACGTTGATTTCAGTAGCTTGTCAGCTTATTCTACTGTTTAGTACTTTTTTTTTTTTTTTCCCCTAGGAATGAAATGGTTTGTGATATTATGATTACTGTCTCCTGAACTGCCTTCTGCCTCCATGTTCACAACAAATCTTTGAAAGGTGTTCAGAACTGAAGTAGCCACTATTATTTGAGTGCCATCTTAATTTCCTGGATCTAAAGTTGTCCATCCATGTCATGCTGTCTTGTTTTATAATCTCTCTTGTTCTTTTTCTTCTGTTGATCTGCAGCTGTGTATCTGTGGCTCTGACCGTGGGTAGCTGTTGTGCTGGCCTGATGCTCATTGTCTCACACAAATTCTTTACTCCCTTTCCTTCAGATCCAGAGTTTGTTGTCACCTCTGCTCAGGTGCCACCTGCATCACAACATGATAGTCGGAGTGAGCTTTGCTGAGCTGTGGTAGTTATTCATGCAGTCATGTGTCTGAGCTCCTGGAAGGTAGCACCTTGATGCCTGCCGCTCTTTAAAAAGAGAACAGGCAACCACCACATTTATTTTACTACCACTTTGAAAGGTATTTGTAAACATATTCGGAGGAAAACAACTTTGCATCTGTGTCCATTATTGGAAGTAATTCCTCTTCAAAGTTGTGGTGTGGGTGCTGTGTGGAAAGTAAGCAACCCATTGAACAGTTAGTTTATTTTTCCTTTCCTGATACTACTGCATATTTTCCCATCTAAGTAGTTTCCTGTCCACTAGAATTCTGTATGTGCATTATGTTGATAATTTATTGGTCTTCCTTAAAACCCATTAACCTAATCACACCATTCTATCTCTCCCACTTGATTTATCTGCCAGGAGACACCTCTCACAACAAATGATCTTCCTGTCAGCTTTTCTTGACAGCATAGTGGAAGACACATTCTGGACCACGATATGATCTGAGGGTTCTTGCTCTGCCAGATAAAAGGCATGTAAGCAACACAGCATTCCCCAGACAATTTGCTTCTTCCTTCTGGGGTCTTTGCAAACTTGTATGATTGCTTCAAATGTTGTTGTTGCAGAATCAGGTCATGGTAGAATTTAAATCCATGTTCTTACAACTGTCTGAAACAACATGGGAGACAGACTAGATTAGCATTTAAAGGGAAGTGTGAAACATCATGAACCATGCTGTAACAGGTTTTGTTCAAAAATTATATAGACCCCAATGTGATGGGGACAAAGCTTTTTTTTTTTTTTCCCTCTGGAAACTATATTCAGATCCATTGACTTGATTATTTCTTAAGAACAAATAGTGTAAGAAACACTGATTAAGAAAACAGTCAAAATTCCCCCAAATAAGAATTATTATCTGGAAATATGTCATTTTAAAATATTGGAGAACAATGAACAAATATTAAGTAATAGTAGGAGATAGCCGTGATTGACTATCAGCTATAAAAGTGATCTTTCTTTTCTGTTATAAAGTCATGGTATAAGAGAGAACACTTCTTCACAGAGAATTTCATTACCCTGTTTCATTTTTAGACTTTACAAACCCCATGGAAGTGATTTATATTAAATCTCATCCAAAGAGAATACCTACAAACAAATACAATTTATTTTAATTGTGTTTTCTGAAGGGTGGCTTAGTCTTTAAACTTACAGAAAATACTTTTAGGACTTTTCTGTAATTTTAAATAGTACAAACATTAAAATTTCATACTGGAAGGCTGATAAACACTTCTTAGTTGCAACACTATAGATTACCATATTATAGTACATAAAATCTGTTTTTGAGTGCAAAACAATAAATATTTAACAGAATCTGTGGTCTATTCAACTCCTCATTGTAAAATGTGAGCATAATGTACACAGCAGGTTTGGTTAGAATTTTCGTGTAGTAACAGTTCTAATGTACAGTAGAATTAGCAAGACCTAGTAACTGATGAGGAATACAATATAAAGAATTCACTGATCTTATGGCATGCAGCAAATATACTTCATTATTGGGAAAAAGAGGTCATGGCAGTAATAATTTCAAACAAGCTAACACGTGCACAAAAACCTCTGGGATCTGTTGAGCTCTCATTGATGCCAAGGTCAAAGATAAGGGCTGTGCTTAGTAGGCATATATCAAAAAGAACAAATTACTGCAGGTGCTTATTATAGAGGTTTCTGAATAGCTATTAACACCACTGGGAAATGGATCAAAGCAACTACCATTTTGAGCCCCTCAGATAGCTATTATGTTACTAAGTATGTCTTAGATCTCTAAGAGTTGAATTGAAAAGTGTACTTAGGACGTAAAGTAAAATCAAGCAAGGAATATGAATCACATATTTAGTGGATAGAGCTCCTAGAAGGTAAGGGTGAGCCTTGCACTCATGTAAAACTCCTGTGGTTATTAGTATTTCTTGTATTTTATCCACTGCTGATATGAAATGTATCCCAGGGAGAGAATCAGAGCTCCTTTCTTCCTTCTCCTTTTCCGACCTACTTTTGTCAGAAAGCTCTCCAGGACAGGACCAGCAGATAGGAGCAGAAATACCTGACCACAGCCTGAGAACAGGATGCAGTGCTCCATAGCTCCTAGAGGCTTGCCGTAAGTCACACAGTGCTCTTATCCCTCTTCATCCACAGACCACAAGAAGAAGATTAAAGCGTGCATATCTCTGCCCTATAAAAACCTGGCATGCTTTCAATCCTGGAAAGTAGGGTAGCTGAAAGCTACATGAATCCTGAGTTTAACGAGGGGGGAAGCATATTCATACTGAAGCTATTCAAATGATGCAGGTGGAAGAAAAGCATTGCTTTGTTACATGCTCTAAAGGTAGCATCTCTATTTTACAAGTAATGTTAATTGGGAAATCATTAGGGGAAAAGGTTGAACTGTTATTAAGAATCACTGATGGATAAGCAATTGAATTTGTTCCACTGAAATCAATAAAAAGACCTTTACCCTAATTGCAGGGCTTTGACACAAGTCCTTATAGTGGTTACAAGCTCTGACTAGCACTGTGTCTTCCGAAAATGCACAGCAAGGATTTTTCTGAGAAATCATGGAGGTGAATAAAGAGAACAAGCAATAACATGCACAAAGGACAAATCACGATTTCAGCTGAATTTGGAGTCAGGCTCCAAAATTGTTGGTAAAAATTTATTTTTCAGTCGCTACTGAACATTGAAGGCACATAAATAAAGTAGATACTTTGACTTCTGTGGTTAACCAGCTGCCTGGAGGTCTGTGTCCAGTTGCTTGCAGTCAGCTTTGCTGACAATACTCAGGGGCCAAGTATCTGAATCCTGCACCTCAACCTGCTCCAGGGCTGCAGAGAATGGGGCTCTCACCACGGACCAGCAGGTCACCAATTTCTGAGTTAACACAGCACACAGTTATAGAACTGGAATTTGAATGCAACTGAGAGGCATTACACTTGGCCTAGCTTTAGGAGGCATGATTTTCTACCCTAACAATTTGAACATTCATACAAGAAACAAGCAGACCCAAAAAATAGTCCCTATTTCCAATATTTTATATAAGGTTACCATATCAGTCATTGGCCAGTGGAATAGCTTCAAGAGGAGCATCCTTCTTCTGCTAAAGCTTATTAATAAAAGAGATGGGAAATAGTGGCTAGTCTCCTTTTTAGTGTGCAAAAGATCTTGAATTTATTGCATCTTTTGTAAGCTGTGAGTATATACAGTCTAAGTAACTGTTAGAGTTGGTACTCTATACTTCATTATTATTATTGTTATTATTTAAGAAAGGTTGTATGCATGAGAGGCTTATCTTAGCAAGAGCATTTCAAACTTGAGTGCAGGAAAATATCCTTCTTATTAGACTTAGTTAAACCTTCAGTATTCCTTTTCGGCCCTTGGTTGTCCTCTTTTCATTCCAATCGCTTTCTGTCTGCATTCTCTGAACAGTGAGCACGTGCCCTAGTTTAGAACATGAAAAGAGCAATGAAAAAGAGTAATGAAAAAACATTTATTTTATTATTATTATTTTTTTAATTAGGCAATGAATACTTATAAATTGCTCAGAGAAGTTGACAATCAGGTTGATATTCTAGTCATCCAAAAAAGAACCCCAACAGACCTTTCTGATAAACAGTTTTCTTCTTTTATTGCATCCTCAATTGTATTTTGCTGTCTAAGAAATCTGGGAGACTATAATGCAAAGAAAAGTAATTGATTGATTTTCTGTCTTCATATTGGGATCTGAACAGTTCCTAACAGCATAAAAGGATTCATTATCTGACAGCCCATTGTCAAAAGCAGAAACATATTTTGGTGTGATTGCAGAAAGCATGAAGAGGGATGTTTTCAGGAGTCACTCTTTCCTTGTTGTTACCTCTTGAAGGCAGAGCAGAGAGCCTTGGTCAACACCAAGTCTGAGCATGGAGGAGTAAGCCCTTTTCAGGGCTGGCTGGACGTTGCAAGGCCCAATGGGACAACAAATTCTGAAGAAAATTTTTGTCCTAGATGTAGTTAATATTTTTTATATATCTGTGAACATTATTTCCTCTCCATAACATAAAATAATAATGATAAAATTTCTGGATTATTTTGTTTCATCTTTGATTCATTTAAAGCTTTGATCAACCAGACCTGGACACCAGAATGACACTGATTTTGTAACTAATTTATCACTGGCAAAGCAAACGTGTTGATGTGGCCTCTTAAGTCTAGATATTTAGAAGCACTGACAAAATAAATGCTCATGCAGATTTCATCCTACACACTCCCACACATGTGAATTCTGACTGCTTCACCTAGATAACCACTCTGATCCTGTTGATGGATGTATCTCACAAATGGAAGGGATATATCTAAAAGAAAACATTAACACCATCATCACTGTGTATTCTCCACCCCTAAACACTAAAAAATAAAATAAAATAAAATAAAATAAAATAAAATAAAATAAAATAAAATAAAATAAAATAAAATAAAATAAAGGGCTCTTTTATTCCAAGGCTACAAAGATTTTAGGTGAAATTCCAGTCCTACTGAAGGCAATGTCAAAACTCCCACTGAGTTCAATCAGATCAGGATTCCACTGTCTGGTTTTATAAAACCGATGAATAAGAGAATGTGGGGCATGGATATATTAGGTGATCACAAATCACAGAAGGTGAATCATACTCTGTATGAGTGAGGCTTTTATAATAGGGTCATCTGGAGAAATTGAGAGTTGGAAATCTAAAGACAATAAAAGAAATGTTTTTATCCCGTGTATAGTTACTTCAGGAACACTGTGCAGTGATTTTCACATCTATGAAAGAAAGGCTGAGAGCCAGCGTTACCTGCTGTGTAAAATTGGGCTTGAATTACAAAATGAGAACATGGATATGAGTAGTAGGAAATAATCATTTTAAATGTCCACCATCAATAAAAGAGGATGAGAAACAAAAATATATGAGCTTTGGTAAAATACCTAGCTATTCATGCATTTCTGAAATCCAGGGATGTGAGAGTAACTATAACTAATTCTTGTAAGCTGATGTTGTTTGCTAGCTTACCTCAAAGAACTCAGTTACAGTATACTGCAGAGATTTCATAGATCTTGCAGAAAATTAATACTAACAAGGAAATGACACTGTGTATTTAGTGTGTGCATTGTCTGTACCAGCAATAGGCAAAAGGCTATAACACTGAGTAAGCTTGGGTTTCCCAACATGGGCAGAAACTGTACTCTGTACCCTAACTATATCTAAAACCGTGGGGTTACTCCAGGTTGGTCACGCTGTGGGTTCCAGAGGCTTTTGCCTGAAGTGCTCTTTCATATGGGCTTTCTTACCTCTGAAGAACCTTCTGCTTTTTGGAAATAGCTGAGAGCCCTTGTGTAGAATAGGATCTTAAAGAAAAGGGTAAAAAAGAAAGAAAAAAAGAAAAAAAATAGAAAAGAAAGTGAATAAAGAGAAAAAAGAAAGAAAAAAAAAAGAAAAAGAAAGAAGAAAGAGAAAAATAGAAAGGAAATAGGAAAAAGGAAAAAGAAAAAAGAAAAAAGAAAAAGAAAACAATACATCTGCTTGAGGCAAGCAGAAAGTTAATTAAAAGCTTGGAAAGAATGAGACAGAATTGGGGGCTGAAATAGATGACCTGAGGTCCCTTCCAACATGAATTATCCTATGATCCTATGAAAGCACAAGAAGATAAAAGCTGCAAAAAGTACAAGATCTTAGCCTCCTGTCCTCACTGTAGCAAGAGATTTCTCTGGTCCGTTTTTTGTCTGCAAAGGCCAAGCTCAATAGTACTGTTCTATACAGACCATCTCCAGAATGTCCTTATTAATTTGCGAAGTACTAGATATCTGTACCATTGCCTTGGCTTAAATATCTGGCACTTGTGAAAATTTTAATGGATTGATTTTATCTGAAAGCCAATGAGATTTTCCTCTCCTTAATACTGATTCTTCTGCACATCTGCAAATTTTTCCCATAGGAAATCAAATGAGTTACAAAACCAGACTTTCATTTTTATACAAATTATATATCGGTAAGGTATATTTTTTCTTCATGACTGTGTTTACATCTGCCAGTTTTTAATGGCACATGAATTTATATCTTTTTCTTTAAAGAGCATTCTGTCACAATGTGTTATTGGTCTCCAGATCAGTAATATTATAATAAATTCATGCTGTTAAAAGCCAGAGCAGCCTGGAAAAAAAAATAGAAAAAAAAATCAAAACTTTTTCATGAAAACTTTCACATTTTTCAACAACTTGAAATAGCTTTGTTTTCCAAGCAATCTCATTCAGAAAGGATTGCTGAGGCCACACAGTAACATGTCAGTCACCCTAATCAGTGAACTCAGCTACAGAATAACAACTCACACATAATTTTCTCTTTCTATTCTTGCTGGATTTATTTCATTCTCTCAGAGGAATAAAAGATGATGACTTTATCTTTGCTTTACTTGCACTTAGCAACTGAGATGTTTGTCTAAACTGGATGCTGAAATGATTGTTCCTGTTGTGTAACTAGGCACAAGTGTTCATCTAAAGACCAAATCTTGGAAACCACTGAATCTGTAATAGAAGGTTTATTATATAAGTAATTTGACTTTAATTTATTTCAGCTGATTCAACTTTAAGTTCAGTGTTTGACTTTTAATTGTACAGAAATCCATAAGCCAGGAGGTGAGCGAGAAGAATCATTGTGACTGATCTGAAGGCTTTAACTTTGGAATCTTATCCACATGAAATTAACCTTGCAAATGTGAATTGTTATAATCTACTCAAAATAATAAAAAAAGAAGAGTAACATCCAATCTATACTTGTGCAGTAATTGATTTCACATCTCTTTTTACACCTCCCTCCAACATCTTGCATCACATCTATAGTATTACAAGCTTTTCATTAAATGTCTAATACTGATTTTAACAAAATTTTTGAAATCAGAAAGGTTGCACTAGATTATTTTTCCTTAGTGAGATTTAGATTGTAACTCTAAATGAAAGCATTATTCTCTTTTTATTTTTGATAGGATTGATCCTAGGAAGAGTTCAGAGAGATGTTCCTCTCATTGCACTGACAATTTCAAAAGTTCTTTATCACACCAAAAAAATCAAGCTCCTTGAAACTGAAAAGTCTTTTTTCTTAGTGACACTGATAAATCAAATTGATGATCAGTGAGAAATTTTATGAAAAAATATCTCGAGGAAGTGGAGAAAGGCAGGACAGAACTTAATATGTGCATATCTGACAATTCAGGGCTATGGTCCCATTAGTTTTACCCTAGGAAGCACCTTATCAAGTTACAGAAAACACCTAAACTGAAGATTAATTAATTATTCAAAGCATTCAACCATGGCCACTTTGCTATTTAAAAAAGAAAATGCTAATGAAAAGCTAAACCAGAAGAATAGATAACAAAATAGCTCATTTGAATACAGTCTTTTTTAGGTACGTCTGCTTGAAGTACTTTGATGGGAAATATTCTTGCAGGTTTAAAATTACTTACGTTATAAATTAATGGCAAGTGTTATCAAACTATGTTACAGATTTGGGGTTATATAATTTCATTTACAGATTGGAAAATTCTGCTTGGAATATTCATGGATGACACAGGAGAATTTGTTAAGGGGATAAATACACTGATCTGACCTGAATTGATGAAATCAAAGTAAGTATTAAAAAGCTTACATGACCGAGATTGTTAAGGAATGGGCAAACCATTTACATCAAGAAATTGAAATATGGATGAAATGTGTCTCTCTCAGAGTACCAGAAATTAGTTCATGCACTGCTTCTTAAAATAAGTAGTTGAAAGGAAACATGAGTTAGCACATTAAATTGTAACAGATAAGGCTATTTTTATTCCAGAGTATTCTGGAAGTGTAAAATAATGTCAGATGAGCCATGTTTTAAAATAATCATGTATAATCAGCTTGCTGGTAGCAACTCTCCATCCAATTCAGGTGCTGATTTAATGTGAGATTGCTCCTCTGATTAAAAAATGAGATGAAAATAGGCATTTGGGAAGGCATCATAAAAGAAATTTAGGGTCTGGCACTAACACCCCTGATGCCTGATATAGCAAGGACAGAGCTCCTTTTCCCCACCTCATGCGCTCTCAGACCTGATCGGAATGGGTGGAAGCAAAATTCTCCATTTTATCCCACTTTTTCATTATTTATTATTGTTCTACTCAGCTTGGAATATATCAAGCTCATTGTTGACAAGCTCAGAACTTAAAAAGCAAAAAGAGGACCAGGATAGAGTTGATAAAAATACTATAATGGAGGCAGTGTTTCATCAGCAGGTATTCTTGTATTTTTCTCTTTTTTGTGTTGAAATGGTTTTTCTATTTTTAGGACTCTCGTCTGGCTGTTGTTAACTGCCTCAGGTCATTACACCACAATTCTGGCCATGACATGTATGACTTGCATGCAGCAATAGCTTCTCGAAAACACATTGTCAATCGCAGACTGAAATCAGTAGTAAGAGTTCATTTTAAAATTGTTTTGACATATGTCAAAGCTCTAACTTCAGTTAAAGAGAAAAATGTTCAGGCTTATAAAACAAAGTTAAAATTTCTCTTCACCTGTGGTACTAGGTTTTCATTTATCTTCACATGCAAAATATCTTCTGCATTCACAAGTTACTTCACTGAAGCCTTCCATTACTTAATTGGAGCTTATAAACAGGGAGACCAACTTTTTACATAGTCTGATGGTGATAGGACAAAGAGGAACAGTTTTAAACTAAAAGAGGGCAGATTTAGATTAGATATTAGGAGAAATATTTTTACTCAGAGGGTGGTGAGACACTGGAAAGGAAGTGGTGGGTGCCCCATCCCTGGAGGTGCTTAAGGCCAGGCTGGATGGGCCCTGGGCAGCCTGAGCTGGTGGGTGGCAGCCCTGCCTGTGGCTAGTGGTTGGAATTGAGTGGGCTTTTAGGTCCATTCCAACACAAACCATTCTGTCATTCTATGATTTGTAAACCACATCGCATGTGAAATCTGAGCATGATATTCCACAGATTTCATAGATTCACACAAAGTATCCAGTGCCTGAATAATTATCCAAAATTGAAATACTTATTTCATTAGAGATCTGACTTCTTGGGGTGAGATTTTACTAATTCCGCTCTTCTGTTTCCTTTTTCTCTTTTACAGTCCTTCTTTTCAGGACTTTTATTGTGTATCTTCTGTTTAGTAACGTGTGGAAAGCAATTCCAGTTTTACAAAAATCCCTTTCATTCCTGGACTTCCCAGGGTCGCCATCCTCAGTGAGTTCATTCAAGTGTTTTCTGATAACAATTTATGCAGTACAGTGAGCAAAGGTCAATTACTTATTTCTAAGGATCTGCCAGTCATTGTTGGCCTAACAGTGTGAATCTGCCCTCTCTTTCCCTTACAGCTCCCCTGCTCCTCATGTACATCACATTTTGGACATACAGATGTACATCTAAATGCCAAACTGTGCCTTGACACACAACTCATACAGCCCTGGACAGTGAGATCACAAAGCCTAACGCATTCTGAACTACTTGCTTGATGCACAAGGGAATAATGGCAAAAGCAGTAGCTATTTTAGGGCAAATTCTGTCATTTAAGAAATAAAATCATTACAATGTGTAGACAATTTGCCACTTATTTTTGCCTCAGTCGTCAGGGAGCATTTAGCTAAAAGGCAGCAGAGCTGACTGACACCATGTCTACGCCAAAGAGAGCAGAACCACAGGAAGCACAGGCGAACTATGCTGAAAGAAGATTATACCACAGCCTAAAAATCCACATTTCCACCTGCAGAAGCAGTGGGGAGGTCAAAGTAATTTACATTTTTAACTTCTGTTTATGTTCAGGCTGCAAAATGAGATATTTTCTGAAATTCCCATGGCAGACTGGTGAGCACAATGAAAAAATCGAAACACAGAACAAGAGACTGAGCTGAGAAAAAGGCTGTGAGTGCCAGTTCTCCATTTGGAACAAAGCTGAGCACAGCTGGAGAGCCTAGGAGAATTATTCACACCTGCCAGACCCATCCAAATAATGTGCCCAGAACAAAGTGGAGATGGGAGAATGCACATGGGAGCATGAAAATGCTACTGAGTAGTAAAATGAGCAGTGGTTGCAGGTTGTATTGCCTCGCTACAATCTAGAGGCAAATGTTCATACTTTGCAAATGAGTTGTATTTTCAACTCAGGGAGAATTTTAAGGATTGGAATGTCTTTGTTTTCCTACAGGTAAGAACAAAGGCTATCAAAATAATACAAATGAGGGATTTGTGTGGTTTTATCTTAAATAACTTCCTCATTTTTAAGAGCCTTTTAACTTCTAGGCAAAGTGAGATGGCCACTATGTGCTGAAAGTCATTCTTACATGTGGGTTGCTGATTAGCTAAGAGTGGTATCTCATTAACAGTTAATATTTTAACATTTTAATTAATGTACAACTACGAGTGCAATGACCATTTTTTAAACTCTCTTCACTGTTCTCAACAGTATCCCCTTCTATAATTTTACTTAAGGTATTTTTTTTTTTTACAAATCCAAGATTTTCTATTTGACTAAATGGATAAAATAGATTAAAATTAAAACTGATTAATCGAGACATTTCTACTCTATGCCTGTAGGACATACTTTAAGCATTGTATTATATTCATAATCTTCTAGTCTCTTTGATTTCTTCCAAATGTGTTTCTGCCTACAAACTATTGTATCAATAAACGCTACATAGCTTCAGTCACAGTGTACTGAAGACTAATTTTTTTCATAGGGAAGCTGCTGTATATTGCTCCACTTGAAGAAGTCATTGCATTTTACAGCAATATATAAAAGAAAACCCAGATTCTTAACTGTACCTGTTTGCTCTATAGAGAGACAGATGTCAAAGGAAGGCAGACCTGTGGGTTGTTTTTAAATTAGCTTATTTATAAAATCTGAGAAGCATGGAAGGATAAACGGTGATTTGTATTTATTTTTAGAGTGAAAGTATATGTGAAAAGAAATTTGCAAAGAATTAACATCTGACAGTCCACAAATGAAAAGAAAAATAAATTGGCAACAAGCATAAGAAGCATAACATTCTTTTAACATTATGACACTTGGAAAAAAATATAGGTCATTCCAAGTACTGGTATCCACAAAAAGAATCTACTATAAATATAACTGGATTATTTATTTGAGATGTCAACCCAACTGATGACTGTACAAAATCGTGCAGTGAAATTTTCATTAAAACTTTTATCATCAGTTCAGCCATTCTTCAGAAAGTTATAAGGATTTCGCTTTTCTTCTCTTTGAAATTGTACTTAGAAATATTTTTTTTTAAAGAATTCCAGTTTAAGGTGGAAATCAAAATCATGTTCTAATGTTATTTTAGTTGTCAGTTTCCTCATGGCATCATTGAATCAAGAAGCAGTAATTCACAGTAACAAAATATTTTTAGACATTGTTATATTTTGAACTTTGAAGGAACTTTACCACAGATTGAAACTACTTATTTTCTAGAATTGCATGTCTCTTGTGTTTACTGTAATAAAACAATTTCTCTTTTCCCTGAAATGAAGTACCTTCACAAACATTCCATGAAAAGCTTTTGTGGTGGGCTGGCCTGAGCGAATCGGCAAACACCCACCCAGCCACTCCCCACCCCTTCTTCAACAAGACATGGAAGAAAACAGAATGAGAGTTTATACACTGAGATAGAAAATGAGATTGCTCACTTGTAACTATCACAAGCAAAAAAAAACACATAAACTTGGAGAAAATTAATTTAATGTACAGCCAATTAAAATAGATTTCGGTACTGAAAAACAAGAATTAAAACATTAAAATACCTCTCCTACATCCTTCTCAATTTTCAACTTCCATTCTTCACACCTCACTCCTCCAGCTCTCCTCTCCCTGAGCAGCACAGGCGGATGGTGAAAGGGGAGCTGTGATCACTTCGTAATGCTTTTATCTCCCCCACTTCTTCCTTAACACACTTATCCACTGCTCCACTGGGGATCCTTCACACAGGCTGTATCTACGTTTGTATCTGTTGTACCTAGGTTGCTCCAAAAGTAATGCTGTCTGTTTAGTTCCATACAAACTACAACAGTTTCCATATTTCTCAAACCCAATTTGAGCAAGTGGTCGTGTTTTGTAGTAGAGATGTGAGATCAGTTCATGAAACAAAGCAAATAATTGCTGCATAGCTATCAGATTTCAGAAGAAAGGAAATTGTAGAAGAAATAGACACAGTACTGGGACCAATACTTGTTCCATATTTTCATTAGTGGCTTAGATAAATGAAGTGCCTGCACTCTCGGCAAGCTTTTGGACATCTCCAAGTTGGACAGAATAGTTGATATGTGGGCAGGCAGGGCTGCTTTTCAACGGGACCTAAGCATACTGGAAAATGGCCTGATAGGAACCTCATGGAAGTCAGCAAGGACTAATGCAGGAGTGGAGAAACACTACACGCCACAGCAGGCTGGGAAGCATCTCTACAGGGAAGGACTGGGAGTCTTGGTGGGCAGCAAGCTGAGCCTGGGCCAGCAGTGAGCCCTGGCAGCAGGGATGGCCAACAGCATCTGCAGCACTAACGATTACTGAGAAATTGTGATGAAAATCATAATAGGGTTTTGGTCCTGAGCAACTTGGGAGCAGAAGGAAAAGACCATCTTCTGGATCTGCTGGCTGCTTTTCCTGATGCAGTTCCAGATCTGTGGTATGAACAATGAAGTCATTTTCTGTAGTAGATTTTCTTCCATTTATATAATTGTTAAGAAGTTTTGTCATCTTCCTAAATCCCGTCCTAAATTTTGAAACATTAGCTGAATTTTTATTTTGTTTTTCCCTACCCTGTAGTATTGCAAAAACAAACTAGCCATTCTGTTTAGTCCAGATTTGGGTTATACCACTTTGTACTCAATTTCCTCTGTCCTGCAGGCTGACAGCTATGTCAAGAGACTTTCTCCAGTGTTTCAATTGCATGTAGCAATTACTTTCTTTGTGCTTTCTGAAATTACTTTATACCTCTCTCCTTTAAAACATCACCATCTGCTCAGATTAGAATTGATGTCCTGTGAACCACTCACTGTATGCAGTCTCAGTCTGGCTGTGTTTCAAAGAACAGGTTAATCTGACATATATGTATGTAGTTAAAGGTCACTAACCTAAAGTCACTGAAGAAGTAGAAGTCAATGCTGGTAAAAATAAAAATAAAAGCTAGGAATTCAGATGATTCCAATATCCTCAGCTGTCCTTCCTTCCAGTTATTAACAATGTCTGAGAAAGCTTAGGTGCAGTCCTTTTGTATGTTCGTTCTCCCCTTTACCACACAAAGGAAATAGTGCCCCATCTCTGATGAGAAAAGGGAAGAAGAGGCTGGCAGCAATCCCAGAGTTTCCAGCCATCAGTGACATTTTAGAAATCTGGCTGTTACAAGAGTAGTCAATTTAGATATCATTCAGATTGGGTTTGAATAGTTTTGCGCAGAAATAACTCTCACCAAATCTTCTCAGGCTTAAAGGAGACAATATAAATATGCTGGTATCTAACTGCAGAGCATTGCTATAGCTAAAGGCACAACTGTGCATAAAAAACTTTGCAAGATCTGATTATTTTGTTGTTGTTTTGAAAGACGTGTACTACAGAAATTAAATTAAACAGCAGAGTTAAGTTTAAAAGTATAGTTGTACAGATGATGTAAAACAACAACTACAACCATGGCAATAATTTAAATTAAAAAAAGGATGATCTTGTTTGAGATTTCCAACTTCCAGGAAACACAACACTTCTTCAGGTAGTCACCTTGAGAAATACTATTTATCGTGTTCAAGTCTTGCTTGATGCTGCCTCTTTACTTCACTGGAAGCTGAAGTTAACCTATTTTTGTGGCATAATGGTGATTGGCTTTGCTATAGCTGATCATACGAAAACCTTACTAGCTACAGTCTATTTTTTAATATTCAAGAATTAATATTTCAAAAACACTAGAGAGAGTTCTCACATACTATAAAGAGTTACATACTTAGAACACAGTAACATTGATTGCACGTTTGAAAACCTGCCCCATTACAGAGCATTTTGGATACACCTGCCTGTTTTTGAATAACCCAAAGACAGGAAATGGATGAATTCTCCACAACAGATGAATGAGAAAAATATAGATACTGATAATGCAGATGAAAAATGAAGTCCAGACAGAAAAGACAATCAGTGGAAGATGTTATTTACCACCCATTGGAGCAAAACTTATTGTGACACTGATCCATACAGATGACAAGTATGAAATTATTGACACTGCTGTTGAGATTGTCTGCTGACAACGCTCAGCTATTCACCAACTTCAGAAGCAGTGACCTTGAAGGAAAGAGCTGCAATTACTCCTGTAATAGATAAAATTGCAGAAAGCACTTGAGAAGCTGCAAAACCAGGAGGCATTGCAGTGATCAGCGAGGCTGAACCCTTAGGAGCTCAGCACATGCAGGTACTAGTCCACGACCTCAATGTATCTGCAAGCCAACCCAAAAACCAGCACACCTCTATCAGTTCATCAACTTGAGCAGTGGATTTGAGGCTAGATAAAGCCTCAGTGCCGAGTTTAATCTGAGGTTGTTTTCTTTGAGTAGTAAAGAACATTTGTTTTCCAATTTGGAGAATTTTGAACTGTGTCTTCAAGATTTAAACTGTGGAATGACATGACAGAATAGCCAGAAATGCAAGTGGATTGCTACAGAGTGATCAGTGTATTGGTAATCTCAGAAAGATCTCTGTCTGTTTGGATAGAAGACTAGGGATGGCATGTTATCTAAAGCATTCTTTAGAGAATGCTGAGGATCCCCAAGTGCATGACAGCCTGGAGAAGCACAGTTTAGGTACCTCGTGGATGATGTCTCTGCAACAGAGGATGGTGCTTTGTACCTGGAGGAAATGTTAATGCACAAGGAGTAAATGTTTTAAACTAATAAGGGTAGATTTAGATAAGACATAAGGAAGAAATTCCTTAAAGATGCCCCATCCCTGGAAGTGTACGAGGCCAGGCTGGATGGGACCTTGGGCAGCCTGATCTAGTAAGTGTCCCTGCCTACGGAATGGGAGTTGGAAATAGGTCTCTTCCTTCTGGTTCCTTCCTACCCATACCATTCTGTGATTCTGTGATCGGTTAAAGATACTTTTTTGGCTTTGCACAAAGCACTGATCATACAAAAATAAATATATTAATACAGAAATCCTTCCTACATAAAACCAACTTATTTTGAAAGTAGAATGGAATGCACAGTAGCCAAGACTGGCATTGCTAGAAGTCTGAAGAGTATAACAAAACTCAATTCACACATGATAAAACAGTCATGCTGATGGACACAGTCATTGCAGAAATGGATACTAAGTAGAGGAATGCTTTGGAACTAAGTCCAGAACAACAACATCTTACTTTGAATACCAAGAGCTTCTGCAAAAAACCTGTCTTTTTAAAAGAAAATGAGTAATCTGGATGCAAGCTTAGCATTTTGATATTTATCATCACATTTTCCAAGGTACTTCTTATTACTGCTTGCATCCTATCTTCTTCCCCTCAACTCTGCCACACTATCCATCCATGTCTCAGCTGCCTGCCAGATCAGCTATTAGATAATTGGTCCGTTCTCTTGGGGAGGGAAAGTTTTTTACTGTCAGACCACATGGTATGTAGCTCAACAGACCTGAGGTATGACTGGAGTGTCTAATCACCAATCATGACTAATTAGGTAAGCTATTTTTTTGGTGCCTTTCATTCATTTTTTATTTGAAGAATTCATTTTCCTGTGTTCAGGATTACATTTTTCAACAGTTTTGTAAAGCCAGAACAGTTCTCTTCCTGTCTGTCAAGCATCCTCCACTTTATATCTGCAAACACTCTACTCTAAAAAGCTGCAAAGGCAGAGGTCCACAGTGACTCATTTCAGTTTATCTATCTTCTATTTTTTTCCCCTTCACTGCTGGCTGATTTTGCTGTCCTGTGCATACACTGTAGTTTAGATCCTACATGAATTACCCCCAGCACCTGAGAGGAAGCAGCTGTGCTTGCAGAGCCTGCAATGCAAAACCCTCAGGAAAGCAGCTCCTCTCAGACTGTGAGACAGACAGGGCACAGCAAGGAATCTGAAGATAACAAGAGGTAGCAATGGTAATATTAATTGATGATGACAAGTGTGTGCATTAAAGAGGGATATATAGGAGTCTATAGAGGAAGCTAAGAAGACAGTAGTTAGTTTTCTCTCTACACAGAAGTATGCAACTAAGAGCAATCTATGTGCAGCAGACTGAAATGTATTATATTACCCATTTTTCTTCCATGCCCAGTATTGTGAGCTCTGTGGAAACAATTGTACAGAACTCTAGAATTGCTCTCACAGTGTAGCATATGGTAAAATATAAATCCATGGAATATTATGGTCTTACATAAACCATGTTCAAAACATCACATCTTAAAACTTCAGGTAACTGTAGAAACAGTACTGTTCAAAAAACATGTGATTTGAAGAGAGGTTTTACAATTTTTGCTTAAATCAGAATTCACGCTACAAATCATAAAATGGCTTAGGTTGAAAGGGATCTTGAAGATTATCTAGCTCCAAACCCTCGCCATGGGCAGGGCTGCCACCCACCAGATCAGGCTGACCTGAGCCTCATCCAGCCCGGCCTTGTACATCTCCAGTAGTGGGGCATCCACAGCTTCTCTGGGCAGCCACAATACACAGTCTAATACTTATAGAAAATTCAAGCAAACCTTTTTCAAGACAAAGAAACTGGCAAACAAGAAACATATAACTCCTTCATGACTCCTCTAAATGACTGCTGTCTGCAAAATCCATGCACATAGGTAATAAAGGTTCAAAAATAAAGAAGGCAGGAAAACATTTTTGTAAATTCCCATGGTGCTTAGCTGTTACTGGCATTGGAACTTCTGTGGGACTGACTACTTTTACATAGATTGCATTTTATCTATAGAGCCTTAAATGCTGAGAAATTTTAAGTGTTTCAAGAGTTAAATGTGCTATTCATATATATGTATATGTCAATGATATCCAAAAACTTGGATTAAATAACTAAGAATATATATGCTCAGATCAGCATTCCTGCTCCAGACATTACCTGAATTCCAGTGACAAATATTAGGGCTGACTGTTCTTAAATTATTTCTTATTTCTTTTTTGTCAGGATTTATTTCCATTTGTCTTCTCTGTGTATCTTTCTACTCAACTCCCTGCCACACACATTAAAATAACATGAAGGAAATTAAAAATTTTCAGAAGCAGCAGGAACAGTTTCAGGAACATAGATAAAGATGTACCCTGGTCAGTGAACGATGACAGAATGTTTCTGACTGTACTGTCTGCAGGAGCCTCCTATCAGTTCTTTCAGCCACGCCTAGTTTGAGACAAATTTGTGGTCTTTATCAGTAGTGTTCCTCACTGTTTTCCTGTGCAAGGCCTCATGTGCAAGGCCAGGATGAAGCAGGAAGTTGCAGGAATAAGGAGGCAGGAAGAGGGAAAGCACACTGTCACAGGTATACAAGTTAATTCCGCTCTTTTTACATTTCTTTATATTACATTAAAATCCTTAGTAGAAAAGTTCTATGCTTCTGATTTATTTAAAAATAAATGTCGTATTCAAAAAGTCACTGATTAAAACTCAGAATATAAAGTCATAAATGTCCACATTCCGCTTGTGTTTTGGGAATATATCTGAGATAATTTTGATTTGAATTTATGAAATAATAAATATGTACGCCTGCTTTCAAAGTCTCAAATTAATCAGAACATTGTCTTTTGTCTTTAAAACAATAAATTAGCAACTGGACTTCACTACAAATAATTGATACGTACTAAACATTATGGTTAGAATATAGATCAGTATCTTTAACCAAAGCTTATTTGTAGTATTGCATTGAATGTAGACTCTCATATTCACAGCTGTATATTTGCCCAGATCAAACTTTAGGAAATCAGTCTTACTCTGTAAACTTAATGACGTTGTACCTAAATTCCCAAGGGACTAGTCTAACTTAATATACTTACCAGAATTCCCTCTCTTCTTTCCCAGCAGTAACATCAGTATAGTCAAGGAAGGGAATTGAGCAATACCTCCTGTACTACCAACAGGTAACCTCACAGATGGCTTAATTTAAACAATGTTTGTTTTTTCTTGTTTGAAACTTTTCCTGTAAATATGCCAGCATTCATCAAAGGACTTCCAAACAGTATTTCAAACGATGCAGCAGTACAGCATTGCCTTTCCCTCCTTTATCTATGAAGGATGTGGTCTTACAGTCACACAGACAAGCTGGAGTGAATTTTATGCCTATTGTCTTTTGTACGGATTTATGGCTAAGACATTTGTAGAGCTATCAATTGGCATTGACTTCAAATATGTATAATGAGTCTACATACTTGTGTGATGCATACTGCAGCCAGTAATGTGGACAGCCTGATGAAGTTAATGCTGAAGCTCCACATTCATCTCACTGACATCAATGACAACAAAAACTGCAATGCATATATATATAATTAAGTCTTGTTAACTGATGAAACATTTATTTTTGCATGATTTAACTTATAACACAGCAGTTTCAGATTCAGTTGGCAGGGGCAGACCCACTTGGGGAGAGTAGGGCTAATTGCACAACCTCGAGAATTACAAGTTGTACCTCTCAGAGTGAGAAGCAGCTGGTTTACTGCTAAATCACCACCATTAAATTGCAACTGCTATAGGTCAAATTAAACAGGAAAATGAAGAGCAAAAGCAAGCAGAAAAACCATTTGTACAAGAATGTATTGTGTTAATAGATTACTGAAAGTCCACATTGAATATTTATTTATTTAGATACCAAATAAGCAGCTCAAGCTGTGCCAGTTAATATGAAATGCCATGGATTTTCTTGATTTCGTAATTTAGAAGAAAAAAAAATCTACAGATATCTTACCTTCCTCATTCGTCTCAGCATTACTCAAAGAAAATACTGCTTTACACAAAATTGCTGAAAGGTGGCATTATAAAAATACTAAATCAAAAGCTGTAATCTATCTGACATAATCTGGAAGTTTTCTTTTCCTTTTTTTTTTTTTTTTTTTTTTAAGAAATGAAGAGTAGCATTCTCTTTTCTTTTTTCTCCAGATCAAGGTAAAAGCTGACCTTGACAATTATAGCCTACAGAAAACACTCTTGAAATTGAGAGCAGCTGGAAGCAGCATAGCACAAATGTATGAAATTTAGAAAGACGTGCCTTTCTATAGACAATATTGTTTGCAGCAGGTCTTTCTTCAAGCCACACGTGACCTGCAATTCAGTAAGCAGATAGAAATGCTGGTATCCTGTAGCTTTATCTCATATCAATGCCTGTGAAAAGGAAATCCAATCTAACACAAAAAGGAAATGGAAAGGGATATAGGGGCAGGTTTGTTATTAATATAGCTGATCAATTAACATTTTTTAAAAGGGATTGGTGGAATTAAAAATGGCCTCCCTAACAGATAAGATAAAGTATTTTATTGCATTTATGTATTTAAATTTTTTAAAATTGTTCTCTACCTTTAAATTGATAGCTAATTGTGCTTTTAAAAAAAGCAATAAATTTTAAAGTGGATCTCTACCAAAATGCAGAGCAATGATTACATTTCAGCTGTGAGCTGAAAAGCAGTGATGTTTGCATTACAAGATGGCATGAGCTTTCTGAGAAATGCACTAAGCAATAGGAGCTTCTACTGATGGATTAATTCCTTCCACATTACCGTTGGAAATTACTCATAAAGCCTTTCTGGAGGTTACGATTCAAGATTGCAATGAACTTTCCTCAGGTACAGAATGACTTCACAAACTTTTCAGATCACTGGTTTTGATCTTTTTTTGTTGTTGATGATGTTATCATTCATTTCTTTCCCTGCTTTTACGTGCAGATGACAGATAATTCTTGGAGTGAAGTGCATGAGTAGAACAGGATGTCTTCAGTGAGGCACGACAGAAGTGGTCCTGTCACATGCCTAACTACCTTCTTTACTTCTGACGTATTTGATGCTTGATTTATGTTTGATATGGAGCATCTCAACACTGAAATATGGTATTTTAGTAAAAGCCATGGCAGAGTCAATATCTGTGTCATTTCTCATGGTCTCATGAACAGCTGCGAACAGAAGTCTGTCATGGTCTTGTGTTCAAATGAAAGAAATTAACATTCAGTTTGAAAGGTGTCGTATAACAATTCATATCACTGATGTTAATAGAACCTGACTTGTAAAAGCAGTTTTCATGGCAGAACTTCAGCTATAATTCACATATAGTTTGTGTCATGATGAGTACATGATGATGTAGACTATCATGAAATTAACTGAATAAGGAAAAAAACACCTAGATAGCAGCAGAGATGTTACAACTTCAATTCCTTAACCTGGTGAAATTTCCATGAACTCAGCTACAGGGCTCAGACACCAAGTCAAGATTTAATATTCCTTTCTCTGGTAACATCCATGTGAAATATCTGAATCCCCATCCAGTTGTTTCTGTTTCACTGACCTCCAACACTTTAATAATAAAACTGAAGGCAGATATTTCTTAATTTGTGCTTTACAATATTGCTTTTGTGGTCACTTAAATTCAGAGCTGAGGGGGAGGGGGGGAAATTTAGGCATACCCATCCTTTTTAGTATCAAAACTACCATTCAGAATGTTCTCCCTAAGTGGCTGCTTAAATTTGTGGATGCTCTGTCTTCCATTGATGTCCTAAGGTTGTTTCACTATGAGTAGCAGGCAAACACAGACTAGCTATTTCTTTAAAACCTGAGAATAAGGTTCTGAAACATTAAATAGAAGGGGTCTTGATAGTCCACAAATAATAGATTTTTAGGAATTGAATCAACTCGTCAGACTAAAAAGCGGCAAATTTTTACTCACCCTTCCACCGTATACAAATAAAACTTGCCATTATTGGACTTCATTCCTCTTTGGTAAGGTATGACATAATTCCTCACAGAAAATGTGTTAATAAAAAGTACGGGATTGAAAAGATTGTACATGTCACCTCAAACTGCAAAAAGTAAATAACTATAGAAAGGAAAAACTTTTACAAATAAAACTGGTGCTTAACTGTTGTGGTAGGGAATTAGAAGGAAACTTCTGTTTAGCATTCTGATATGTAATGCTTCAAGGCAAAACATTGAAAGTAATGACAGGCCTATTATTGATTAATAGATTAATTGTATAATTATCAGATTATGCTCTGAGAGGAAATCTGGGGAGCAGAAGGAGCTTGCTCACTAACAGCTCAATCCAGTAGACCAAGAGTTGCACTGAAGTGAGTAGAAAGGAAGACCTGGAATGAGAGCCATAGCTTCACAAAGGTATGTACTTCTTCAGTTGAAAGCAAATGAAAAACTAACAGATGTATTGCAGGGGAGAAAGGAGGCAGGCAACACCAGCTGGTGTCCAGGCTGTCTTCTTAAAGAAAAAGGTTTAATTTTAAAAATTTGTAGCTGGAGACTAGGTTAATAAAATTAGAATGTCCTGTATGAGGGTATATATAATTAGGGTAACTAGGCATACAAGTGGATAAAAAGGGAATAACTGTAGTTGGCAATAAAGGGAGGGTGAAGAAAATTGTTAAGATCCTAGCCTCATCTGAAATTCCTCCACAGGCAAAAGATGTGATTTGACAGGATAGCAAGGTTTTCCTTGGTGTATGCAGCTGATGTCTACAGTTAGGAAGTCAAGGTCATTGGGAAAGAGTAGCAGAAGTGTCAGGGTCACCAGTGTTATGTACACATTGCTACATAATGTAAAGATGTGGGAAGCGCTTGTAGAAAATACTTTGCTTTGGTAGATCACTGGAAGACCTAAAGATGACCACCATCCTGAGGAAAGACAATTGCATACCATACAAATACTTGTCCTTGTTGGCTGACCTGCTCGAAGGCTGTATCAGTTGGATCATAAATTTTGTGACAGTAATACCTGAATACTTGAAATGCCCGTGGGAACAAAAAGACAACCTATACAAAAGCATAGTCATTGTCTTCAGAGGTAATGGAGGCAAGAGACTGTAATTTATCACAAGAAAGCAAGTAATCTGTCAGTCTGTGACAAAACTGCCCTTTATTTGAGAGAACATATTTATTGCATCCATTCCTGCCTGTATGACCCATAATGACAATTAATGACCGTGGTGTGGGCTTGGACAGCAGTCACTGCAGCAAATAGCATGCTTTCCAAACAATGTGGTTTTAGTCATTCTGAAACTGCTATGTGAAATTGCTGTATCATAGTTGCATTCAGTTCATTTTGTTTGTGGTTTTAGACCCTACAGCATGTATTTGCTACAGAATTGGAGTGATAACTTGCAGTATGTGAATTCTGCAGTGTAGAAATATCCATTTAAGCAGAAGTGAGGATTTTATACGGCTTTAACTAAATTGACAGTAGCTTAATAGCTACTTAATAGCTGGATAGAGACGTAGAACAAGACAATCTGTATAGAAAGCTTTTGTGGGAACTGGAGATTATAAGACATATATAGACACATATAAATTTAGTATCTCAATAAAGCATATGGAGAGTATGCCAATTTTGTCTGTGGGATTAGTGAATAGTTCAGACTGAGTGGAGATAACTGATGCATGGAATTAATCAGAAGCACATGAGAAAGTCCTTAAGTATTTGAAGTTTACTGTTCCAGGACAAACTGTCTTATCTGAATTTTATAAATACAATATCTACTTGTTGTCACTTTTGAGAAACTACACATAAGCATTTCATTAGACTACTACTATTTGGGTTTAAAATCTAATTCTAAAAGCAAGCAGAAGTAAGCAGAAATGGGAAGTCAAGGGGAAAGCAGAATGTCTCCAGGAGTTTTGCGCCTTCAGTAGGTGCTTGAATGCTTTGAAGGACTTCTAGGAGAGAGATGCCAAACTAGTTGGGAAGGATTCCTGTGGGCTGGAATTAAATCTTACATTTCTTAAGTTAAATATTTTCCTTGCACATGTTGCTGTTAAGAGAGGTGAGAAACAAAACAAAATCTGTTTGTGAAGGATAGTGCTGTCAGATCCCAGCTTTCTTATGGGTACGAGCTAACAGCCACCTGCAGAAGCTAGGGGTGCCGGAGGAGATTATAACAGAAATCAATAATGAGACTGTAAATTTTTAAATTTTCAGTTCAATGTTTTTCTTCTTTCAGCATTGTTCTTTGTCTTAAATTCTTCCCATTACTGTTACTTACTCTCCATTGCTCTTTCTAGAATTTGAGCCTTCATTTTAGGCTTAATAAATGGACTCTGCTATTGCATATGTATGATGCACGCTAATTAGAAATGGAGAAGGGTACTCAAAAATAACAACCTGATGTTTAAAACCTGTTAAGTGGCAATTAAAATTGTTCATCTGCCCAAACAGCTAATAAATGTCAATAGAGATACTAGAAAATAATAATAAAAAGGAATGATCTTGTCCTTTCAAATTCCTAATCTATGAAGCACTGATCCATACCACAGAGCTGAAAATGTTCAGTTAGTCCAAATAAATTACCCTAATGATGAACAAGAAAGCTCTAGGGCATAATTAATGAATACAAATTGGCTTGGAAATCTCATGTAGTTACTGAGGAAAAACACTAATATTACCACTGAGTTAGTTGATTTCCATAACTTGAATGTATAGAAAGAGGAGGAAAAAGTGTGTTAGATTGTTCAAGAACAGTAGGTTGGAAGCAAACTTAAATATGATAAACTAATTGTCTCATTAGAAAATAACCATCTTTAAAAGATATTAATACATCCAATTTAATATCAGCTATTAGTAGCGACCTAAGTATAAAAACATTGCACAAACTCATCAGGTAGGTATGTAAATAGGAAATATTTCTGTGAGAATAATTCCAAGTTATCACATACTCTCAACCGAGAAACAACAGTGATTCACCCACAAATCCTGAGAACAGATTTGTGGGTGAATGTTACTGTTCACAAAACAATATCCAGGAGAAGGCATTCTAAAAGCTTGTGAAGCTGCAAATAACTGTTCAAGCTTTCATGCCAGAGTTCAAACAGAAGTGGGTAATGTGGGAGAACTCTGAGTTTCAGGCATTCCTGTTGTGGATTGTATGCTGTGTACTCCATGAAAGAGAGATGACAGAAGGCAAAGAAATTTTGTTACTCGTTTGGACTTTATGCTGAGTTTCACAATCCAGTGGAGCAGTGAAAACTCACCTACTGAACTCCTCAAACACTTCTGTGGCCTGAGATTTTTATAGGTACCTGCTATCTCTTATATAGCATCCTCTGGCTCCAGCAGATACAGTATCAGCAGAGAAATTCCTTCCACATTTGCTTCCTGTATGAATTAAAAACACTTGAGAAGCAGGTGGGCAAAAATCATGGAGGAGTAGTTTGTGCTGAGCACAGAACTGCTGTTGTGTTTTGTTCCAGATTTCAGCTAGAAGAGCTATTCAAGTATCTACATGTGCTCAAGAGTATCATTAAGGTAGTACATGGTTTGTATAAAACAATGTATGAGTCTTTTAATCTTCTGTGAAAACTCAGTCACCAAACCTCAAAAATGGTCTATGTCAGTACGGAAGGCAGCAGGTCATTTCAGGGAGGCATAAATAATTTGTCTATAATATCAGCTCTGCTTTTGCTTGGTAGAGATGGAAGACCAAAAATGCCTAGGAAAACAGCAATATGCTTGCCTTGTGTTTGACTGAAGTCTGTCTTCAGTTTGTCTTCAGTCTGCTGTGGATCAGCTGGCAGGAGAACTTGTGAAATGAATTCTGATTACTATTTGAACTCCATGAGATGTGGCCACAAGACTTCTTGAGCAACTTTGTTTTAAGCTTTTGGCGAAGGAGCATAGAAATTATGTCAAGCATTGACGCTGGCTTATACTGGCTTATGCAACTGCATCAAAAGTACCCTGAAGAAATTTGCTACTTACTTCTCCAAAGTCGTAGCTACTGTTAGGAACAAACAATCACGTTTTGAGAAGCCAAGCTAAATTATCTAATATTAAAGCTTCTCCTTGTTTAGTTTCAGTTTATTAAGTAAAGTATAGCTTATTTTTCCTGTGTGTCACTATTTTCATATTCCTGTAGTGCCTAATGTGATGGATTATATTACTTTCAACATATGCTATAGAGTGAATGCAAGAACTGGCAGGAGCTTGAGCCTCAATAACACTATGAATATTGCACAATATCTCATTAATAAAGTGAAGGAAAAACCACTTAACACAGTTTGTGGAACCAAAAACTCCTTGGCTTTTCTCTCCCATTTTCCTTAAACTGAAGGGAATAAGCAAGCATATATTCTTGAAATGTTTTTGATTGGTACTGCTGCTTTAAGAACAACAACTTGCAGTTTGTAGGAGCTTGATGGCAATATAATTACTGATCAATAGCATCCCATTCAGAGAAAAGGCTTTAGATATGTACGAAAGTAATACAAAGTTGGCACTGATCCCTGGCCATACCTACTGCTCCATGCCATGGTTTCCCATCAGTACCAAACTGGGATATGAGGCCACCTATCAGCATTCATGAAATACAAGAATCATAGAATCACTAATCACTTGGAAAAGACATCCAAGATCACATAGTTCAATCATCAATCCATCACCACTATGCCTACTAACCACGTCACTCAGTACCACATCTACACGTTTCTCGAACAACTCCTTAGGTGGTGAATCTACACCTTCACCAGGCAGCCTGTTTCAATGCCTCACCACTCTTTCTGAGAATTTTTCCTACTATCCAACCTGAACCTTCCCTGGTGCAACTTGAGGCCATTGCCTCTCGCTAGTTACGCAGAAAAGGCTGACTTCCACCTTGCTACAATCTCCTTTCAGGTCACTGAAGACAGCAGTAAGGTCTCCTCCAAGCCTCCTCTTCTCCAGACTAAACAACCCCAGTTCCCTCAGCCACTCTCCATTAGATTTGTGCTCCAGACCTCTCACAGCTTTGTTGCACATGATTCAGAGCCTCAGTGTCTTTCTTGTACCGAGTGGCCCAAAACCGAATGAACACAGTACTCAAGGTGTGACCTCTCTAGGGCTGAGTACAGAGGGACAGTCACCTCCCTTCTCCTGCTGACTGCACTATTTCTGATAGAAGGTAGGATGCCACTGGCTTTCTTGGCCACATGAGCACACTGCTGGCTCATGTTCAGCCTGCTGTTATGTAACACCCCCAGATCCTTTTCCTCTGTGAAAGGTATCCACAGGGGAGAGATAGCTCAACTCTCCCACTTGATTTTTAATGAGGATAGGAAGCAGCCCAAGGCAAAGGTGCCTTCCTTATTTCGAAGTTATTTTCATGGGGCAGGCAGTGGGGAAAAGCCATGAGGAATAAGTATATCTGTCATTAATCCTCTGCAAAGGAGCTCTTGTGTTTTGCCAGAAACAAGAGTGGCAGTTTCTTTACTGAGCTCCCTCTTTTCACATTTCACTTTCAAATCTCCCCTCACACATGTGACTGAAGCACAGAGAAGGTGATGTGCAAACACATGTAGCCAGTTCCCAACATCAGACTTTTCTTGGGTGACATTTAAAAAGGTTTTGAAATTGAATTGTACTGGCTTCACTTATTTCTCTCTCATGCCTGCTTTGTTCCAGCAGCATGGGTACATGTATAAATAACAGTTTGTATCCCTTGACAACTTCCTGAATTAGACAACACTTGTGGTCAATCACAGCCGAAAGAGCAACAGGGAGATGCTATAGCCCAGTAGACACAGTTATGCCATTTGTTGACTAGTAAAGTGGATGTTTGTGTTGCAAGACAGTTTTCAGTGACCCCTCTTTGCTTCCTGTAATCATCATCTTTTCTGCTGTACTTTAGAAAGATGGCCCACCTGTTGCGTTGTCTCTTCACAGCTCTAATCTCTTGGAGTGAGAAAATGCAGGTGAGAAAACCTGCATTAGATGACTTAACTGCTTCTGAGATGAGATTCAGGTAAACCTTTAAAAGACACATTCTCCTTTTCCCTCTTCTCTTACTTCACTAACCTTAGCTTCTTTTGTCCTCAGGATGAAGATAGGTTTGTCTGTGGCTATTGCTGCTTTTCTATCTCTAAGCGGCCCGTTCTTCACCAACAGTACCTGAAAGTTCATCTCTTATTCCTTTAGGAATCACTGAGGATTCCTTCTGTTATACTGTAGCCAATAACCCTGAAATTCATTTTCTCATGTAGGTAGAATTTGATAGATATCAAATATCAATTGAATTAATAAAAGTTATACATGGCGTTCAGCTGGAAAGTGTTCAGAGTTCCATGTTTCACTATCTATCTCCTCTGCTCATGATATTTATCAAATAAATAAGATTGATCTTGAGTCCAAATCCATAAAATGTTAAAAAGTGCTACAGACATAGAAAAAGCAAATTAGTGAAAAAGCATAGGTTTTATGGATAAATCTAGTTAGTAGGCAGTGATAGTAAATTCACAACTAATATGCTATCTACCAGATTTCAAAACTAACATTTTAATTGCTACTTGTTATTTTTGCCTCCAGCAAGTGCAGGAGAGCTTTGCAAGTTTCATCTTTTCCCAAAATGTTTTTCTATTGAAGGGAATGGTATGAGTGAGGAGCGGGGTGAACTTCAGTGCTGTGCACAGAATTCTCGAAATTCCAAAGAAATGCTTATTCTTGAAAATGAAAGAAACTTTTAATATTTCCACAGCCTGTCTCTCTCACATGTAATTAGAAAGGTTACCATTTGCATTTCAGTACTTTTGTCCATTAGCACTATGACATACTTCCTTGCTTTCCGTGGTTCTGCTTTGATTAAGTAAGCCATTCTCCATTATTCATACTTACAGGTTGATTTTAAAGCAGCAAGGCAACTCACTCAGAGATGTGCTGTGTTTTAAAACTTGTCAGTAAGGGAAGGAGTAGTATCTAATCTGTTCCCTTTCATTGCTTTGACTGTCACGTAGAGATTTACTGAAAGATGATGTCTGTATTCACATTTTTGTTCTCTCATAAAATTAATAAAATGGAATAGAGTAATAAATAAGTAAAATATAACTACGGCTTATATATGAAGATACATTAATATAATATTTATTTAGAGTTTTAATATATACTTGTAAATTGCCCTTCAGGAAATTGGTGTTTATTTCTTTTACCCTCATTAGTAGAAACCTTGCCACAACAAAGTGCAGGATTATAAGTAGTGAATACATTTCAAGCATGCAAAAGAAAAATGTTAATTTTATTTTTATTTTATGTAGAATTTATTTTCTGGTGACAAAGCCTGGGCCTGATAATCTAAACCAATTCACCCTGGGTTAACACCACAGACTTGTTTGTTAGTGCAGTACTGGAAGTGACAAAGCACTGCTTAGCGCTCTCCCCTTGAACAGTTCAGACTCCTTTGTTTCTTAAAACTCTTAGACATCACATAATATATAAAAATAGATTAACCCATTTGTTGATTTTTTTTTCTCTGAAAATGCCAGGATCTTTGTTCAACAGCAAATGCCTCTAAGTATATTAACACTATCCACCTTTAAGGCAATTGAGAAATGGAGATTCAAATAACCTAATTTTTAACATTTGACATTATCAATAGTGAGGATCCAACGAGGTCCCATTTGGAAGAAAATGCTATTTAGATTGACACATCCTTTAACAAATGTTATCAAAGAAGACAATGCTATCCAAAAAAAAAAAAAAAAAAAGGGAGAGAGAAAATATTTATCATAAAACATTTAATCAAAGAACCTGCCATTTGAACAGATTGAATATATCAAATCATTACTTGTTCTGAAAGGAACTGCTGACTTTTTGGTTACTAGCCTCAAACAGGTAAGGATGTCTCTGCTGTGGCCAAGTGGTAAGGATCTACACGGTGTATTTTGTCTTCTGTAAGGATCTGATAGGGGTCTGGAAAAACGGATGAAGAAACTGAATGGAGAAACAGACCAAGATTCTTTATTTTTTATCTCTTTCAGTATTTCACACTAAGTTTTCAGGTCACTACAGTTTCCATCCTACTTGTTCTCTTGATCTACCATGGACTGGCAAATTTATCCTCCTCTCTTTTCTTCTAACACAGTTTGTCTCGTCTCTATGGGGAACTCAGAATGAACCTGAGAAGTTGGTTAATGGAAGGGAAGGTTACCTTCTCCTAGGGCGAAACCTTTTTCTAGGTAGGCTTCAGAGAACTCTCTTAAATGAGTGATAAAATCCAATTTGTAGGTGACCTGAAACCTGCACAGAAAATAGAGGTTAAATTTCTTGCCTCAATTGATAAATAATTTATACTAACTTTATAGCAGGTTTTAGGTTAGTCCTTGGTCTGCATATAGCACATTTAATAGAACCAGAAAGGTCTCATAGACCAAATCAGAATTTAATTCTAGTAAGGACTCTGCAATAACAGTGATTGTCCATCTCAAGTAGTGTATAACCAGCAAGTTTATCTTTGCTCAGTTTTGTAAAATCTCTCTGCCATAATGCCCTGCACCAAGTAAATATGGTACTGTCCTCCCAAGCCAGAACACTCATCAAAGAGTTTGTATTTGTTATTTTTGGTTAAATACTTTCCAGTTGTAAAAATGTCATGGTGTATGATGTAATGCTTGTTCTTCATCTGAATATCCAATCTACATGATTAGTTTATGTTAAGTAGTAGATTTATTATATTTTTTCCCTGGGAAAAAAATCAGAATGTCACATTGTTGCTATTCTCAAACTGTTTTTGCTGATAAATATTAAATTATTCCTTCTTTCCTGCTTTTTGTACACCTGTCAAATTAAACAGATATACAGGAGATGGGGAGAAGGCAGAAGTATTACACAAAATTTGGATGATGTACTTGGCATACTTTGAAACACTTGGTGGAGCAAATGAGAGTTGAAAAACACCCTAATTAGTATTAGTCAGGGACAGAGGCAGAAACACTCTGAAAAATGTGGAAATTGTTAGATTTAGGAAACTAGGCTAAAAAAAATGGAATTCTAAATCTCAGCTCAACAAAATTCCCAACAGAAGTTAGAGTCTGCATTGTAGTATGCACAGAGTTTAAATGTTAGCATGTAAAAAAGCCGATTTGTAGTCTTTCTTTACACACTTAGATGCAAAACTACCTTTTATTGGGTAGCCTTTTAATGCGCCTTTGAGCCCAACAGTAATAGAAACACAAATATTTACTTTTGAAGAAATCATGCCCACATTGCAATTGCCCCTTTGAAACCATCTTAGTTTGATACTTTTTTTCTCAGATTCAGGGATACACAGCATAGGACTCTTGCTTTCACTGAAAAACTGCACAGAACAGCTCTGGGAATGCAATGGAGAGCTGCAAAGGTGTCAATATTAAATGTTATGGGCATCATGTCAAGCAGCAGTAGGGGTGATATTTTGAAAGCACTAACAGAACATTTCGTAGCAGAGGAGACAGTTTTAGGACCAAGAAAGCTGTTTTTGACAGATAACAAACCAAAATCCGTACATAAACAAAGAAAACATCTAAGGATGTATAGCAGACTACAAACTCAAAGGAATAAGAAAGGGGAAAGTTAAGGCAAAGCCCATGGTGATGTTACAAGTAGATAAGGGGTGAGGCCTAAGGGATGTTTACAGGATAAAAAGGGCGCGTTCAAACCTAATGTACTGTGCAAAAGGGATCCCAAGGAAGAAATTCATAGCAGGTTTGCGGTCATAGCTGAAAAAGAGATATTTTAAAGTCACTTAAATAGTCACTTCAGTTTTGTTGCATGAACATCTGAATCCTACATATTACCAAAACTTTCATGTGGCTAACCTAGAGCTCCTCCTAGGCCATCAGGCAGGTTCAACATTATATAAGAAAAACTAATTTCTTGACTATTGGAGTCAGCACAATTTTATTAAGAAATAACAATTGCTTCCTTTCTTTCATTGCAATAGAAAGTATGAAACTTCTCTAACTTTTCTATTATTTCTTTTACATTCATGCTTCAGTTCCATAAAGAAACAAAATTACAAGCATGTTGATGGATTTTTTGTGTGTTTTGGTTCTTTGTCATCATTTAGTGAATCAGCAAGCAGTAAAGACGTTTTGACTGAAGTCTTAGTTTCTTTCAAGATTTCCACTAATAGCTCCTGTGAATATAGTCAAGTGAGTACATTATTTCACAGAATCGTGGGTCATCATTGTAATCAGCCTTGAAAACTTTTGTTGAATTCTGTTCACTCAAATTGATTTTGTGCAAAGCTTATTTTCTTCCTTTGTTTGCTTTTTCTCTGCAAACCTACAAGAGAAGCACCTTCACTTCTGTTACCCTCTGACTTTCTCTATTTTCATCTCTTCCCTTTTGTGCAGTTAGTTGGTTTGGAAGTTTAAAAAGAAAAAGGAGGTCAAAATTGCAGAATGGTTGAGGCAGGAAGGGACTTCTGGTGGTCATGAGGTACATGGATGGTTAATCAAAAGAAATTATTTGGTTTTAACATAGGATATTTAATTTTTGTTAACAGCCTTAACCTAGTGTGTTTGGTTTCATGAGGTGAAATCTATTTAAAAGGTAATTTAGGTAGTCTTATGAGATGCTTGGAATGCCTTGATGCCAAGCATTTCAACAAGATACTTTGTGATGCTCTGATAATTTTTATAAGGGACACTTTCATTTCAAATATACAACACAATTAAAGGTAATGAACAAATGTTGGACAATGTACCTCAAATATACTGGGGATATACCTATAGAAATATAAATTGTATATATATTAAAATAACAGTAAACTTAAGGGACAGTTTCATGCTTATTCAAGGAGTACATTTCCCTCTCTGTTTAGGATAATGTTACATATCCTAAATACATACATAGTCTAAGGGAGAGGAGAGATCTGAATGCCCACTTGGACACGGGCAGCTCTAACATTGTTGCTAGGAAACTGTGTTTATACAGAAAATAATAGGGTCTCATTGCTGTTAGAAATGGCTCAAAGCAGATCAAGAACTTCAGAAAGAAAAATGATGCATTGATTAATCCTTGCCATGTATTTTCTGATGATACATTTCTCACCTCTTTCAAACTTCCTTTGAAACATTGTAAGACGTTCCATATTCTTTCCTGAGGCTTACATCTGTGAACATTTGGTACAAATCCCTTTGTTACTCTAGGAGCTGCAGGTTGTGGAAGACCACTCCTCTTTATCATACCATTTTACTTCCTTTTCTGACACAATTTCAGATGCCTTGATCACAGAGACAGTTGATTTTACATTTACAGTTATCAGTAGACTAACACCAACTAGGATTTACTACATTTTAATCACTATTAATCATTAAATTAATCATTATTAATCATTAAAATATGAAGTACAGAAAACCAGAGATAGCTAGTACAGATCTACTAACTTCCATTTTGATGGCAAACTGCAACGAATGCAAGTAATCCTTTTAGTATACACATAACTCCTCAAGAAAGTCTCTTGCCTCTGTCAGCTGCTAGCATCCTAAACTCTTCTGTCTGAAATGTGCACCGCAAAGAAGACCACAAGGGAGAGCATGGGAATGTTCTCTTGATTGTGGACCTCTAATAACCAGTACTTTCTCTGAGACCAGTAGGAGCTCTCCCAAATATTTTCTTTCAGGATGAAATCTAGACTACTACAGGCAGAAGTTATTCTGGCTTCCAAAACCTCCCACACAAAGTATTACTAAATTAAATTATATTTCCCATATTATTTGAGCCCTCTCAAAAGTTACTGGGAAGTTCAGGATTGATTTATCCTGATTTCACTGGACAGAAGCGAACCTCTGGAACTAAGTGCACATGAATCATAACCACCAAACTGTCATGATGTGTAAGCATAGAGCAATATTTGGAGAAAGAATAGTTACCTCAAGGCACATCAGTTAGACTGAGGGAAATACCGGTAAGAGAAATACAAAAAGGTGTGAACTGTTTGCTTTCATATTCTCCAGACTATGGCACCTAACTCTGCATTTAGTTAATCTGCAGCCCTGACATCCTTGAATACTTCTCAGTAAGATAGTACATCCAGACAACCTCCCCAGACCACTTCTGACAGCATAAATTCAGCCAGAGAGATTCATGTGTATGCGAGGTCAAACTGGGCTATGGTAATGCTCCTGATATTGTTCCAGTGAAAAAGAGTCTCTGCTCCAGTTGTTACAAAAAGCATCAGCTTGCTGACCTTGCAGCAGAACAGGGTAGATGTGGCTGTTAGCACTGGCTTTATTTCTGCTGATCACAATCTGATGTAATCATAAAATGACTGAATCATAGAATGGTTTGGGTTGGAAGGGACGTTTAAGATCATCTAGTTCCAACCCCCCTGCTAATACTTGCCACAGAGCTGGCTCTGGCTGCCTGTGAACGTCCATTGCTCATTACCACCATGGCTGTGTTGGACACTTCTGTTGTTCAACAGGGGTCATCCTGAGGATCATGGTCATCCTGAGGATATAGCATCAATTTTCTTATGTACTTTGGATTTGGGGCAGAAAAGTAAACCCCCAAAATAACCAAACAGTGATATTTTTTCCATGAGGAGAGAAGGGTAGATTTATTTTTAAATGCTTTGATATGATACACAAGCAAGTCCTGTAAGTACTAAAATAGCATGCAGGTTTAAATTCTCACCTACAAACCTGGCTTATATTGTGTGAGGTCCTAATGTTTTGTTTTCTTTTCAATTTAAATAAATCCAATAAACACTTTAAAGACATAAATAGAAAACAGGTTTCACATTTATTAAAAGTCAGTGAAAATCAGGCTCCTTCTTTCTACCTGCACATTTTGAATCTTCCCCTTTTTGTATAACAATGTGCTAAAATTTTACTCTGAAGAACAGTACTGGACAGAAGAAAATAGAATTGAGGTGCCTCTGTGTGTCTGAATTAAGCTAAAACTTCAGTTACATGGCATATCCAATATTTCTTCAGTAAGTGTAATGTACCAGCAAACTTCTTCCACTGTATCATTAATAACAATTACAGAATAAGTTACTGACAAGATAAAGCTTTGATAACTATTTTCTTAATTACTCTATATGATTGTTGTCTAATAGAAAAGGCTCTAGAGCTTGAAAGAATAAAATTATAATCAACATAAAGTTGCAGCCTTTGCACTCACTGTGCTTTCTCTCATGTGGTTTAACCCGCTGCTCTTCTCTGCTCTGTTTTTCCTTTTTTAAACAGTGTTTTAAAATAGTCTACTTCCAGCCAGCTGTCTAGTGGAAGACAGCCTCAATATGACAGGCATTATAGTTTTAAGCTTCCATGCATGAAGGTGCATTATGACACATTACTTCTCCATACATGTGAATGACCAGTGATAACAGAGCAACCACCACATCCCATAAAAACACAATTTATGCAAAGAACATAGTAGATTAGAACAAACCAAAGTGCAAGATGAAATAATCCTAAGATTAATTTTATTAATTTATTTATTTCACTGGATTGTATTCTCAGATAACTTATCATCTTCCCTGATCAATGAAGAGAAAAGAGTATCTCAGAGAGGTGTGCAGCTTATGGAATGAACCATCTTCTGGATATGTCTTTCAGTTGATGCAGTGGTTTAACTTTTAGATGGTTGCAGTGAGCTGAGACAAATTCCATGCTTAGTAAACAGAATATATGCAGGAAATCCCAAGGGGTTTCAGTGAAAAGACTTTGCCTTTCTCCTTGTGTTTCAATCAACATCAATTCAGAACCTGTAGTTTCCCACAAAGCCAATCATTTTCCTTGAAATGTAGAATGGCTCTCAAGCACTTTTACCTAGTTACTCTAATCTTGTGTTTGTGGACTTCTAACAGGGACTTCTAAAAGTAGGTAATGTATATAGTGTATGTATAGACGATGCTAAAGAGCTTCTCACAAGGGAGACTGGAACAGCTTATATCAAAATGGCCACAGAGACCCATTTCTACACAGACAGAAACTCACATATGAACTAAACTTCACAGATCTGTTTTGTCATAATTAGCATCAAAGATGTTTGAAGGCTGGACTGGGTTCTCAGAGACTTGAGCACAGAAGTGCCTCACCTGAATCCCCAACAAGCTTGAACTGAGTAAGTCTTTACCTCCAGCAAGGCACAGCCAGCAGGAAAACATCTCTGAGTGTAGCCACTAGCAGGACCAAGGTACTCCTGTATTTCACTGAATGGATCCTAGGAACCTGCAAATGCTGTGACAATGGAGTGATGTTACTGGTTTATGGATATTACAATAATTTTAGTTATGATAGGATAGACTTTGGAATTTTTTGATGTATTTCTTTTTAATTTAAGTAAATTGTTTTGTTTTTTTTTTAAGTAAAAGGAAAAATACTGCCCATTAGATATCTGAACGTGTACAAATCAGGAAATTTGCAACATTTGAATGTGAATGTTATATTTACTAGCTCTTGGCAGCTCAATTTCAATGAGGTCTGTAATTAATGCCTCCTCTCCTTCAATATAATGGGACTCTGCTGACTTCTTTCATTGGCAGGTTTGTGGGCTTCTTATTAGGTGCTTGCTCTTTTGTGTCACCACAGAATAAAAAGTACTCAAGAGATGGGCTTTTCCCCACCTCTAGGTAGAAATGAACAACATTAAACATATGGAAAAGTAGGTCCCTTTTGCTTTTTTTAATCCGTCCAAAGAGATCAAAGTAGGCAATCAGAGCTTGTTCTGGTAGTCATAGCTCAGAAAAGCAGGGCCTTTTTCAGTGAGAAAATCTACCAAAATTAGTGGGCCTAAGTGTTCCTCTGGTTTTGGAATGTACAATCTGATGCTTTGCATACCTCTAACATCCCTTACAAATTCAGTAAAAATCCATGAACTCTCATCCACTTCAAATACAAGTAATTGAAAATGCAACTTTCTTCCCCCTTATATGGATCTTTGAACTAAGAAACTGAATGAGTATGTCAGAGGACTTCTCCAAATAAATTTACATTACTATCTCTAACAATATTGCAAAGATTAGACCAGGTTAGCAATTTCTACCATTTTACCCACAAGGAGGGCAATAAACAGTTAAACAGCATCTTAGTTGCATACATAAAAGGCATCTTTTCTCTTTGCTGGAAATGGCTCGTTGATGCCTGCTGGCCATACGTTTAGCCCTCTGTTGCTGCTATTTAATTTTCCACAGCCTCAACTTTAATTCTGCTTAATTCAGCTGTAGCCATTCTGTTGGCAACAAAACTCTGCTCTGAAGTGAGTGTGGGTGTGTAAACAAAACCCTGGTGTGCACACTGGGCAACAGACATTGTCTCATTTCTCTCCCATTGGTGAGTTGTGCTAACTATTTAAACACTGACAGCAGTTATACATTTTTCCACTTGGAACTAGGTAGGAGAAATATTGTCATGGATTTACATACTTTACTCATTTGCCTTATTCTGATGTCAAAATTGGAATATGTTGGAGAATTACTATAACTTAACTCTTCCTCTTCAGAAAGAAATTAAATGAAAGGCAGAGCCTGATAGACTCTTTGCAGTGTGTTGAATGTGTACTTCAGGCAAGTTTGTGAAGAAAAAGAAGACAACGACAAGCTTGTGTGGTTGGCAGGCTATGCAGAAGTATTTAATTCTTTACACAAAGATCTGTGTCAAACTTGCTGCGCCACTGCTTAACATTCATTATAAACAGGATTTTCTTCTCTACAGCCATCAATTTGTGGGCGAAGGTTTGAAGAGAAACCTCCTATTTCTCCCACTTGTTGCTGTAAATCTTAAATAGGGATGCAGAAATGATTGTTTACACAAAACTTTTTCATGCATATAGGAATGAATATATTCTCTAAAAAGATCCATCATCTTTGCTACACCTTGAATTTTAAAAATACTTATAGATATTATAGCTGGAGATGGAATCAATGACCTGGTATTCAGTCAGTGTAAAAAGGATGCTGAGATAAATGCAATAAATAGGCACATGCACTGTAGAATCCCCGGGAAGAATCTCTTTGCATGGTCTGAAGGAGAGGAGAAAATGTGTGGAAGCAGGCCAGGCCTTCCTCTCCTAGGAGGATGCTTAAGACACCTGTGAGACCCAGTACAGCCTAAAATAGAAAACTAAAACCTTGAAGGAGGAAAAAAACAGCCAACCATTGAATGTTTTTGAAGAAACAGAAGAACTTACTTACCAGTAACGGTCAGCCATGAGAACATATTTTTCTATCCATGACCATCCTTCTTGTTTCTATCCCAAGTACTGTGGTGTGGATTTTATTTCCATGAAGGCTCAAACAAGGCCAGCAAAGCCCTCTTTGGTTTGATTTTCAGTGGTGATAACTGTTAATGGTTTGGAGCCGGTTCGGCCTGGTTCTGTGGCTAATGGGGTGAGGGGACTCAAGGACCCACGCCCTGGGAGAGGTAGAAGGGAAAAAGGGGAAAAGGTAGGGAGGACCATAAAGTAGGGCCAGATCTCTGTCCCTGAGGGCAATTGGTGTAGTACATTTTGCCACCACCCAGCTCCCTTCCTTGATCCAAACAGCCCAGCTTTGTCCAAACTGTGTACTGTAAATATGTAAGTTCCTCATATGTATTTCCTGGGTATTGTCTACAGCCCTAAAACATACCTGGAAGCCTGTTAGGAATGGCACATTATGGATGACAGGAATGGTGCTGGCTCTGTTGTTTTACTAAGTTATACATGTCTTTGGGCTTCCTGCAGATCCTTTGCTCTGTTCTGCCTTCAGGCTAGCCCATAACATTAACTACTTTGAGGCCTTTGTGAAAGTGTATGTACAGAGCATGTGCCTCTGTGATGTCACTGTTTTAAACCACTGATTTTCTTTTCCCTTCTTCTTGTTTTTTTGCCCCGTAAGTCATTTGGTCTAGTCCTGTAGTTCTTCCTAAACAGATTTTTTCTTTCCTGATGGTCTTTTATCCATCAGTCAGAGGTGTGTAAGTAGAGAAAGAATATTGAAATACTAAGCATGGGTAAAGCAATCATTTTATTTTTTTTTCCTACAAAATCTTTCCAGTTTCTTCTTACTTAAGGATATTTTATGTTGGAAGTAGCACTGATTTTATTGCTCAGAAATGGACCAGATTATTAATTTCCCTTTATTTCCTCCTTGAATTTCATTATGATCTGTCCTCTCTAATGTTTCCTGGCAACAAGTTATGTTTTATTACAGACTATGTAGAATAAAGCAATTCTTCTTAGCTATGAATTTACTAGCTCATGATTTCATTCATTGTCCACAAGAATTATGAATTGTGAATTATCCTCCCATACTCTCTTACAAATCCACTCTGTTTGTGATTTTCTATATCTGTCATAATCTTCACATATCCTTTAGCCATAGAGCCTTGATTTTTTTAGTAATACTGCAAGCTCTTTCACATATTCAGAAATTATCATTACTCTTTTCATTTATTTTGTTATACAGAAGGTCAGGATGATACCGAATATTTAAGATGTGTGAGAACCATTACAAACTGGCAGAAAATCATGAGATTTCTGTTTTTCCCTCTGTTCTTTATAATTCTAAGAATATGTTGATCAGACTTTGATTCTTACTGAGAATTTGACCTTCCTTCACTTAACTTCTAGAATACAATCACTTTATGATTATTTCTATTATGTGTTTTTGTACAGAGGAGTTATGAAGAATTGTTCTACTTTGTTTATTTTTCAGGTCCTCTGTAATCTACAGTCATCACTTGCTTTAGTGCTTCTCCCAGCTGGAAAACCAAGGATGATATTTTTCAGCACATCAGAATGAAGATGTGTTTATTGTAGTGCTTTGAGAAATAGTGAGAGCATGTGTTGAAGGACCCTACTTGTTTAACAACAAAATTCAGATTTCATTCCCTAGGTTTCACAAATCTGGGAAAAGGCACTTGAGCACTGTTTAAAATAGTTTAATTATTTGACTACTCTGCTATCTTGTAGAATCCTCAAAGCGAAACATTAAAATGATTCTCAAAGGAACTACATCTATTTTCTTGTAGTGTCAATCCATCACATATAACAGACTAAAACCAAATAGATGCTAAATTTCTTTTTTCCCTGAACTGTCATCTCTTTTTCTTATTTTAATATATACAATTGTAACTATTTTCTTTTCCCTTTTATGTAAATGTCAGCCTTCCTGCCAAGAGCTGAAAAGATTTCACAACTGATGCAGAAGAAAAAAATGCCTGAAGCAAGACTTTTTTTTTTTCACTTCTCCCATGGTTACAAAGAACTATACAATATCCAGTGTAGAAAAACTACCTATTGCATTATATTTAGTAGACTATATTTTAGTACCAATTATTATTAAGCCTACTTTTATGTTTTCTTCATTTTAATAAACTCTGTTGAGGTGTATATGGTACGTAGCACAACTGATAATTAAGAATTTGTAATGAATTTTAATGAAAGCAGTTCAATTCCTTAACTGTTAACAATCTTACGGTTAAAATGCTGTACATACAATCTCCTGTAGGTGCAGAGTGACATTATAGCTTGATTTTCATGCTGTAATAGTTCAGATAAGAAGAGGCATGAAAGAACAAAATTGTGATGAGAGACATTGCAGGCAAAACTAAATATCAAACCTGATCTGATTATATTTAAACTTTTTTTTAATGCAAAAATTACGTCTTGTATTACCAGAAAGATGAAGAGCATGATTTGGAGAAACTGAAAGTACAATGTCTAGGTCATGTCAAATTTGTCAGAAACATTATTTGTGTCCAAGTTGTTACAAAGATTTACTTGTTCCAGGTAGTAATTCTGAGCCAGGTAGGTGGGGAGCTTTTGAAGGGTCTTCCTTAAGCCTTCTCTGCTCACAGAGAGAGCTACTTACAGATGCAGACTTATATGCCAGCCATTTCAAAACACATAAAGTAACCACTTGGTTGAGTTATGAATTAATAGAGGTCACTTTATCTTTTCTAGTACAAACAGATCTGGCTGCAAAAAGAGAGTGAGCAAAGTGTTGTTGTTCTGCCCCTGCTTTTTAAGATGAGGAACACAGAGAAAACAGAGAGCTGTGAGCAGCAGTAGTTCTAAAAATAATAGTCAAGTGGAGTCCCTTCTGTTCAGCTACTTCTTCCAATCACTTTGTTTCCACGCAGTGTTCCTCAACAATAGCTGTCTGCTGGAGATTGGCCTTAGCTTGCTTGTAAGCATTTGTGACTAACACTGGAGCAACTTGGAATTCATGTGCATTTTTTTTTTCCTAAGCTGGGTCCCTATTCCTCTTTCTTAAGTGAAATGCTGTCTGCATTGGTTACAGCTTCCATTGGATGAAGTTCACTACCTAAGTGATACTGAGACCAATACGTGGTATTTCCTTTAATAAAATTTAATTTTCACAAGTGCTGAACCAATATAGACAATATGAAATGTTTTGCTTGGTTTTGGTTCTGGTCAGAGCCTTTATTTCCAGTAGCTGGAATCTGACTGGAATGTGTGATCTACAGGAATCTTACTCCTACCCCCTTTTAATACATGTTCCAATTGAAACATTTAATGACATTCATTTCCACTTTGACTCAGCCCAAGTTCCGCAAAGGGATTTGTTGATCTGGCTGCTGTAAAAGAATCAAAAGCCTCCCCTGTGTGCCTCGAGCACCATGGAGGAATGGAGTTCAGAAGCTAGTGTTTGGAAAAGACTGAAACTAGCCAAGGTGGGAAATTTCAAGGATAGTCTCTTTGGGATACTTATTCCCACATCACCTTTTGCCAGAAGACACATCCTGCACTCCAGATCTAGTATCAAGAATCTCTTTCATAAAAATCTATTTCCCTTATGTCAGAAAACGTTGTCCTCTTCCCTAGCAAAATGCAAGTAGCTTCATATTTAAAACCATTATACAGAACTGAGAGGATTTCTATCCTTGGCTTGAAAGGATCCAAGCCCACATTTTCCACTTTCTGGTTATATCTTTGCTGTGGGCAGACCACTCACTTGCAGGTGACAAGAACTAAATCCCTTCCACTTGTCTCCTCAGGGACCCAGGATCTATGGCGAAGACCCTGCAGGGATAGTTTGAGAGCAAGAGAGCCAGTTTATTGTCAGGAAATTTCTCTTCCTATTCATTTTGGCTGGAGAACAGGATTGACATGCAGAGGTGAGGGCAGTGGCAGTCTGGAGCACAGGGCTCTGCCATCTGCCCACTGAGCCCCCGATCCGGCTCACCACCCCTGTAGCATCCTGCTGCTTTCTTCCAAGAGGAAATAGCCCTGTTCTCGCCAAGAGGTCCCAAAGGCTCAAGGAGATGGTTTGAGCTTGTTTCTGGAAGGGGAAAAAGGAGGAAACTGATGTGAAGAAAAGAAGGAAAGAAGGACTTCCCCCACATTGCGTTCTACCCCAGGCACATCCACAACCTGCTATAAAAAACATTCTGTGAAGCTATCCAAATTCCTCTCTCCCACCCAGACCACTGGAGATGCCTAGACCCTTCTGACTACTGCCTCTTTCTCTGCATCCCACACAACTCTCCTCTGCCACCCTAACAGAGACTTCTCCTATGCTAATTCTGCCCCTCTACATCCAACACTGCTCAGTGCATCTTCTGCCTCACACAAATGTGCTCCCGCCAGCGCTTCTCCTTCCTCAAGCCGTTATCTTCTCAAAACAAATTAATTGCAACAGTAGATGCAGTCATTTTAAGACTAGAAAATGAATTATTATCTTGTATACGCAGCACTTAAGTTTAATTATTCTTCATATAATTTACAAATATTTTTTGTTAAGTATTTATTTTTTGTTTTGCTTTGTAAGTCCTGGTACAGGAGTGTTATTTTATATTCCAGTCTGAAAATGCCTCATTAAAAATACAAACTGACTGTAAAAAAAGAAGACAAAACTATGATACTAATTAATAAATATATGCAAATAAACACTCTTATGGGTGAAAAAACTTAGTGTTGTCTCTGTGTGTTGAACCAGTAATGAACCTCAAGTCAATTTAAACCAGTTCTATCTGAATTTCCCACATGATGTAGTGGTCAAAAGGGTAATAGCATGCATCACTGGGCTGTAGCTATTTTTTTCCTCCTTCTCTACTTCCTTCCCTTTGGCATTTTACAAAACGTACTTTTTTTTCCCCCAAAAGACACAGAACCTATTGATTTTTAGTTACCTCTGGAATTCTGCCCTGTGAAGTGCAAAGCGAACAGGGAAAAATCACAAAATGTGTTAAAAACCCCTGTGGAGCTCTCCCTAATTAACTGTGCCCTCTTGAAGGAACCCTGGGAGTGGAGAATGGCATTTGTTAGCTGAGGCAACAGTTTTTTTGGAAACAGAAAATAACTACTTTCAACTTCTTGCATGAAAACAGTTAGGCTGGTTGTATGATTTATCCTATATCCGCTACAGTTTCCAGACACAAAATCTGGCTACTTTTGTCTCTAATAATGACAAGGGGTGCTCTTACTCAAATTAATATGATTTTTTTGTGCAGCTTTATTAGCTTAACTTGTAAGGGCCAGGTGGAACACACCACTCTCTGTTCATGTGTGTGAACACGTTCAGCTAACTGACACACGGATGCCTTTTTGAATATGATATTGTTTAGTTATCATTTGAGTTATTTGCTATTTGACTTGTCTATTGATCAGTGAAAGCCTGACTTTAACACGAGGCTGCTGTGCAAACTGCTGTTACACAAGCTGTTCTGTAAGAGAGCTATGAAAACCCTCAGGAGCCACTTGGCCAACAAGTTGTCCTCCCAGTGCCACAGTGTCCTACCTTACAGTCCTTGGCCCTCTGCAATGGGGGAATCTCAGGACACTGAGCACTTAAAGCAAGACCCAGATGCAATATTATTTGAAATCATTATTTATTTTACAATTAAATTTTTGCAATAGCAGCAGAATAGCAAGTTTGAAGCTCTGTAGGTTCTGTTAGGGTGAATGGAAACCATTTGTTAAGCAACAAAAACGTAGTAAATATAAATAGAAGAGACTCAATTTTCAATTTATACAGTCCCTTTTTGATGAAATAATAACAGATTATATCTAAAATTAATTTATTATCTTAATTTCTCTGAAAAATTATCTAAGCATTATGCCAGAAGCAGTGGATTTAGTTTTTCTCTCCCACAGAAGGAAAAGCAACTTCACTAAGGCTAGAAATATCTCCTAGGATGCAAAAACACCATCAGACCAACAAAGTACTTGTTTTTTTCTCATATGAAAGCAAGCTATAATATAGAAATATTCTATTCACACCTTCAGAAACAGATGGATTTAGCATCTAGCATCCTTGAGAGCAGTAGGCTAGTTGCAGTAAGGGCACAAAATTACCAAGCAGCTTGAATTCACCACAACTTACAGAGAAGAGTTCTCTGTAATGCCTTCACATAGTTCTGGTCTCGTGGAGATATCAGAAGAAAATTGATGGAAATAACACAATCAAGCCTCAAAAATGACATCGTGCCCTTACTGGATGATTTCCTGGTATGCAAACAATTTATGTTTCGGCTCCTCTGCTGTTTACACACTTCCAAATAATTCCAAAATATGTAATTCAACACTTATTTAACAGCATTTATTTTAATCAGAACTTGACGGATGAAATCATACCTAAAATAGAAAACCTGGGTGATTGTTCATCTCTAAGCATAATATCCTTAGCTGAAAAAGTACCTCTGTGCAAATAAAGTCTGATTTGTAACTAGGAGAAAAATAAACCAATCTGATGTCATGTTCAAATCTCCACAGACATTGCTCAGTATCAGCTTGATAGCAAGAATGGTATATTTTTATCACAATTTTAATCATGCAAGTGAAAATAAATGTTTATTGAGAATTTATTTGGAGGACGAAGCTTTTCTTTTATATCATAATCTTCTGTAGGAGACAATATGACAATGAGCAAGGGATTTTATTGACTGCTTTTGCATATCTCACTAAATCTTTAGCTGTTAGTCAAAGGAACAGATAAATCAAAGAAAAATAATGCTCTGCTGCGTATGAAAGGCTAAACCACATCACCAGAAAATGACAGATCTGCAAATCACTTACAAATTGTGATTAAAATGATAGAAAAGCTACTTTGAAACTCTAAGAATAAAAAGCTAGAGGATGATAATATAATTAATATGTTAACACACTGTTACTATGCTATTAACATACAAATACTAAAGACCTACCTGTTGAAAGCATGTTCTGTCACACTAACTCAGTAACTAATTGCAGGAGTGCATTTGGACTTCTCTCATTTCACTGCATGAAGTTCTGATGAAAAGGCTAACAGAATCTGAGGCTGATAGGCTATGTGTTGATTAGATAATATGTTTGATTAAGTTGAAATTTTAAAGGAAAACTGTTTTGTTTCTGCTGGGTATACCAAGAATAATTTCTTAGCTAAAGATTTATGAACACTTTAATCAGCAATGTGAATGAGAACAGTATCAGTTCAGTGTCTCTGTACATCCAAACTCATGATTAGTGTCTTTTCTTCTTTATCAGATGTAGTCTCTCAGTATTGTTTGACTACTAAAGTGTGATATCCACTGTTTGGCCTATTTTGTATCAAATAATAAACAGAACATATCACCAGAAGTAGCCAGCGAATGTAAAGTGCAAGGGGCCTCAGATCTGGCCAGGGGCTCCTGAGAAGCTTCAGACTCAACCTCCTCCAGAGCGCATTTTTCCCATTCCTCCCACTATGTTATGGACAAAAAATAAACCAGGCACTTTCAATTTTAAGTGAAAAGGCAGTGGATACTGGGAACTGAGCTGCACTTCAGTTGGAACCAGGTATCTTCTTCAGTGGTTTAATACTGATTGCTTAAACTTGATAACTGAAGGAAGCAGATCATTGACAGACTCTGTCAGGCTGTGGATGTGCTGCTAAATATAATACGCCAGAAGGCGTCCTCTGGCACTCCTTGGAAACGTGGGACTGATGGACACTTAAATAGCAATCCATGTCATAATTACAAATGATGAGTTCTGGCTAATTGCAGGTAGTCTTATTTCTGGCCTTGCTTTTAATAATGCATAGTCAATCACCTGAGCTAACGATAAAACTGCATATCAGAAGTGCTCAAGGAGTATGATATTCTGCGTAAAAGACAGATTTTTCTGAAAAAGAACAGACCTAAAAAACCCACACAGAAAGCAGTTAATCTCAATTCTATGTCAGCAGTTCCAGTCCTACAAGTTTTTTGGTTTAATAAAGTCTGTGATAACAAGCTAAATCATGACTTGGATATGGACCAGAGCTCACAGATATGTTAAAGAAATCCAGCGTTACCACTTAGGTAAGGAGTTAGAATGTGCTGAGCAAAGAAAATCACCAATGTTGTGCTCTCTGAATATGAGACCAACACTGAGAGCCCAAGCTGCTACAATCAGAAGTGTTAAAAATCATGAACAATTCAAAATCTGAGTCCCTTATGAAGAACTACAGAGCACCATATTCTGTGCAGAACTTCATTCAGGTGCCCTTTATTGCATGTGCTTCAGGCTGTGAGAAATCTGAAGCATTCTTGCAGCATGTGCCTTGTGATCAAAGTGCTCAACAGCACTGTCAGTTCCTAGGAATTCTTCATGGGAAAGAGAGCTGCAAGAGAAAAGAAATTTGCCACAGATTCAGGTGTTGTGTATAAGTTTTTAACCGGGCATTATCTACGTGCTTTTGTTGCATCAGAAATAGCATGACTAGTAAGTACTAAAGGAAAAAGTACAGGGACTAGAAGTTTCAGGTAACTAAATTATTCAGAATGGGTTATCTAAATTGTATATCAACCACACCTTCCCCCATTCCCTCCCCTCCCATGTGCATATCACAGAGCGGTCCATAAAATGCATAATAAAGAGGGCTTGATCCTAACAGGTTCAACTCCACCTATTGCTATGTAAAAGTACTCCTCTCAAGAAAAAAAAAAGATATACAGGACTTTTGTGGCTTTCAGAGGAGAATGTACTCTCACAATGTAATTCATGTGCCTGCTATTATTTGTACTTTTGTTTTATCTAGCTTTTCCTAAATTCTACATTACACTAATATCTGAGTGATGATTGTGCACACTTGGAACTCATTCCTGCACATGAAAAGTTATTTTTACAGAAAATGTTAAGATCTATCTACATGCCTTTGTGCAAAGTTGGAAATATGTGATTATGATACTAGTGTAAAGAGAGACCAATGCTGGATTAAACAAGTGTCAAGGTATTAAGTCGGAACTCTCATGAAAAGGTAGTGAATCAAATTAAGAAAGAATTTGAGGAACTGTCAAATAGATGGAGAATCTCTAAATGGAAATGAAGTTGGAGATTTATATAAAGAAATATAACTACGTAATTTTGGGTACTGATTCCGAAGCTGTATTTTTGTTTATAGCTATTGGTCCTTATTCAGAAGAGGCCCGTATCATACAGATAAAATTAGCTCACGACAGCGATCCTTTCCTGTCTTTGACCCTGTATAATAGCAGTGATGCAGGAATCCACAGACATTTTTTTGTCTTGGGATCCCTAGAGAGCACAAACAGTGTGAGCTTTTTTGGAAGTTAATCCAATTCTGTTGACTGACATAGAGGCAGCCACCTCTTAGTTGGGCTCAGATCACCATCAGTGCATTGTATACTCCTCTATGAAGTTGTTGTGCTGACTGGAATATAAAAAAGAATATTATGCTAATCACAAATTTCCTGAGGCATTAATGAGTTTAAAGTTTCACTGATCTGAATCTGATTCTTAGTGTCCACATCTTGCTGTAAAGATTTGGAAGGGTGCTACATCACATTCTGACTGTGAAAAGAAAGGTAATGTTCCTATACTGTTCCTATAGCAAGAGACTGCACAGGTGTCTCTCCTTGACTCACAGGTGTTTCTCCTTGAGAGCAGCCCTGTGGAGAAGGACTTGGGGGTCCTGGTGGATGAGAAGTTGGACATGAGCAAGCAGTGTGCGGTGGCAGCCCGGAAGGCCAACTATGTTCTGGGCTGCATTAAAAGAGGAGTGGCCAGCAGGGACAGGGAGGTGATTGTCTCCCTCTGTTCAGCTCTTGTGAGGCCTCATCTGGAGTACTGCATCCAGGCCTGGGGCCCCCAGCACAAGAAAGATACAGAACTCTTGGAGCGAGTTCAGAAGAGGGCCACCAAGATGATCAGAGGGCTGGAGTGCCTCTCCTATGAGGAAAGGTTGAGGGAACTGGGCTTGTTTAGCTTGGAGAAAAGAAGGCTCCAGGGAGACCTCATTGTGGCCTTCCAGTATTTGAAGGGCACATATAAACAGGAGGGGGTATGACTGTTTTGAGGGTAGATAGGACAAAGGGGAATGGTTTTAAACTAAGACAGGGGAGATTTAGGTTAGATCTTAGGAATAAGTTTTTCACACAGAAGGTGGTGATGCACTGGAACAGGTTGCCCAAGGAGGTTGTGGATGCCCCATCCCTGGAGGCATTCAAGGCAAGGCTGGATGTGACTCTGGGCAGCCTGGTCTAGTGATTGGCGACCCTGCACACAGCAGGTGGGTTGAAACTCGATGATCTTTGAGGTCCTTTTCAACCCAGGCCATTCTTTGATTCTATGATTCTATGTGCCCTTCTAAAACCAAAATATGCAGAGAAGCTGGGACTGACAGTTCTGAGATTTAGCATGCTTATATGATGGTTTGGATAAAATACGTTCCTGTATCTGTACTGGTACTTGTTTATTTGCAGATATAGTGAGAACTGGTTCAGCACCCTGTAGCATATCAATGAAAACTCTTTGCTTCTTCTGCAAGCTAGAACTAGCAAGACACACCTTGAGTGGCATGAGAGACTAGTAGGCGAGAACTTGCCTTTCACACGTTACTATGCATGGCATAAGTTTACAGCGTGTTGGGGGCAATACTAGAATGTCTTGAAGGTCAAGGGCCTGCTCAGGAGGAAATTGTTACAGTTTGGAAAGACAGTTTTAGGTAAGGCTGTATTACAGCCTACTCTTTGTCTAATTGTCTTGAGCGTGCTAGTTAATCATGTGTGGGATGAACTTCCAAGCAATCTAAAGAGTATCATTAAGGAAAAGCAGGCAGAATAAGGCACGCTGTGCCAACATTGCTAGAGCTGGCTCTTTCCTAAACACCTCCCACACACTTGAAGCTGAGCGAGCCATTACATCTTGCATGTTCCGCTCCAACCAGCAAGATTCATCTTGGATTAACAGTAGTTGAGAGCAAGCTATAAAATTTGAGGGGTGTGAATTAGCCCTCAACAAGAAAATCTGCTTTAGCAAAAGGTACAACTTACAGTAACTTACGGTATTTCAATTCTTGCTGGAGTCTACCATAATACCATCATTTCTGGTTGCATAAAAATGGAATGGAGGGTTAATGTAAAAAGGAACCATAATTCCTTATTTAAATTTCATCTTTATCTGATTCTGACATAGAATGAAATATGTCTTTCTGAAATAAATGACTTAATAGAGAAAGCATACATAAAACTTTATATCTTATAATTCTTTTACTACATTTAAGAGATGACCTAAAACGTAAACTAAGGATCAAACAGTATTTTAAGTTTTATAACATGTTCACAATAATATGCAAATGATATTTTTTCTTCTATTTTTGTTAGAGGTTTAAGGCAGGCATTTTTTATTAGATGCTTCAGTTTCTAGGATTTCTGATAAGCCAGATTTTAAATTGGACGACTTGCAGTTCTAAAATATTATCAACTATGTTATCCATTTTTTAATATATTTAAATGCTTGGATTTCCCCTACACACACCTCCAAACCCTCAGGTCATTCCCTTAAATTACAAAATTAAATTACTTAAATAAGTTTTCCAAATATGGGATAATAATTTCTAGCACTTTTGAAGAACAAGTAAACTGAAGTAGAAGTTTTAAGAGACAGTTATGTAAGAGTTTGTCAGGAATAGGCTAGGCAGCAACAGTCCTAGTCTCAGAAAAAAGGCATGTATCAGGTATTTGCTGAGGGCCCATGAAATTCTATCTTTTAATCATTTTATTTTCAGTAGAAGAAACCATGAGCTAATCAGACTCTTACCTTGAGCTACCACTTGAAGTCAGTTGAATATGTCAGATTATTAAAAGTTGGCTGTTCAGTTCTCTACAGATGAAAGAAATATTTTAAATATTTTGCTAGAGCAGTTCTTTCATTGATTTCTAAGAGGACACATGCTGCTTGAAGAATCGACAACGTTTCATCCTAGAAACTGAAATCACCAAAAGAACATAATCTTCAAATTCCTTATTGCTTTGATAGAAAAGTATAATTCACTCTAAAATATATATTTTAAGACCAATTATAACATCATAAGAAATTCGGCATATCAAAGGTTCATGCTAGATGTAATCTTTCTGGGAATTCCTTGGTGCTTTATAACTACTTATTTATTACCTTTCCAACAGTGACTTGTAGCCAGTATTACCTCAGCTGTAAAGAGGGAGAAAATGTTGTACAGACCAATTTAAAGGACAAATTAAGGAGGAGTTGTTGTTGAGTTGTTAATAGAGCTCTTATGCCAATAAAACAGAAGATGTTTTCTGGAACTTATTAGGGTGCAAAGAGAGTCTCTGAAAGAAGTTCTATTTGTCTCTTCCTATAACGTTTAGCATAAGTTGCGAGGAGGGTGTTGAATGCAAAATTCATGTATGTTTGAAGGCAAATGGGTTATCTACACCTGAAGGGGTAGTCTTCCACAGATATTGAAAGTATATTGCAATCAACTACTCAACCTGTTGTACCTTCAGTTCATGAACACAATCCTAATGAAATGGAATAAACAATTTCACAGAAGAAGAGCTGTAGGGAAGTTACAGAACACAAACATAGTTTGAACTTGTGTATTTTGTTTTCAATTTACCCCATTCCATATTTTCCATATTTTCCCTAATTTGCCTTTACAGTTCTGATTTTATAAATGGCTATCAGAAGTAACTGTAAAATAATTCTCTAGTATATTCTCTAGTACATCTATATTAACTAAATGCGGGCCATAAAATGATAAAAAGAAATATGGAAAAATCATTAGGAAAATATTGACTGTCAGTGGAATAAAAAGTCACCTAAAAACATTATATGTTTTATCTGATGTCATACATTTGAGTAAACAATGTTTTAAAATATAAAATAAAACAGGAAATTGCTTTCATGTAATACAGAATGGAGGTGGATGCTTAGATAATCTAATCTTTTGTATACTTAATGAGGAAGGCATATTTTCTCTCTTTTTCATTTCTGTACAGCCTTAGTATTCAGATACCATCTTGAAACTACCCAGTTTCTTTTATTCCTCTTATTAGATTTATGTTGATATTTATTTCAAACATATCAGTTGGCCTTCTCTCTTTTAAAATAAGCATCAGAGTTGTTGTTTCATAAATGCATTAACATTAACCAAAGTTAGTTAATCTGAATTACTCTCTGACTGAATAGTTTTCACCTATGTATGGCTGATTACCTGAATCCTCTCAAGAATAGGAAGTAGGAATCATTGTAATGTTGATGAAAATCTTGAAACAAATGACTAAGTGAATAGACATCAGGTCACTGTCAGAATTCTCTTCCAGGTATAGGAGGGAAACCTGAGATCAGCCATCCCACTGAAGTGTCTTTGGCAGTTGCTCATTTATTTAATCCGAGCCAGAAAGTATTTCATAAAAGCTTCCCTGTTTCTGTAATTGTCAATAGGAGGTCTGGTGGGGGGAAGAAGGTTGCCTTAAATATGCCTCTTTTTTTGGTATCTCTGATGTAACTCCAATGAAACTCGAGCAAACCAAGCCAAGTATTATCCATAGGTGCCTAAGGGATATTGAGACAGCAGCAAAACTTGCTTGACCTGTTTGCTTTCCCATACTCCTGGGCTTTACCTAACTGCCTTATGCCAACCTCCTGCTTAATTGTTGAATTTAATTGTTTCTCATAGAATAATAGTTTTTACTGACCACATCAACAGCTGTTATATGGTTTTGTTGTTTTTCTTGCTTTCATTTATAGTCGCAATATTTTGTTTGTTTGCTTTTGACATTGAGAAGTTTTTAACTCATCCAGTGCTTAATTTATGGCTCTAATGTTTCTCCATTCCCTGTGTCATAGAAAGAGATTAGGAAAGACAGAAGGTGTCATGAGATGAAATTAGCTGAGATTCTTTCAAATACATACATCTTCCCATGGTGTCGAAAGAAGGCAGGGCCTGCAACCAGGAAGTTCTGCTTGCCCTTGGGATCCTAAAACAAGAAAAGTGGCAGAGACATTGGGATGGGCCAAATTTGTCCTTTGAAATGATAGGCACTGCAACAGCAATATAGCAGCTGGAAAACATTGCAGGCAAATACTCAACTCTCCCTCTGTTCTGACAAGTGTGAAATTAATAAGCATGAAAAACTCAACATTTGTGTAACCTCTGTGATTCACTCTTTCATGAATATCTGCAGCCATACAATTGGTCCAAAGGAAGCCAACACACTATGCTTGCGAGTGATTGCTTTTTAGATGCTTCTTTAAAAGATTCCTTCAGCCAACTGACATTTTCTCTCGTGCCACACTCCATTATACAGATCTAATTCCATTGGCCTTTATTCAAAAACTGTAACAGTCAACATATTCCTATCACACATCCCAGTGAGCGCTGCACAGCAATGCTATTTGAAGGACATCTCTTAACTTGTTGGAACCTGACTGTGCAAAGGCATATGGTATTTCATGTACTTACCTGTTCACTGCTAAATAAAGGTCTTAATTGCTCTATTTCCAGCTTTTCTCTCACTTCCCAGGAGTCACTGCTTGTGTTTTAGCTCAGCAGAGAGATGTTCTGATTACATTTTGTCATTTAGTGATAGTTTCTCACATTCTGCCTTAGTTTGCCAACAGTTCAATTACTGATGTCAACTTTTGCCAGCCTTTACTGATACCCAGTGATAATTCCATTATTCTCACCCTGTCTGGCTGACACAACACCATGGCAAAAGCCTGTGTCCTAACTGCCTGTTTTAGGGAGGAACATGAAGAGGAAATGAGCAGCATCCAGGCCGTTCCATCCTGCCACTGCTGCAGGAACTCATAGCCCCATGTCTACCTTTCTGTGCAAAGCTTCTGCCTTCCTGAGCTTTGACATTTCAGCTCAAACCTACTCCTACTGGCAGTGTAATCCAGAAAGCCAGGCTGCAAATCTGATGGAGCAAGGTATCACATGTGCTTTGCATCACTCCAATGCTAACCTTCCTAGGTGTCTGAATAGTCTGGAATTTTTTTATTTCAGAGTGTTTGCCAGATGTCTTTACTGCAGAGCCAACAAGCTTATTAAAAGTCTGTGTATGCTCAGTTTCTTGTTGCTTCAGTGTGGCTTATGTGGGGCTGACACTGCTTTGCTGCTAGGCTGGCACTGCTGGGTCAACCCTTTGCCTGCCTCCAGCCCACAGCCAGAAGACATATGGGAGGGGATAGTCCCAGCTTTTGCACATTGGCACTAGATAAACAGAGATTTGGAACGGATGTGTGCTGTCTACCTGAAACGGAGGAATAATTTTTAAAGACAGAGGGAGAGAGGATGGATCTGCAACAGAATCATAATCAGAAATCTGGAGCATTTCAAACTGCCCTTCAGGAAAGTTAAACATTTGTCTAAGTAACGCTTACCTTCCTCAAGGGCCTACACACCTGATCACCGGCTTCAAATAGGTGCTTTGCTACAATCAGGACATGGCCCTTTGCTCTTTTACAGCTGGTTACCTGTTCTTGTTCACAGAGCTGCTCCTTGTTGGGTGCTGGGCAGCTGAGCTGTTCTCCCACAGCATCCTGAGTCTGGCCTCACGCCTCTCCTCAATCTGAAGGAATACAAACACTCATCTCCTCCTCCTGCTTCCATTCATCAGAACCTAGACAGGATTTGGACAGAAATAAAAGTACTCTAAGGCTGTGGTAAGATAGAGGAGGCCCAAGAGAGCTCCTGGAGAAGGGCATGGAGCTCCTGGGGAAGGCTGGCTAACAGAGATAAGGATGTGTGAGAAAGAAGTGTGTGCAGTCTTTTGGGGAAGATACAATGGGCTGGAAGGAACTGAGTGCATGGGATGTTCATGGCCTTCTTCTCTTCTTCTTCTGTTAAGAAGAAACTAAGAAAGCCCTGTAAATAAAACCACCACTCACAGTATTTTCTATTTTTTCCCTGCTTGAATCACTAAGTTCATCTTTTGCACCAATGGGAGGACTAGTCTGAATCCAAGATCTTTTACCACATTCAAAACATAAAAAACAACAAAAGCAAAGCAAAACAAAACAACCCACCAAACAACCAAATAAAACATCAATACTCTGAAAACAAAGCTGCAACCAGATACAAACTCCCATTTCCCTCTTCTTTTTGAACTTTGTTCAAAAGTTATACCCTATCATGTCATTCTCTTAATTTCTCTTTGGAAAGGCCTGCATTACAGTAACTATGGACTCACTCATCTGTCATTACAATAAGATGAACAGAAATAAAATCTGGATCTAAGTAATAACAGTGGTAATGGGGGCAGTTTATGAAAGTTGGATATTTTCATACTGCTCTACTTCCTAGCTCAATACTTCACTCATGGCTATACTTGTCAGCCATTGCAAATGCAATTATTTGGATTCTGTGGATCTCATTTTAATTGGCTGTTGTGTCATGTGCTGTGTTTTCCTATGCAGCTGCAATGAGTTGCCGCACACTTGAGTAAAGCAAGAAAAAATGCATTTTATTAAACCGGCTGAGATACCTGTGAGTTATGGTAAAGGCAGCCACAAATTAATGTGGCATGGATTCCTCCCTGTATAGATCTTACCTACCTGAACAACATATTGAAAAATTTCCTGTTTCATGTTATTTAGATTTTTCAGATTTAAAGGGAGAGGAGGGGGAAAATTGCCATAATAGCAGTTTTTGCCACAAATATTTTGTGAATATAATGTTAATGTTTATGGAGCAATCAGATTCAGGATTATGCTACCAGGTCTGCAGATGCATTCAGGAAGGGTGTTGCTTATGCTATGAGAAAACTCCAGTCAGTTTATTAACAGTGAGTTGAGTCATCTGCTTGAAAATTCAGGACCCAGAGATGACCCTTATGAAAAACAAAACAGCTTATTTCATTTTGGTGCCATTGGTTCCAATCTGGGCTTCACCAATCTCTCAAGTATCATCTGTTAAGATTAGGATCATTGTATCCTCACTTGTTCTGTCCTTCAGCCAGACATATACTTTACTTAACTTACATTACCACAGTGTGACTCTTCCCAAACCCTACTTCAGTGCTCCATATATTTTCATTAGTTTCATCTGCTTTTCTGCATACAAAGACATATTGAATATTTTGTCACCATACCTCAACCTTTGCTAATACATCTTATTATGTACTCAAAGAAATATAAAGGGCATAACTCTTAGCTTCAGGCTGTTGTTTAACTTGTGATCCATTCTGCAATTAAATGTTTCAGGAGAGAAAAAGATGGAGATTTGGATTTGCCTACTCATCATACTGTAGCTAAGAAAATAAATACAAAACATGAGTGAGAACAGCATTGCAACTTATGAGGCTAGTAAAGTTCAACAAACTAAAAAAGTTCTGAAGAATATATTTTACTAAAATTCCACTTTGAATAAATTTCATCAAAGATTAAGAGTTATTTTTAAGGCATATTCAAAGATATTCACATAGTCTTTTCCTCCAAGGACTTCAAGTAATTTTTTTTTCCTATTTCTACATGATGAAACACAGAAAGTGGATAATGGCATGAATGAGATATTTGCATCCATATAAATTAGGAAATTTTTGAACAGAAGTGATGTAATTAATTTGTAGGATTTTTTAAAATATTAATTTAGTCAAAAAATAAAATCTGTTTTCAAAATAAAGTTTTTTGTTAGTTTGACCTTCAAACAGAAGTTGGAGAGCTGATGCATAAACTGGTTGAATTTCTAAAGTTTATCATCTTCCTATGGCAATAGAAACTCTATTATCAAAATATTTATCCTTAATAAAGAATTTGAGGAGGTGAAGAACACTTTAAAATTTATTGCATATATGACGTATGTTAGAAATCAATTTCTTATTTTCTCCTAATCTGTATAGCTACTGCCTTCACTGCCCCAAATATTCCTCAAGACATGAGCTTTATGTTCATAATGTTGTATAACAGAGAAATATAGTTTATATTAGATTCATGGAATCATAGAATTTTCAGAGTTGGAAGGGACCTTTAATGGTCATCTAGTCAAACTCCCCTGCAATGAACAGGGACACCACAGCTAGATTAGGATGCCCAGAGCCTGATCCAGGCTGGCCTTGAACATCTCCAGGGACAGGGAATCCATCACATCTCAGAGCAGTCTGCTCTAGTGCCTCACCACCTTCACTGTAAAAGACTTTTTCCTTATATCCAATCTAAATCTACACTCTTTTAGTTTGAAACCATTTCCTCTTGTCCTACTAATAACATATATTTAATAAATAGAAACAAACTTTCTCTACAAGAGCTAATGATGAGTCATTCATTGATGGAAAAATCAGTCTTAACTAAGTGTAAGTGACTTTGGGTCCCTCTTGAACACATTTATATTGCCACATTAATTTACTTTCTTGGTTGCTGCAGGGTCCAGTCAAATGACCGTTTTACACTTCTTTCCCAAGCTCCAATTTATAGCAATCCAATTAGTTCCCTTGATGAAGAAACCTCTGGTCAAAAAGAGAAAACTTTTCTGACAGCTGAGTCAGTTATTTTCTTTATCCCAAAACACCATGTCCCAATTTCCCTATGACATAGCCTTATATGTATGATATAAACATGCAAATGTTTTGTGTTGTGAAACAGCAATTTAATTATTTATTTGTTTCTTTCTTTTCTCATCATCTTCTGTTGAGGAAAAAGCATGAAGCTTCACACAGCCTCTTTTCCCAGGCCACTGCAGAGAACTTGCTAGATTATTTGTGAGAAAATCATAACTGTGCGTAATCTGTGCGTACTCAAGCAACTGGGGAATTTCAGTAGTCATTGTTGGAAAGTTTAAAACCTGCCAATCAGCATGTATTTATCACATTCACTTCTTTGTCCAAGGTTGATTCTGTTGCAGAAAGCTAAAGACTTTGTGATGAGAGAAAAAAAAAATAGCATGTCTAATAGAAGATTTATTTGAGTGAGGGTTTTTTTTCCCAAACTTTATGGGAACTTTTGCACTCTGTCTCAAAGTTGCCATACTAGCTGATAAGCAACATTAAATAAATTTATGCATAGCACACAACAAAAAAAGGCACATATGGTCCACTGTCTTTACATTTCCATAAAATATATCTCAAGGAATTTTCCTGTCTCCACGCAAATTTTTCAAGATTGGTTTGAGAGCATTTATATTTAAATATGATATTCAGTTGCTTAATGGACATTTCCATTTAAAAGGCCACCACTGTACTCTGCAGCTGGAGCACTTCTTACTGAAGGATTTGGCATCTTTTTCAAGTTTGGACTTAAGTCTTCCTGATAGAGGTATTAAGTCATTCTTATTTCACTCATTTATTTCTGTCTTTTTACTCTGTCACACTGCTATCACTGTATTACCCCATCTCTCTCACTCAATGGTCGCCAGTGAGGCTATGAAAAGCTTGTATTTCTCCTTCCAGCCATAACACAGAGTGATATCTTGCCCTGAAATTCCTGTCCTTCCATGTCTTGTACTACACGTACTGGAAATAAAACTCAGTTCTACTTTCTTAGATAAAATGAAACAGTCAGGAAAGACATTAGTGTTAATACCTACCGACAGCAAGTTTTATAAGAATGTATAATACTGTATCTTCCTCAATTTTTTCAACGATCTAAAAGAAAAAAAGAATTACAGTTTAATCATATACTCACATCCTTGATATTTATTAATCAAATTATAAGGTTTTTTTTTCATATTTTAGCATTTCTCCTAGTAAAATTGGAGGAAAAAAAAACAGAACATGGTTTTAATGTTTCAATTTCCGCAATAACAACTTAACCTCTAGTAATGCAATGTCTACTATAGACTGTTAATATTACATGTTAGAGTTTTACTCAGTTGAGAAGAGACCAAAGGGGAAAGTTTAAGCTTCTTACTCTGAATTTTTTTGTCTCTGTAGGCTTAAATTCCAGAACATCTTCTTCCATAGTTTCTGTAAGTCTTTACATTTGCAAATGTCCACTAAAAGTGTTCTGTTAATTAAGCCTAATGACAACATTTTACTTTACATTTTACATTAAAATAACATTTTACATTAATAATATTTAAAACATTTCACATTTGGACAGAAAAGATACCAATACTCTTTTCTAGAATGCTTTTTCCATCTGCCTAGCAGAGATAGTAAACTGGAAGCCACTAACATACTTTTTCAAGTGCATGGCACTCAGCAATACCTTTTTGAAGAGCAGCAGTACAGGTGGTGGTTGCAGATACAATGCTCTCAACCACATGAACCACATGATCTTTCAATACTGTCCATTTTGAAAATGAATGTGTATCCTAAAATTTCACCACATCTACGACAAAATCAAACACTGGTGAATTTATTAATGCTGACTAACAATGGAGGTCCTCAGTAGATTTAATTATCCTGAAAAAAAAATCTATTTAAGTACTATTTAAGAAGTTTTTAGCAGTTTGTGTAAGGAGATGGAGTTTCAGAAAAAATCTTAATGAACTAACACTAAGGTTTGTGTATTACATCTGTGTAAATCAGCAGATTAGTAGGAAGTTAAAGAGCACTGCAAAAATAAACTAACTGGGGGGGAAATACGTTTTTTTTCTGTTGTTTTCCTGTGGTTTTTATTTTTGTTTGTTTGCTTTTGTTTGCTTGACAGTAAAGAGTGCCCTAAGCTAATTAACAACCTTGAATGGTAGTACTACACAGTCATATTCTTTAAAGCACAATCAAATATCAGCAGATATTCTCAACTTATCTGAAAACTCGTGCCTTACAAATGACTAATTTCCATTGGATTTTCCATTTCCATTTTAAAACTGATACCCATCAAGATTTAATTTTTGTTGCTGTTTTCTTTTTTTTTTATAGCTATATTTTCTCATGTTTTCTCAAGAACCAAGACTCTTGATTATTACATTATAGATGTATAGCTCCAAATTCAATTTGAAGTCTGAGAGAAAGGAGTAGGACTTCATTAAGTTTTAAATTCAAATGATACAAACTCGTATCAGTACTAATTTGTGAGAACAAATTGTCTAATGTACATTCAAATGTAATATCTACTCCAAAAAAATAAACAAGGCATTGTGCAATGTAGGATTTATTTGAAAACATTTTTTTGCAAAATCCATTATCTGTGATTAAAACAGGAAAAGACTTTCTATAGTAATGTAGTTTAAGAGACCAAAACATACATAAAAGTTATAAAACTCAGAAAAATAAACATTGACAAAATTACTTTAAAATCACTTCTAAAGAATAGAATCACAGAGGTTACAAAGAATGTAGAAGAAAAGAAAAAAGCTTCATAGACAAAAGGAAATGATATTCAGTTCTTTTGAAAGGAACAATATGAAATGATGGCCAATTCAAACGAATCATACAATGAAGACAGGATGGAAGAACAAACTATTCTCGTACTTAGCTATGAAATATTCCATATTATATTAAAGATAGTTTGGTCTAGAGATAAAAATAAGTAGTCCAGGGAAAAATAATAATATTTATTTTTCACCTACCATAATATTCTTTGGAATTAAACGGCAGTATTTTACTTTGGTGCTGCAGGATGAAAACAGTTATTTCTGTAATCAACACAGTTCAGTTTCTATTAAGTACCTCTTCTCTTCCCACCTCCTTTGTATCTCCCTGCTCCCATGTCCACATTACCCAAGAGATATTGAACTTGTAATCCAGGAGAACAGGGAACAAGTGTCTTTAAATGACATCCACATTTTTCTGACTGAGTGTATGCAAGTACTGGAGATTCTGTGGAAGTAATTCACACTTTCAATTTGGCTACGTGATCTCTCTCCAATGACACTATCAAAATCATTGCAAAGTTAAGAAAGATAGAGCTTTGAAGATTTAAATGACCAAATTTAAAAAGCAGATAAACACTTATCTTCACAGATAATTCTTCTGATAGGATCCTTTTTGCTGCTCTAGAATTCTTAACAGATGAACAGAAATCATACTGAAAGTGAAGATGTTGCTGTTTGAAATAGGATTCTTATGATCGTAAAGAATTTGAGCCACTTTGTCACATCCCAGTAAGGAAGCAATATTCTAGACTTCACAGCAAATTAATATTATTTAATCTCCTGGTGATGAGTTTGATAATGGAGCAGTAACATTAATGCAGAGGTAACTAGGGAGGTCCTGCTCCATCTTTCTCAAAGTGAAGATAAAAACATGATGGCTTCATTGTATGTATTAACTGTTGGCCACTGTTTTGCAGTTTCCAACTGGCAGAGCCTCTTCCACTTGCATGCCAACATTCATCATTTACTTGGATTCAAAGTGCCAATCCTCTGATTGGGCTGTAGAAGTCAGAACACATTTTCCACTTTAAAAATTGTCTGTTAATAAACAGAAAGGATACACCAAAAATGGCACTTACATGAAGCTTATATCAGACAAAGCATGATTCTGTGGATTGCCTCAAAAAGTTGCACGCAATTAATTCAGAATGATACAATACATCTGAAATAAACAAAGTGAAATCTGGAAGTTATGAAAAAGGTGTAGGCACTGATAAAAAATGATTAGAATGGTATTTCAGGAAGCATTGTTATAATAAAAAATGTGATGGTATCAGGCAATTTTTAATCTAACAATGCACACCTTAATGGGTGTATTCAAATTCATATTTCAAAATTGCGCAACAAAACAAGATAAAGTTTTTACTGATACGCAGCAAATGAAGTGCTGTACTAGTTTATACATCACTACTGGAATTTCTAATGATGTGTCTGATTTCATTAAATAAAAAAGTAATTCAAATTAGGTCTCTGTATTTCAGTTAGCAGTTTTTCAGTTGTAATGGCCAATATGCAAACCAGAAAGAACTAAGCTGAAGTTATGTTTTCTTTTCTTTTTAAAGAAACAACTACAGCCTGGAGATATTTCCACACAACTATTGCAATAGGGCATTCACCATGATAAAAAAAAAAAAAAAAAGGTTTCAGGTTTCAGCATATAATAAAGTCTTGTTAGGGTCCTTTCTCAATTGTCCAGCTCTTAGTTTGATTCAAATAAAGCTTAATTAGGGAGAGTACTTCCGAGATCCTAGTTGCAAAATAGCAATAGTAGGTCCACCACAACTACAGTTAGACTGTTGCATTGTTCAGCACACATCTAAAGACCCTCTTGTGGCAGGCTACTGTGAACTGTGCAGTTGTTCAAGAATAGCTTTGCAATCTCCTCTTTTGCTTTCTAAAAACTGTCCAACATGAGCACAAATATTCTGGAATATTAAAGGGTTAAACACCTCCTGGTAGGAAATCCCCTTCCGTTTGTTCCTTTGCTCACTGTGTATTTAATAAATGTGTAACAGTCATGATTGTCTATTCATGACAGCCTGATGAATGTATCCTTTAGTCAAGGAGGCATTTCTAAAATAATAAGTAAACCAACAAACAAAATTAAATTTGGTATCCAAAGGCAATATCTTAGAAGAAATCCCTGTGCTAAATCTCTTCCTTCCGAATATTGCATTATGGACAATCTTCAAGGCTTTTTGAAGGCAACTCTGGCATCTATGACACCAGTTTGCAGTCTCTGATGACAAATGTACACGGTGACAACTGACTCACAAAATTATCAGCTGAAAGTATCTTTCAGAATCCAGTAAACCATGTATACATTATTATAGTATGAATAAATAGGTTTTCAAAATGTATGTGTATGCAAAAACTCTATGTATTTAGAGACAAACATCTATGATGTATCAGGTTAGTAAAAACTGTAGTGTTAGTAAACAGGGACTGTTCCTGAACACAAGTATGAAGTCCTCTGAAAGCTGCTGGTTTTGGTCTCACAGACTGATTTTGACCTTAAATAACTTCTGCACAGATTTTCTTACTGAAAAATCAGTTAATGTGAGCTTTGTGAGACTGAATTAATTAATGTTTGTGAAGCAGTTCAACACTCTAGAGGAAATGAATAATTCTACCTTACAGCAGTGTTTGAATAATGTGAAGCAAATAAGGCCATGGGGGTATTCAGTGAACAGCAAAGAGGTAAATATAATGTAAAACTGCTTGCTGTTGGAGTACTAGCTATTCTCTATGCTTAATGAGGCTGGGGTTCTATGTAATCACAGTGTGACAGTGTACTCAGCAAAAGAGGGCTGAATTAAGGTTTCTTGGGCAATCTCAATTCTGGCATTTTTGGGTACTTGACACTGCAACCACAGTAATGCTCTTTCATGCATGAGATTATTTGTGTTTTAAAGGCATCAGTCATTACAGCACTTAGGTAACACCATGTGAAGTACAAACAGCATATCCTCATGTGCTTTCATCTCTTCCTCCTGAGGAAATAATCTGCAGCACAGTGCATCCCACAGCATGCTTCCAGGAGCAGCTCTTCATCAGCAAGGCACCAGCAGACACAGTCTCCTGCTGAAAGCTCCCTTAGATCTGAGGACCAGCTTATACCTCACAGCAGCATGCTCCACAGGAAGAAACCCTTCACTGAAAATACTCTCCCTTCCTCCCCTTGGGGCTGAAGCTTTTCTGAACTCCAGTATCACCATCAGATGCAATAACTGCACAAGGAAACCAATGTAAGGCAGCAAGATGGAGAAAGTGAATAGGAAAGACGTACAGGCAAACAGGTATTGTAAGGTATCACAATGAATCCAGTGATGCAATCGTAGTCGCTATACAGCAAATTATGATACAAGCTATTTTCTTCCATCCATTATACCAGCTGGGTCACTGAACAAGAAGAAGCTGTAGCTTCTGCAGAGCATTCACATTTTATTATAATACAATATAAACAATCTCTGTGCTAGTTAACTGCACACCTTGCTTCGATGGAGACACCTAGCAAAGTCTGACTGATATGAACCAGATGAGGCAGGACTTGTGAAGAAATGAAATACACAACTTCCTATTTTTTGGAAAGTGCTTTAATTCAAAACGTGTCTTCAAAAATAATAATCAGAATAAGCATTGAAAAAGTTACCTCTCCATGGACAACTGGGTCTACCTCAAAGGACGGACTTGGGCAGAAGGGCATTGCAGTCATGTTCACAGCTGGGCTGTGGAGAGTACCCTTCTCACTGATGCTGGAAGGAGGAAAAATCAAAGCCTTTTTGCTTTCAGTAGATCTGCATCTGACACATAGCCGCACACAAACAGCAGACACATGGTGGTCAGATAAGAAAACAACACACTTACCCACATAATATTACAGGCTGATTATAACCTACAACAGAGGAAGATTGTTGAGAGAGCTTAGCTTGCTTTTTTTTTTTTTTTTCAGTAAGGATGACTTTAGGAAAAGAGCAACTCAGAAGTTCAGCTCAGTGCATTCAGTCTCATTTGACTTCTTCCAGAAAATGCATTACACCATGGAGACTTCCTAGTTACTTATTATTGCTCCACCAAGATCTGAAGAATATGACACTTTCATTTTAAAAGAAATTATTACATATGCCCAAGATTATCACGTCAGTGTCCAGTATAACTCTTTCAGGATGTATAGAACTGGGCTTCTGAGAAAGGTATTTTAGACATGAACATATGCACTTCTAAAATCTGTTTTTTCCTCATCAATTTCTCTTTAAGGGGTGAGAGCTACTGGAAGAATTGCATGGTTATATACAACTCTTTATCAGAGACTGACTTTGATATTTCTAGTGAAAAAAAGAACAGGAAGACATGAGTTTTTTCCCTTATTAAGAGCTAAAAGAGCAGTAGTTCAGTCTTTTTAATGCAAGGAGCATTACAGGGTAAGACCAGGTTTATTTTCATAGAATTACAGGATCACCAAGGTTGGAAAAGACCTTCAAGATCATCCAGTCCAACCATCCACTTATCACCAATGGTTCTCACTAAACCATGTCCCTCAACACAACGTCTAAACGTTCCTTGAACAGCTCCAGGGTCTGTGACTCCACCACCTCCCTGAGCAGCCCATTCCAGCACCTGACCACTGTGTTATAGTTTAGCTTTTTGTTCTAAGTGGTGAATGTTTAAAACAGAAATGCAAGAAGTATACACTATATTTTGTTGTATGCTTACATTTATTCAGGAAAAAAAACAACAAAAGACCAAACAGTCCCACTACTGATGAAATACTTCATTCTTTGACTTGCATTACTCCTGGTAAGGCAAAGATACAAATTAGAGCCCATCTGGAGTCAAGAGAGATACTCCTGGAATGGGAAGAAATCACTCTGAATCCACACTGCCAACAGGGATTGAGGCCAAAGCTGAAATGAGGTTGTTGATTATAGGGGAGGGCTGCATAGTAAAGTAACCTCCCACACTTGTAATGGGAAGTTCACCATATCAGGTAGTGCTAGCGGATGGGCAGAGCAATGCCCATTCTTTTTTCTCTGCCCTTTTTGTCAGTCTGTGCTGGGTCTTCAGCACCTAGACTGTTGAGCTACTCCTGAAACAATTCCATGCATGTCTTGTCATGCATGTTTAAGAAGATCAACTTTACGCACTTTGATTGAAGTTATTCGATGGTACTACAAAATGCAGAGAAAAGAAAAAAGATGTCATATAGACTTGTCAACATGTGTTACACAAAAATGTCTGTCCATCTGATTCATCAGGATTTCCCAACAATGCTCATAATGCTGGCTAGTGCACAGAGGTCTTCTGTGAAAACTGGCATGAATAGTCTACACAGGATGATTGGGAAATAATCGTTTACCATTTTTTTGTAATACAATGCAATATAATACAATACAATACATTTAAGAGTGACTCATCTAAGTGAAAGACAGTCACCTTAGGTTCACCTTATGGTCAGTGGGAGCTCCTGCAAAACAGTCCCAAACAATTACATTATGATAGTCCTTGGGTGGTGATTGCCACAAATCTGATATTACCAGGGTCTTAATAGGAGTCAGTGTGATTTACCTGAAGTGTTATGTCTGCCACATTAGGATAATACGTACGTAAATTGTAAGTAATGACACAGTATTAAACTTCGTAGGACATTTAGGGTGCTACAATACTAGCTCAATAAAAATACTTTTGTAAATCTTTTGTGATATAATTCTAATGTGAAATCTCATTCATGTGCAAAACAAGACTGCAGCATTAAATGCAAAATATTGATTTCTATCCTGCTGGCCCCCACAAAAAATAAAAAAACTTTGAATTAATATTGAAAATATACCACAAGGAAAATCTTGATTTTTTCTTGGATGCTACTAATTATTAACTCTGTCACAATAATAGTAAAAAATCTTCACTATGATTATATTCCTATGGAAATAGGTACACTTCAAAATTAAGAAAACAGATCCTCTTATCTGCAAAAGCATAATCCTAAGGGTCAATATGTATTACTGTTTTTTTTTCCTCATAGCCTCATCATAAGAAAAAAAAAAGTCAATCAGATATATATGAAAGACTGGATATAATAAATAGTACAAAGTCACAATTCTGACCCTTTGAAGTAACACTTTGTAAAGTTCTGAGCATATTCAAATTTTATATTCCATAGCTGACTTTGAAGTAATTTTTCTTTCTCATCACATCAAGGTAAATACTGTGAGATGGGAGTATAGCTCCCACATTTTTATTCCTCACCTAACTGAAAACAAAGTGGAATGAAGAAACTCTCACTTTGAGAGGTTACTTTTGCAAGTTTTGTCTTTTTTGGTCACAGAACTACAGGATTACAGTTGAGCTTGGTTATAGGATTTAATGGCTTGTTGCTGAAACTGACGGAGCTTTCATGGCATATGAGCTGAAAAGAAAACAAGCAAACAAGACTCTATAATTAGTGCAGAAGAGCTGTGCAGATAACCTGCAAAACTTCCATATCCTCAGCCTATATCTGGAACAAACAGATGAGACATTGTACAGAAACAATTTCTCACACCTTTGTTTCTTTCTTGGAAGTAAAAGGATCAGAAGGAAAATAATAAAAAACAGCTGTGTACTTGATTTTGATACAATATTGACCAAGTTTAACAGAATTAATTTTCACAGCAATTATAAATATCATATTGTATTTATCTTGGGTATTGTATATTAAAATCATAGTATAATAATATCGTAGAATCATAGAATGGTTTGGGTTGGAAGGGACCTTTAAGAACATCTAGTTCCAACACCCTTACTATAGGCAGGGACACCTCTCTCTAGACCAGGTTGCTCAAAGCCCCATCCAGCCTGGCCTTGAACGCCTCCAAGGAAGGGGAATCCACAGCCTTTCTGGGCAACCTGTTCCAGTGTCTCACCACCCTCACAGTAAAGAATTTCTTTCTAATATCTAGCCTAAATCTACCTTCTTCCAATTTAAAGCCATTTCCCATCGCATTTCCTGTCGCTACCTGCCCTTATAAAAAGTCCCTCCCCAGCTTTCCTGTAGGCCCCCTTCAGGTACTGGAAGCCCGCTATAAGGTCCCTCTGGAGCCTTCTCTTCTCTAGGCTGAATCAATATCGTAAACTTATGTTTTCCTCTTAATTTTGAAATAAATCTTACTTTTTGTCTTAAAGCATGTCTTATAAGTTAAAAATCAACTAGTGAATTTGTTGATTTTATTGGCCTGATAACTTCTTTCAAGAGTTACTCAATGGGTGAAGAAACGGATTTGGTTTAATATCAACAATATAAACAAGATGTCTATCATGACTCTTATATCAAATTGTTTTGTTTTTGAAAATTGGCTATTTCTCTCTTTGCTGTAGAAATAGAATTGCAAACAATGGTTAAAACACTGAAATACAGGAACAACAAAAAAACAACAAAACAGCTGATATAACAGTACTGCTTCATTTGATTTGTAGTTTTAAACACAGAAAATATTATCAGACTGAAAAGGTTGAACCCTGAATTCAGCTTTCTTAAAACGTTAATTGTCAAAAGCACTAAAGATAGAGCTGTGTCTTGAACACAGCTATTTAAAATAGTATTCCTCTTCCCAAGGACTTGATGAACAGCTGTTGTGGCCTATTCTGAAGACTTTCGATGTGTGTATCAATGATATATAGCCAAACATACATTACTAAAACTAAGCTTAATGCTGCATGATGCAGAATATTTCAGACCAGTCAAAGAAAAAAAGGCCAAGAGAAGAACAAATAATCTTTAACAAAGCAAGACACTTTAGTTAAAAAGAACAAAACCAATTTCAATGTCATTAATCATACAGTCATATTTCACTAATGACTAGATATTTTGCCAGGTCAGACCTAACCTTTACAGTATCATACAAATACAACCAAGATTAGCTACTGAAATATTCTTTCTATCAACTGGAGAACCAAAACGCATAACCTGCTGTCCGTTATTTTGGCAGATCATTATCTTCTTCAAAGCTTGCAAACTATGATCATGGATAAAGAGGAGGTTGTTTTCTTGTCTTTTTTTTTTTCATTTTAACTTGGCTTGTTTAACATTAATACAGCAGTAAGTAATCCTTTAATGCTTGTCACTCTAACAAAAAGTTACAATTCCAGAGAAATCCCAAAGCCCTATGAGCTCTTGCTGTGTGCAGAGTGAAGACATTTCTTTTCAAAAACTCTCATGAATAGGGATGATCATCAGGTATGAGAAAATTCAATTGGAAAAGTACTGATGTTAGAGAAATACTTTTTCCATGTTGTAACATGAATTTAAGATTCTTTACTAAGAATTGAGCTACGCGTGAGTACGCTGTGAGACAGACACCCTCGAGGCACAGCTGAAGGTGCAGAGGAGTCAACTCACCGGAGGAGTCATGATTAACTGCTAACCACACCTACAGCATTTATAAAATGTCAGTACAGCACATCTTTGTGTGGGAGAGAAAAAATACAGCTAAACTTTCCTTTAAGAGTTCTCATTTTCCAGGGTTTATAACTTTTTGTTTTCTCTGAGATGTAATGCTCTTTCTGTCCGCCCCCCCCCCCCCCCCAAAAAAAAAAAAATCTGAATAATCATGCTAAAAACATTTACCAGCCAGCTGTTACATACAACTCCTCCTGAGGAATTTTGTGGGAGGATTCCAAGTTCTTTAAATACATGAAAGGAGCTCTGGTGTTTGTGGATAAGATGGAGTTGGAACTGCTTACATCCAGATTCCTTTTGTAGTTCACAGGAAAACCTGTGTGGGTATCCTGGCCTTGCTGTGCTTCATTCCTCTCTTACATACACTAGTATATATGGTCTTCTTCAATGCTGGTATGAGACCCCACTAACGTCAAAGAGGGGTGTTTCGTTCTATCTTCTAATTCTAGAGAAAAAAAGTTTTAGTAGAGCTACTTGTGGCATGGTCTGTTTTGTGGGAAGAATTACAGACAACCAAGAGATAAGACAGAAGAACTGTATCATTTTAGATGATCTTTTAAACAATTTCTAGAGGGTAGCAGCTTCTAATTGTTAACATCCAACAGATGAAATGGTGATCAAGAGGTGAAAGGATTCATTTTCTACTGTATTTCTCAGAAAAAAAAAGAACACTTTGTTTTCAATGAATATGTCTGGAATTTTCTGAAAGTAGTGGGCCTTTTAAAACAAAAATATTTAGCATGAAGACTATGGGAGCTCAGGAGCATTTTTACTTACAGAGCACGTTCGTTACTCCAACAGAAATAAGCAGTGTTTTAAAAGCACTTAGTGAAGATCTGTATGAACACGTTTGCCATAGAGTCACACCCTACTGCATGGGGTTTACAGCATACCTCCTCCACTATGAGTCACAGAAGGAAACAGTTTGAAAGTTTGGCCTGCTTTTTGCTAAGTGCAGTCCCAAAGCAGCTGGAAAAAAAACAAACTTTACCTGGGAACAACACAAGGAGGGCATTTCCTTGCTTCTTTAATGTTCAGCTTAACAAGAAACATTGCCTTTGGGAGGTACCTCTTCCAATTATGAAATCCCAAGACAAATATCACAACATGAAGTGACAATTAAGCACTATATAAAGGGAAGAGTATCAGCAGATGTCTGATCATCCACAGCAGAGGATGGAGAAAAGAGCTGAAAGATAAAATATTGAATGTGAAAAAATGACAAAGGGACAGTGAAGAATCATCCAGAATCTGATTTTAGCCACTCTATAGTTAGTCTGTAAGCATGACACTTGGATGTTTGCTGGAATGGTTTTGTCGAAGGTTAAGCTTGAGTTATTGCTCAAATTTAGATATTTTGAGAAATAGGTTTGAAACAAAATTCTTTTTTCATTTGATTCACTGCCTGACACCTATGTACTGTGTTTATATCCTGCGTTTATTTTTTAACTGTTGCTCATAAATGACACGGCAGGTGAACAACCAGTTTCCATCCTTAATGTCCTCATCTTCTTGGTTGACAGAGAAAGAAATAAAATATCACTCATGAACCTGGCCAGGAGAGTTCTGCAAAGTGAATAGAATATACAAATAAACACATCTGCAAATGATGAAATCAAAATCAGACAGAAGTGACATGATTTGCACAAGGGAGATAGAGAGCCAAAAGCAGAATGGAGAATGGCTTTTGGTCATCTGATTTTAGTCAGTTTGTTTGATTCATGGTTGTGTGTAAAGCTTGGAACATTACTACAGAGAATCACTCCTTGAACTTACATTTCGATGATAAATTATGAAATTCAGTGAGGATATACAAAGGCAAAAAACCTCTGGCAGCGATACAGGCTTGAGCCTGCTTGCCTGTCAAAGAGCCCTGTGAGGTTTTGGTTGTCAGCAAACTGAGCCCTGTAGGGGTTGGCCTACTCCATCCAGAGTTGTGCTAGCAGCAGTGTGGCTGGTAGATCAAAGGAAAGATTTATTACCCTTTATTCATCACTCATTAGACCCCATCTACAACATCAGGTCTCCTCCTGAGTAAAAGACAAACACTGATAAACTGGAGTGATTTCAGTAGAGGTCAAAACCATGGTCAGGGCTAGAGAATAAGCTTGCCCTGTGAGCAGGACTTCTTTGGCCCAGAGAAGACACAGCTCTGGGGGTACCTAACAGTAGCTCCCAGCACCTCCAGAGAGAACCTATTGAGAAGCTAGAATCAGGCTTTTCACAATGGTGAAAAGATGATGAGAGAAAAAGAGGATGAGAGAAAAATGGAAGATGAAATGGGAGGTTCAGAATGGCTGTAAGAAGAAACTTTTTTCACCATAAGAGTAGCCTGCATAGAGCAAGTTGCCTAGAGAAAGACTGTGTTGTGTTCTTCCTTCAAGGTTTTCAGACCTGCCTGGATATAGCCCTCAATAGCCCAGTCTGATACCTTAGCTGGTGCTGCTTTGATCAAGAGGTCAGTCTAGAGACCTCCTGACATACCCATATGATCCTATGGCACTTACTGAGTCTATTTATACCTTATGTGAATGTTTTATACTGGCAATAATCCTCATAGAATGCCACATCCACTTTTTATATATGTTGTTTCAGATTAACTGAAGTGAAAATATAATCTTAAAAATATGAATTAGTATCTGTTCATATTGTTCAAGAAAATGATTTTTTTTCCCAGTAGTTTTAGAAAAATGTGTAGTTACCATTAACTTCCTAATAAGTAATGAATAATAACTTAAATCATTAAATTAATGAAATTTTAGAGTTACTCTTCTCATATCACTTTGTACATTTGCTGGGTCTCTGCTTTAGAAAAACAACATTCTTTGTTGAAACCACAGTGAAAAACAAGTTTACTAGCTGTGTCAGTACAATCCACTTACAAAACAGATGAGAATTGCTCCACATAATTATGGGTGCTATATAGCTAGTATATAATTCTGTAAATGCTTAACTATGTTGGCACTGTTTGTGAGGACATTCCATTTCTAATAATTTTGTTGTTGTCTTTTTTTTTCAGTTGAAGCAACACGTACAACACGTAAAAAAAGATGCCAAAATCCTCATAGACAGATTGAACTGATGATTCAAGGGTAGCAAAGGATTTTTCTGGCAGAAGTGAAATTCATTCTCTGGCAGTCCAAAGGTACTTCTGACTAATACTAAGGTCCGTTATCAGAGATAATCCCTTCAGAAGCTTGGAGCTGGCAAAAAAGGCCTGAGTGTGTGCATCTCAGTACTAATTTCATAACTTGTCAAGCTTCTACTTTGAAAAAGCTGCCAATGCAGCCCTCTTCAGAGACAGAGCCCATGATAATGTGCATAAACAAAAGGAAAAGGGTTTGTATCTGCTAGATGGTGATTAAGACACAATATACTTCCAGTATTGTGACACAAATCTTTTGCTGCAAGCCAAAAATGAAGAGTGGCTCACTACACCTAGGATTTTGCATATATCTTCTCACACATTTACTCACCATAACTGCTTAATTCCCACCCTAATCAGATCACAGTGGAATCCTGTATAGTAAGAACTGACAATAAGCTATTGGTTTGAAATATATCTATACATAAGCTAAGACACAACAGCTTAAAGAAAATCTAAACGTCATAACGTGATTTCCTCCACTTTCCTTTTGCTTTATCTGTGTGTTCCAGAAAGGCATTAATACTAGTAAAAAGAGGGATTAATTGTCTATGGAAGCAACTAAATCACAAGGCTGTTTTTAACTGAATCTTCTGTGTTTTCACTTGTTATTTCTATGGATTTCTTTTACCAGGCCATTTCATAAACATTTATCTCTTCTTCTGAGCTGACTCTGGTGCTGTTTAGCCAGTTAAATCAAGAAGACTGGTGGTGAATATATAATTTTGGCTAAGGGTAATTAACCTTGTTCCAAATTCCTTTTATTCATTAGGATTACAAACTCAAAGAACTTAAAAATTAAAAAGTCGAGTCTTAAAATATCGGATTCAATCCAACATTTGCATAACAATTCATTTTTGTTATGAGTCTCTTTCCCAAAAATTCCAAAGTCATTTTGAATCCCAGAAATAAATTTGTAAATTTGTAAGTTTGCTTCTTTGCTATTTGCAAGACAGCAGCTTGAAATATGTCTAAATTTAACTTCTTTCCTTATGTATATACTGCCATAATGACAAACTGATCTACATGTGAATAGAGCTTTACTAATAAGCTTCTCTGAACTTCCAAAAAAGGACATAGAATATTCTGTGTAGTACTCAAAGGCAAGTACCTTGTCCTTGTCACCCTGTGCTGGGACTTTCTGACGCTGCTCACACGCTGAGGAAGTACTGGAAGAAACACTCTCCTTGGACTCTATATCCCCGAAGACGCAGATAAACAGCCAGCAACTGCAATTTATAGATGATCCCCAGGATAGCAAGTCTCTGTATTGTTCCTGGTAATGATGGCTGGATGAAAACTGTAGCATACATCTCTGCAGACATAGCTCATGTTCCTGGATCCAGAGGCCTGAATGCTGTACCTGAAAGCTGGTTTTTATCCGCTTCCTACTCCAACTGCTGACAAGCAAAGGGTGCTCTCATGTAGAGATTTCTTCTGAGCAGAAAAAGAGAAGAAAAAGAGCAATGGGTCTGTGAACAGAACTATGTGAAAGTGTGTCAGATGCATGACCAAATTTTACGTTTTACTCCAAGAAAGACTTGCCTCCCATCTGATGCCTTTATTGGCTCTGGTTCTCAATGTGTGTGTTTGCTTGAAGTTGCTGACTTTAGTGTTGTTTCTACTCTTTGTCATTTCTCTTATCTACAGCTTCTCCAAACTATCAGCACTGTGTTTAACAAGGAAGTGATGGGATGCTGATCAAAGATGTACGTGATAATCAAAACCCTTCTAGGTTCTTCTGTGGTGAGATGATGTAGCACTCTACCTCATCCTGTCTTCCTGCCAGCACTGCCTGGAAGCAACCCTGGGATAATCCCAGGAGTCCTGTTACCTTAATTGCATGCATCAAACACTTTATTTTGCAATAAAACTAGCTACAAATGTGCTGCTAGACATCTTCCTCCTGGTAACCAAATATTTTATAACTAGAAATAAAACAGATTCTATAAAAATGTTGGTTAATTAATATGGGACAGATTTTCATGGAGGAGCACTAATAACATATGACATCTTATTATTTGTATTAAATGTAGTTACCCTAGGAGAGATGGCAAGGTATCAATTAACATAAGGCTCTGAGAAGAGGAACAAGCCATTGCAAGCCATTACAAACCACCATAAACCACTGGAAACCACTGTAAGCCACTAGTGTGAGCAACACACACAAAGTCTTAAGATGTTATGTTTTTGAACGATTTGAGCCAGACTTTTCCTTGAAAACATTGGGAGATAAAGACTTTGTGGCTAATCTTACAAATGTTTGGAGAGTACAGTGTCAAAGTGTTTGTTTATTAAGTATTAATAATAGCTGTATATATATTTCATTGGAGGTCTTCATCAAAGCCATACAGTATGTAACACAGGAAACTCTTTTTCCTGGTGTCATACATACACCACAAACCTTCACTAGAGACACTGCTAGAATGGGAAATTCCCTCAGGAAATGGGTCTGGAGAGATAAAACAAAGGTGAATGATGAAACAGGGACTAAAGGGAAGGAAAAAATGAATGTCCCCTTTACTATTTAGATACCTGTTGTGACTTTGTTCAAAGTAGCAGTCTACTTCTAAAAAGTAATATTTTTTTACAAGAGAAACATAAACAACCCACAGTGAACCATACGTACATGAGGAGTGCTTGAAGTCTGCCTCCTGTGAGAAACCCATGTGGGATCAGTTGGGGAAGGATGGCATCCCATGGGAGGGACCCCATATGAAGCAGAGGCAGAGAACAGCCATGAAGGAGCAGCAGAGATGAAGTGTTATGGAGTGACTGTAGCCCTCATTCCCCATTTCCCTTCACCACTTGAGAGGGAGGAGGTAGGAGAAGGTAAATGGAGGGAGGTGTTTTTAGTTTGATTTTAGTTCTTCACCAGTCTGATCTGTTGGTAATAGACAATAAATTATACTTAATTTCCTATGTTGAAGTTGTTTTGTTTGTTATGTGAATTGGTGATTGATCTCCTTGTCCTTATCTCAACTCATGAGCTGTTTTCATTGTATTTCTCCCCCTATACTGTTAAGGAATGGGAGAGAGAATAGTGTGCTCATCTATGTTAAGTCACCACAGATATAAAGAAAGAATGAAGGACATAAGAGCCCGAAAATATTTAAGAGGTAAATAGAGAATATATTTAGCAGTTAGACCTCCTAAGAGACCAGATCTTCTAGGTTCTTGCTTCCTAATTTCCTATGTTCCAGGAAAATGTCCAAATGTAGATGTTTCTTTTGTCAAATAGATGTTTGGCACAGCTGAGGAAATCAGTATACTAGAAGATGGGTGGTAATATATCCTGTCATTCATCCTGTATTTGACATAAAGAATCTACATTACAGTGTTGGCAAACGTTTAGAAGACTCAGCTGCACATGCATTTTCATACTTCTGAAACAGATACCTAGGGGTCTATGTGAATCAGGTAGAAATTGGACAAAGAGTAAGAAAGTAGAAACTTTGACTGTCCTTGTATTCCACTGTCTTACTTGACTTCTTATTCCTAAGGGTACTGTGAAAGTGATACGTGTAATCTGCCATAATAAAACTCAGTCTGCCACAAAGGGCTGCTTGAAGGGGCAGTGTAGGAGTGCATGAATAAGACAACGGCAGCTGAATGGCCAGAGGGAGTCAGAGCTAGCAGATCTTCCTTAACTTTTCATTTTTTACAGGAGTCTGTTATTCCAGCGTCAGGCTATTGCTGATGACAAATAAATGTATCATATAGATTCCTCCTGCTTGTTTTTCCTTCTGTGAAATAGAGATAATTTCATGTTCTTCCTACTCATACTGAGAAAACAACAGTATTTACTCTAAAATTGTCTTAAATTAATATAATAATATTTTATATACAGCACAAATGAAAGATGAGTTCTCACTGAACTATTACAACCAGCCTAGAGTTTTGTGGCATGCTACATTATAACACATGGCAAGTCAAAACATTTTTTCCTCGTGTGGTTTCTTTCGCATTTGCATTCCTACCTCAGATACACCAATGCTAGAGCTTTCCTTAGACAATGAAGACTCTTCAGCCATTTTAAGGATTTATGTGTTCTCTGAAGACCTTCTACTTGAGGCCAGAAGAGAGATAGAAGATGGGAATTGCACATTCAAACTTGAGGACTGAGAGGGGTGGAAGATGGCTAATCTTTGATGCAATTTTGTGCTGTTGGAGTATGAGGAGATGGGTAGAAAACAGCATGCAGCTTCTGACTGGAAGGGACACCCTTTAAGTCCTAAAGAATATGTAGATTTAATGCTTTCTCCAAGTAAGGATACAACGTCGAAGAAATTATATATTAGAATGTAGGAGAATTTGGTTTTATTTTCACATTAGCAGAGAAGATAAATAAACTTCATTTAACAGCTGGGTTTGATCTCTGAGATACCAAGGACGTCTGTTCTGAAAAGACACTTCAAAAGCAGGTTGAGCTGATGGAAGTTATAGTCACAGCTATGCCATCTACCTGTACAGTAACAAGATTTCCTGATATTTTTCCTTTTCTTTGTCTCCGCTCAGCACAGCTCAGCAGAAATAAAAAACTTATGATTGTAAAAAAAATTAGACAGAAAAAGGGAAATATATTCTTCTTGAAATTTTGGTTATAAAATTTGTTTCTGCTGAAAGGTTAAAGCCTCAAGTTGGAAGGTAAGAAAAAGTCAGATTTCAGCTGATAAGATATGGAAATATTTTCATGTTCTGAGTAAAACATTAAAATATTGATATTTTTGCCGGTAATACTACTTTTTTGAAAAAACGTTCAAAATTCAACTGAAGTCTTTCAATTCAATTCAAGTCTTTCAAGTCTTTCTTTTGTAATTTTTTTTTATTTTAAGAGAAAGGGTTCTTGATCACAACTGACATTATCTTCATTTACAAATCATTTTGCATGTTCTGTCTTATAACTAAAGATTTAGGCTATTGGAGGAGTTCTGTAACTTCATATTTCCCTTCTATTTTTAAATTCAGATGGGTATAAAGTATCTAAGTTAAGATAGTAAGACCTACTTGCTCAGAAAAATGATCTTACCTTTCAGAACCAGTCAGAAAATGAGTTGAAGTAATTTCTGACTAATATCAACTTGATAGGCATAACCTGTCTCAAAACATTCCTAAAATATGCCAACTGGTTTATCTGATAGATACCCGAGCATATTAAAAAAATCAAAAGTAACTCTGATTGTTCACTTATAATTACATTTTGAAGATGATTATAGCCCAGAGGCTGACAAATTGAGAAGAAGAAAAGAAGAGTTTTCCAACCATTTGTTTTGTCTTGCTCTTTCCATACAAGGCAGGTATGACTGTCGCCATCTAATCATGAAAGTCTCATTAAACTGTCTTTGATTATCTCCCACATATGAGATTAATACATGATGGGTACACATTTTTTTTCACCATGAACGATGCAATTATAAGATGATTTCAGGAAGAAAGCACCAAGCTCATAATTATTTTTAACAGAAACACAGTATTCTTGTCAGATATTAAAAAGAGCTGTCTTCCTCATCAGCTAACATCTGAGTAGATTTCTGAATAAAAATTGATTTTAAAAATAATTACCTGAGTTCAGGTTAAATTATGTTATGAAAGAAGACAGAAAGGTACTGGATTAAAAAAATAATAATTGTGCAAGGTCAGTTTATACTTTATTGTTGTGAACGGAGTTGTGCACAGTACTGCACTGCCAGTAGATAAGGCATTTTCTCTGCCCCAAAGAACCTACAGCCTTAATGTAGCATACCAAAACAAAGGATTAAAGTTCAAAATAAGTTAGTTATTAGAAGTTAGAATTATTACTGTGTATTATAAACAAGATAGCTTAGAGGTGCATGTCTGGGGAAAGAGTGTGGAGTGAGTGAAAAGAGGGTCTGACAGTTGAAAGCAGAAAAATGTATTCAAGCAGGATAGAAGGAAGGAAGTAAAGCAGATAAAAGAAGCAGGAAAATGAAAGGATTGGGAAGAACAAAAAGAACAAGAAAAAGAAGATAAAAGCGGGGGTGAGGTGATGAGATATGCAAAAATCTACAGACACTTAGAAAATTAAAAACACACCCTAGTGTGTACAAAACTCACCCACACCTTCTTTTCACATACAGGTCACTTTTATGCTACTTGATAGTCCCATAGATATGCACTTCATTTCACAAATATAAAAGCAAATAAAATCCACAGCCAATTAACTTCCAGCTTAAATCAGATACAACCTCAGCTGAGCAGTAATTTATATACACATTGAGCTTATTACCATGATCCATCCCGTTGATTACTAGTAGAGCTAGACACAGTCCTGAAGTTTGGTATGTAAACAGCTACAGGCTGACACCTCTATGAGTATGTTTCCCACTATAATTCCAGTTTACTGTTACGCTTATTACTAAGAACCTAGTTTCCTTTAGAAAGAATAAAAGTGTACTGATGGTACCTACTGTGATGCAGGACATGGAGGTGCCATCACATGAGATCTTTGGGTGGTGAAAGAGGAGAGGTAAGAAAGTTGAGAAGTGACTGGGAGACATTGCTTTTGTGTATACTCAAGACCACAAACATCAATGTTGGAATGAGGGTTTTCTCCTTGTTTCATTTGGTTTGGTGGTCAAATCCATTTTTCTTCCAGGGCTCTGGCGTCTGGATACCAGTGGGTAAGAAATTACAGCAGTGGGCTTTGAGATTGTATTGACAAACTGTTTCAGAGTTTGTGCTGGGAAAGTTAATTACTGAATGAATACACCTTGAGCAAGAACCCATCTTTCTGGCTGTGTGTATGAGCAGTAAAATTTGAGAAGACATTTGAAAGCTTATATAAATGATGATAAATGGTGAATGCTAACATAGACACATGTTCATTAGGATGTTACACAGACTTCTAAGCAGAAAGACAAATGTATATATAGATGTAATAGTTACAGGAGGGAGTGATAGCCATAACCAAACACCCACACATTTTAATCCTAGGAACATTTCATCAGATGCTTATAGCTCTGAGAATTCCATTTTTACAGACAGTGTATGTGTTACTTGCAGCAGGGTGATCTTGCACTGAAAAAGGCCTACTGCATACATGCAGCCTGACACAGGATGTGATTTTATGAAGAGGTGATATCACTCTTAAAAATTCCTGCCTCATTTTGAATATCTATTTTCTGAGGAAAATAAAAGGTAAACAGGTAAAAAAAAATATTATTTCGTGACAAAAAACCTCAACACCATATATTTGCAATAGAGTAAATCCAGAATACATTTGGACTACTGTGTCTAGCTGTGGCCTTCTCAGTTCAAAAAAGACAGGGAACTCCTATAAGGAGTCTAGCAGAGGGCCACAGAGAGGATAAAGGGCCTGGAGCATCTCCTGGAGGAGGAAAGGCTGAGAGACCTCAGTCTGTTCAGCCTGGGAGTTCACTGAGAGGAGATCTGATAAATGTTTATAAATATCTAAAGGGAGGTGGGAGGCAAATGGATGAGGCCAGGCTCTTCTCGGTGTTGTGTCACGATAGGACAAGGAGCAACGGCCTAAAACTTGAACATCAGAAGTTCCGTACTAACATATGTGAGAACTTCTTTACAGTATGGGTGATGGAGCACTGAAACAGGTTGCCCAGAGAGGTTGTGGAGTCTCCTTCTATGGAGATATTCAAGACCCATCTGGATACTTGCCTGTGCAACCTATTGTAGGGAACCTGCTTTATCAGGAGGGTTGGACTCGATGATCTCCTGGGTCCCTTCCAACCCCTGCAATTCTGTGATTCTGGGATAAACCCAGTGAAGTTGAAGCAGAATTTCTTCGTTTTCAAAGGTGAATTTCAGAAGCATTGTTCCTGCAGTACGTAGACATTTCTGTTTTATTGGTCAGGATGGTCATCTTCTCTGCGCTCAGGGCCACTTATTTTTAATGGATCTGATCAATACATACAGCATCTAATTCATCTAATAAACACTGCCATGCTTGTCCTGCCTTTAAACATCTCTCCAAGCAATGCAAACATAGTGGTATCCTCAATGTTATTGTTGTGCTGACTCACAACCAAATAAAATTGCCTTGCTGGTTGAACCTGACCAATGGACCTCCAGTTGGCCTGCTCTATAGATAATGAGGAAGAGGAGAATGCTCACTGCAAAGAGCAGAACATAGAGGCAATCTCTCCTGTTTTCAGTGTGCTGACTCTTCCCTGTTTGCTGAAGACCTGAACATTTGCTGAACATCTGCTGAAGCCTTTGTCATGTTTTGGAGAGGATGGGTGGCTGCACTGATTGACTGTCCACCGAGAAAATCTGTCCTGGGAAGAAGGGTTGCATAAGGAAACCCTTAGAGCCAAGTGCTTCAGAGGGTTGCAGTCCTTTCCTGCACAGTGCAGGTGAGGTGGGATGGTTAGTTCTTTTCACACTTGTTGACTCAGTTCTCTGGACTTTTTGCTGCAGAGAGAAATTAAAATGTAGTCTGTCTGGTGTATGTCTTTCCTGCACTGAAAACAAGCACATTAAATGTGCCACTGTTATGTGCAATTGCTATGCCTTCCCCAGCTTTTCTAGCAATTATGGGGAAGTGCCTATCACTTTGATTACAGGCGCTGGCAACTTTGCCACTTCTCTTTACAAACTTCAGCTCTGTTACCCCAACACCAGTGGAGGAGATAGAGGAAAAGGAGATAACATCACACACTTGTTCTGACTCCTATCACCATGTACCAGATTTTCACAAGCAGTCTGTCATGCTTAGAAGTGATGGTGGTAAATTCTGTTTAGCAGACTAGAGAAAGAACTGCCTCAGCAGTATACACTAAGAGGGATGACAGCAGGAGTAGAAGGGCACTTATTCAAATTTGTGTCAGATAGGGGTTGCTATGGACAACCTATCTGTTTGTTTGGAAGTTTTAATGGAAAGTTTAAATATGTCCAGAATACCTCTTTGGAGATCAAGAAGAATTACGTGTCAGATAATCTTATCTACAAGCAAGTAAGAGATGTGAGACCATGAGACATGTTTTCCAGAAATAGCAGAATTGGACTAATGTCTGGCCACAGAGAAGAGCTTGACACTAGAAGGCAGGAAAGAAGTGCTTCTATCAAAACACTCATAAAAATGTTATTATTAGAACTTCAAAAGTGAGTCTGGACAATTTAAGATTCAGGCAGCTGCTCCTCTTTGAGGAAATAATTTTTTGAAGGCTTTGTGGGTTGTTTTTTTTTGTTTTGTTTTGTTTTGTTTTGTTTTTGTGGTAGTGGTTACACCACTGAAAAAATGACAAATACATCTGAAAACCATTGGTGCTGCAGCCTGTACTGTCATCCTTCATGTCCAACAGGTTTCATGTAAATGCTCACAGAGGGAAGTTTATAGGTATCTTTAAGTAGTGTTTTGTCTGTCTATAACCCATTGCTTCTCTGTGCTGTGTCAGAATATTTGGTAATATTGCATCATCTCACTCAAGTAATATCATGTTGCTGGCTTAGTATCTAAAAGCATGTGGATTAAAAGCTGAAGCAAAGTCTAATAAAAAAGAATTATATTGTTAATAGCTAAACAATGTTCACTCTTACATGCTAATAAAATTTTCTTGCTTACGTGCCAACCTCATGAAATGTGTGGTTTTGGAGGAGGTCACCTACTGTTGGAATTCAGCCATTGGTACTTTCTGTGTACCTTTGTTTATGAATCAAAAGTCCGACGAGACTTTTTGATATGATGGAGTCTAGTTCTAGGTTGTTGGGTTTTTTTTTTTTTTGAAGTAATACAGTTCTGCACTTCTCAAGCTTATTGCCAGCTGAACTTTGCTGAAGAAAGCATCTTTTTATGGCTTTTACTTTTTAACAACAGTTATAGACATATTGAGCAAAACTGCATAATACCATTGACAGGAGAGAAATTGTAAATCCATAGGATTTTAAACAAAGGAGAACTTGTCAGTATATGAACTTCTACTTAACAGGGCTTCAGTTTTAACAGCACACAAGCATCTCTTGTCTCATTCTCTTTCAAGCCCAAAACTGCTGTTATCAATGTAGACATGTGACAATTTACTGTTGGAAACAGTATTAAAATAGATAGCATTATACATAAGTCTACATTTGGTAATTTCAACTTAATAATTTCCAGTTTAAATTCATTATCTGTGTATTTTTCTCCAAATCTTTTGTACACATTAAGACAAAGTAGAGTTCCCAGCTTCTGTGAGGCAGTGAGGTCTTCAAAGCATCAATGAAGGCATCTTAATGCTTTATGACTGCTCATATTTGAGTATATAGCTACCCTAAAGCACTCTCATGTATCTATTTGTTTTAGGCTGCAATTCTTTTCCTGAGTATAAATAAATTATACAATGTACATAAGCAAAAATAATTGTGTAATATGTCCTGGATGGCCTTTCTAACAACTTCAAAGCTGTTAGTGTTTAAACTGGTTGACTGACTATTTAAACTGTAATGATCAACTTACCGAAAAGTAATGTGCAAAAGTAATATGTGAATTTGTTTGGTTTTCAGTGTTAAAGGCCCACAACCCACAATATTCCCTCTCTTTCTCTTAATTTTTAGATTGCAGTTAGAGACTCTGACTCCTCTCTCTACCAAATACAATCTCAATTTTGTAACAAATACCGAACAATGTTATCCATATACTAAACAGATGAAAAATCAACTTTTCTCTCTAGGAACATTTCTTTATTTTTTTTAATGCTACATGAAGGTAAAGCTTCTGTTGTTTGTATTTGAATTGTTAGCCACTGTCTCCCTGGCACTAGTGATTGTGGGAAGGAAATTCCAGTGAGGGATACATTTACACTGCTGTTTTGTTACTGCAGATAGTGCGAACATACTCAAATGAGGCAACAAAATCCCTCAAGAAAGCTGAGTAAATAGTTTAGAAGTCAACAAGTATACCCAGCTTCATGCTGCTGCACTACACTGCTACCAGCTAATTGCCAGTTTTAGGTCTAGTTTGTGTAAAACTAGCTTGGATATGTTTTTCAAGCCGCAGTGAGCCTTTCAGAGCAAGTGCAGGTCTACCTTTAGAAGAAATAAAAATAATTCAAGAAGTAACAGGCTGATGAGGTTGGTGAAGTAACCTGGGATGCTCTCAGTGCAACCACGGCAAGCACTGCTGATGTTGAAGACTCACAGCTGCAGAAGTTAAGCCTGACAGAAAATTAAGAAGTAGAGAAGGCATTAGGCCATTTCACAGGCACTGGACTGGAATTGCTAATCCCTTCTTTTGGGGAAATGAATCATTTATATTCTGCGATTCCCTAACAGCAGTTGGATTGATCTGCCATTGTTGCCCAAATTAGTAGTTCTCAGTAGGCCTCAACTATTCCAAATCAGTTACTACATTGGTTTGATCAGTGAATCAAATTACACAATCCTGTATAATCACAGTCCATTTACACAGTTAGTTTTTTGCTATCATAATTTATAGGAGCCTTATTACATGCAGTCATGTATCTCTGCACCTTTGATAATCCTCCTCTCTGACCACTAACAATAAAAATTATGGGTGTCCACTGGATTAAATCTCTTGTCTAAAAAACATTAACTAGAATTTTTTTTTTCTAGTTTATTTCACATTATTGAAATCACAGAACTTACAGGACCGGTAGCTTCAGAGCCCAAGGAAAATGATAGCTACTTTTTTTTCTGATTTCAGAGAAAACCTATGCTAACATTTACATGTGCCAGTTGAACATCTTTCCACCAAACTGCGGAGTTAACTGGGAAACATTGTGCCTGCCACAAGTACTCTTTCTCCACTCTTTATTTCATACAAATTTCACTTGCAGAATAAAAGTATTCCTTAATGGATTAGCAATACCCAAATACAATTTCAACCTAAAACCAGCCATAAAAGCCATGTAAATTACTGCCAATTTAAAAATGAAACACAGTAAGATTTAGCCTCACATTGTAACTGGATAGGTCATGCCTTTGTAGATACAAGAAATCTGAGACATCGTTTATATCTACAAACAGTATGGCATCTCAGATTGTATCAAAGTATCAGCAGACTGCACTTTTCATCATTTAAAAAGTGGTCCTAACTAAAAACATCAGACAGTCTTTATACAATTTGCCCTTCGAGCACTTTATGTTTTGATTAAAATCTTTGAGTTTAGACATGCTGCTACATTTTAGATGCTTCTTTTAGTTTAAATTCATCTTGTTTCTCATTTTGTAAAGCTGTGCTAAAAGAGAATTTAAGCATACTCAGTACTTACAAAAGAGAGCACAGCCCCAGGAACAAGCAAAGCTGTGATTTCATCAGTCTTAATACCAGATGTGTGCGTTACCACATTGCAGAACAAGCCAGACTTGTCATGGGTTGCACGGGGGTACACAATCACATCGCAGGCAGCCACAGCACATGATGCATTGATTCAGTCAGATTAATGTTTTGAATTTTGGTTTGATGTCAGCTACAGGAATACAGACAATAACACGTGGTGAGTATAAATACTAAATTCCATACAATATTTAATCTGTTTATCAGACACTAGTACATATTCATTACTATGAAATCACAGTCAAACAAAAAAAAGTTTCATAAATCTCTACTCATCAGAATGGCCTCTATTTATGTTGACTTCATTTGAAGTTAATAAGAGCATAAAGGTCACAGCAATCAACTGACCTCAAAATTTTACATTTTCTAAATAACAACTAATCAGTATTTCGACACTGCAAAAATATACTTAACATAAATAATCTTTGAATAAATGACACAAAATATACCTACTATCTGTGACGTTCTTTTTAATAGAAGCCCTACATAGTTTTTACTAGTTCTTGTGCAAATCAAAATATCTACCTTAAGCGGGATAAAATGTACACTGAGAATTGTAACCATTTTCCAAAGCTCCAAAAATTCATTTGGCAACAGGAAAAAAGCTTCACAAATCATGGGCAAAGTCTCAGAGACTGAAAGCAGCACCATCCATTATTTGCTGACATGTCCATATAGGCTCAGAGTTGTTTACTCCCTGCTATTGACTGAGCTCATCAGTTGTTACTAATGAATTACATTATTTGAAGCACCCAGGCAAGAAAACTGGGATGCCAGTGCTGAACAACACAGCCCATCAGCAACACAAAACACTTTTGCAAGCCTACGCAAGGTTCCTGGAGGTCAAAACAAAAGTGTTCAGCCATAGCATTATGAACACAATGGAACTGTAGATGTATAGACCTGAAAGGGCCTATTTTTATTATATAAACCTGTAACTTGTAGAGACCAGACCCGCGTATAGGAACTTAAAGAAGCTGACCCCAGGAAGAAATTATTCATATGGGAATTGCATTCTAACCATTTTAGTAAAGCCCTGTCAAAAGGCCTGGATTGCAATAATCAGTGCCAATCTCCAGGGCTGAGAACACTGCGCAGCACAGAAAAAGATGGCTTTAGTGACTCCAAATATTTTTCCATGTTCTGTCTTGTCTACAAGATACTATTCTTGGGCAAAGTGATTAAGAACAGAAAAATGCTAAATTCCACCAAGCCATATTCCAGAAATAAGCTCCAAATCCCAACATGTCACATCTGACAACATTAGTGTTTTTGACACTAGCAAACCATCAAGGTAGCTCTAATAGCTGTAAAAGACTCTAGGATAACAAGCAAGATCTCTATGCTTGCATTTATAAGTGAAAAGAATGAAAAAAGAGAGAAAGCATTTTCCATGCTACAAACATGATAAATTTCTGTAAGACTCTGGTGGTTTTTACACGGATGGGCAGCTCAGCACCACTACACCACCCTCACTCTCTCCCCTCAGAAGAACAGGATAAGAAAATCCAGTGAACAAAAGCTCACAGGTTGAGACAAGGGCAGGGAGATCACTCACCAATTGCCACCACAGACAAAACAGGGTCAGCGTAGAGAGATGAATGTAATTTACTGCCTATTGATAGCACACTACACTACAGTGAGAACTAAAAGCAAACTAAAAACGCCTTACCCTATCCACCCTCCTCTACCTCTTCCCCTGAGCAGTGCAGCATAACAGGGAATGGGGGCTGTGGTCAGTCATTAATGCTTCATCTCTGCTGCTCCTCCATGGTCACTCTCTGCCCCTGCTCCTCGTGGGGTCTCTCCCAGCTGCTGTTGTACAGCAGCTTTTCCCTTTCTTCAGTCTGCACCCCCAGAGCACACCATTGTCACTCATGGCTCAGCTCTGGCAGCAGCGGGTCCCTTTTGGAGCAGCTGGAGCTGGCTCTGCTCTGACATGGGGCAGTGCTGGGCTCTGCTCTCAGAGGCCACCTCTGCACCCCCTCTGCTGCCTAAACTTTGCCAAGTAAGCCCCAAAGTGTTGCTCACTAACAGCACTCACTAAAGATATAAAATTCTTCATGCATTTTCAACAAGATCCCAGAAATTGCTCTGCAATATGTACTATACAGTTTCCTTTTATTGATCCTTTCCACATTGAACCAGAAAGTGAACCAGATCTGGGATCGCACTTGATAAAATCCCTAGCAGTGGCAGAGTAAAAAGCACTCCTCTTAAACAACAGCTCAGATATGGGCATTAGCATGCTAACAATATCACTGTTTTTTACCGGTTCTAAGAGTGCATTTACCTTCAAGCTGAATAACAGCAGTGATAAAAATGACTCTTCAAAGAAGTGCATTAAAGCCTGCTTGCATGTCACCACACAGGCTTAGTGACTCAACATCTAGAAAAGTGTAAATGGAAGGATAGCACAGGATATTTGTGCAGAAAGTAGCACTCGTGGCTTACCTGTGGATCTCCCTCTCTTTCCTCCTGCAGATCTACACAGAGGAGCACAGGGAGCTGGGAACAGCAACCAGTCCTGCATGGCCTGCATAATGACAAACAATGACGAGTTAACTTTGAGGCGCATTGGAGCTACTCTGTTATTAATGCAACTTAGGAGCATGGATCTTAAATTGAGGTGTGGAAAGAAGTAAAGGAGAGCTGAGCTTGGTTTCATCTTTCCCAAACATCGTGCAATAGCAGCAGATTTCCACACAAGGTAAAGCAAGATGTATCCCGAAAAGGGAAGTCATGATGGGTTCAGAGAAGTGCAGTCTTTGAAAGGAGGTAACCAAGATCTTCCTAAGGTGGTATGCTTCAGTACAGCCTCTCCCTTGGGAAGTTCCCAGCAAATAAAGGTTTTTCTTTCATGGAGTTTTCAGTTAAATTAAGATGCTTCTATCACTTTTCTTTGTAGTAACAGCTTTTCTGTGAATAAATCCACCGAACAGAATAATTTTCAGCAATTCATAAAAGCTGCAAAGGTGTGAATATCTCTCATAGCAGTAAGGTGTTCACATTTCAAATTAATTAAGACTGTTTAAGTGCTAACATAATTACGGATGTCCGTCTCAATTACGTTTAGACTGGATGCAAGTTGGGACAGCAGTTATCAACAGATCATATGCTTTCAGATCAGTTACCTTGGTTTCCATTAAGGGCTGTGAAAGCATTAAAAATAGGCATTGTTATTAAACTCCTTCCTAGTTTATTCAGAAAGGTTTCTTCTTTTGCCTACCTATTTCCTTAGCAGAAATTTCCTGATACACTGCTTCAAGTTAAAAAAAAAAAGGATTGAGACATCTTCTTAGCTTTTTTTCCCCTCTCATTAGCAAATTTCCCATTCCTCAGTGTGATTACCCTTTACTACTGTACACACAGCTGCCAGCAGATATCTTTCACATGTCCTATCTCCTTAAAGATTAGTAACTTAGTCAAGAATAACTAAAAATGATTTCATGAAAAGCTTTTGCTTATTTCCTTCAGTGCTCCAGTTTTGATTCCAAGTGTCTCTTGAGCTTACTTTACTTCAGGACCAATCTGTCTGTGATTACTCAGTCTATCAGCCCATCTGGTGTCATCTCCATTCCTTCAGTGCTTTTAATACACTGGCCAACTGTATACAAGCCTGCTGGTAACATCTTCTTAAATTGTTATGAATTTTACAAAAGCTGGCATCTGGGGAGGGAAAAGGAATCCACATTAATGTTTGAGCAAAAGCCCCACATGTACCCAGTTTCTGCCTGACTGGACTGGCTAGTCAGTCAGAAAGTGCAAGTGTTGATCTTTCTCTGACTGTGCACATTATGGTGGAAAACCTTGAAGTGTGAGGCTTTGAGAAAGGAGTTGAGATTACTGGGTAAGATAAAGCCTTATGTGAGACACATATGCTCAAAAAAAATAATAGTTTATTCACAGAAAAATAAGAGTTGTAAGAAACACTTGTTGCACTAGAGTACATGGTTAATGATGGGACTCAGTAGGTTGGGTTAGACATGGTGATCTTGAAGGTCTTTCCCAGCCTAAATGATTCTGTGATTCTATGAAAAAGACTCTTAAAGAGTTATTAATGAAAAAATAAGAGTACCTGGTTTTGATTCATGAAAATAATTTTCAAACATCACCTCAAAGCCTGTTTTTAGACTGCCTGGGGAGTTTGGTTTTCTAATTTATCCACAGGTTCTGTTTTCACTGCTGATAGTTTCAACTCCAAAAATAAAAGACATATATATATACAGGACAGCTTAAATATGAGCCAGATGTCCAAATAACTGTGAGATTCTGAAGCCATTCTTGGAGGTCTGTTTGGGTACAGACATTGCCAACTGGCATATCCCCTTAAAAGACACTGATTTCAGTTTCTTCTGATTTTGCCAAATATTAACTGCTTGGCTCTTATTTTAGGCATCTTGATGATCATTTTTTTACTCTCCCATTTCTGTTCTTGCATTGGCCAGCAGAGAAAGATGCCTTTTCATGCTTCAACATGATGTGGTAGCTCTGAACAGGCCTGCTTTTCTTCAGTTCACATGCCAGCTGGCCAGATGGCAGATCAAACAGAAAGAGATTGAGTGGAAGCACATGGACTCTTTCAGAAACTGAATAGAAAAGAATTGGTGTTGGAGCCTAGAGGAATGGGTAAGGAGGAGAAGGTGCAGAAGAAGGCTGGACTTGGCTGCTCTACGTGAGCTTCCCTGGATCAAGAAGCCAGGGAACATTATGGAAAACTGAGACAAGAAACAGAACAAGGAAACTGAGAGAAGGGAAACTTTACAGGACTCTGATCACCTGTAATGGTAGAGATGGGCCAGAATTCTGGGACAGATAAAAAACTGGGAGGCAGGACTACAGACAGCTGGGACACGATAGAAGCAACAAAGGGGCATCAGTCATGCTTAGGAAGAGGTCGCAAAGTTATTTCTACAGGAAGGCTTACCTTGTTAATAGAGTGAGACAAGTGAGCTGCTTCCAAAAGAAGGGAACTATTGTCACTAGTTACTGCGCACGAGCTAGTCAGTTCATCCAAATATCGAGGCTTGTTACTAGAGGTGTGTCACCATGCTGATATAAATATACCATTTATCAGATACCACAAGATCTGTGCTTGTATTTCCTAATGTGTATAATATCATGTAGACATGTCAGCTCTAGTGGCATTACCTTGGGATTTCTGCAATCCACTCCATACTCACAAAGACATGCCCCAAACTATTAGAGCATACTCACTTCCAAAGCACCATTTTACTCTTCTATCCGTTACTATTTATGACACTCAATGTATCTCATCTCCCTGATACAGAGCTATAAATCAATTTGCTCTAGATCCAGGTCTCTCCCCAGACCAAGAGACAGCTATAATACTCTTCTTGAAGTTGGTGCACTTGAAGATGATTGAAGATGTGCTTTGAAGATAAAAAATGTGATAAAAGAATTAATTACTTTGAAACTGAACTATAAGATATCTAAAATTGGATAGCAAAAATTAGGGAATCTTTTGACAATTCTGACCTTAATTTTTGTGTGTCTCAATTTCCCAGTTATAAAATTAAGACAATAATGACACTTAATAATTTTGTAAGGAACCATAGATTAGCTAATTTTATGAAGTACTTACGTGCTATGGTGAGAGCACAGCACAACCAGCCATTAAGATATTAGGTAATTTTACATCCTTTGCAAGATTTGCCTGTTAGATGCTGAGTAAGATCTGATATCAAATATTGGAGGAAAAAGATAATAAGAGATAACATGAGTAACTAACCCTGCGATGAATAAGGGAGAATGTCTCAAAGAGGGAAAAAAATACCTATATAATCATGCAATTAAAAGTTGCCTCATAGTATATAAAAAAGGCAGAATCAAATTTGCACAGGAAGCCTTTATTTTTACATCTCTCACATTTTAAGCACCCAGCTTTGCAATTCTTACCACTGTTTTGGTATGGTTTCTCCATGTAACTAAATCTATTTTAATTACGTGAAAAGTTTATTGCGTAGTTTCTCTAGTTAAAGTAGTCCTCTAGTTTGATCAATCCTCTTTTTTTTTCTTTTTTCTGTTCAATGCTGAAGGGTGTACAAGAATTCCAAGTTCTGGTTTTCATAAATAAAATTATTTTATTGTTCTTTTTACTGTTATCACTTATTTCTGATTCCTTTTGTAAATGTTATTTTCATATAAAATAATTATTTTCATTATTATTACTGAAGTTTGAAAGTTCATTAAATTACATAATGCATGCAGTACATAGACTCAATTAAATGAATGGACAAATAGAGTTCTGAAACTTTAGAATTTCAGCTTTCATTCCAAAAAGATCCAATTAGTATAAAAAAAAAAAATAAACGACATTTGTTGTCCAATACAGTGCTCTTACACATGTATGTGCATGACAGTCTAACCTTCTGCTTAAGGGTAGAATGAATCTCCAAGAGAAGGAATTAGTGACTAGTAACAGGTCATTCAAAAAATGTGAATTTATTTAGGACAGAAAATAATAACTTCTGCATGTTTAGCAATTTGCATTTGATAAGCAAAGCACGTCACTTCAGCTTTAAATTTTCTAATAAAAGCATGCCACTTTATTAATTTTGTTTAAATCCTAATACTCTTCCTGTAAAAAATCCTACAAAACCAAGCAGTATGAAATGTAAAGAGCTTTCCTTCTGAGAGAAGAGTAACAGAGTGAACTGCTCCTTCTGCTTGGTAAGGTTTAGCCAAAATTTGTTGGGGTGATGGATGAAATGGTAAAAAAATAAGATCAATATTGATTAGAATACTGTTTTCACTGTATTTATTGGTGTTTAGTGCAGACTGTAGTTCATATACATTCAGACTTTAATATATTTACTATAACGCGTTATGTAATATCACAGATCACCAATAGTTGCATAAATTCATTAGTTTTGCTTATGAAATAACTCATGGCTATTACATAATTTCCTTTTTCATTTTTTTCCATTTCACTGAATGTTCCATGTGCTTAATTTTTATGTTAAATTCACTAATCTGAATATTTTCAGCTCAAACCTGAATATTTTAAGTCTAGTATGGATTGCTTCTATTTCCAGCTCTATTTCCACTTGTTATGATGTCAGTAATTCATTAGAGTCATCTACTCAATTCCATCATGACAGTAGTCCTGAGAGTTGCCAGTTGCTCTTCCACATTTCTCAGCATTCTGGTTAATGCATGTCTTTCTTATTAAGAAAGTAGATTCCAGTAGTTGTTATAAATTATGACACTATATTAGAACTTAAATTTTACACTATGTGGAATTAAAACTTTTCAGAAGAAGTAGGCTTTATTTAGAAAATGGAATGAAAACAAGGGAAAGCAAAATACCAAAAGTGAAAACTGCATTGCTGAGAAGTTATGTTACAACAGTATGTGTGCGCACATTTCAGGTGAGGGGATAAGAGAAATTACACAGCAGCCTATTAAGTTATTTGCCTATAAAATAGCTCTCATGGAACACTTCTTTTCACATCTGGAATTAGCTTGTATTGATATTTCTCAATCATCCTTTTCTCTCTCTTTCTGTCACTTTCAACTTAGGTCATACTGTCCCAGATTCAGACCACAATTCATTATGAACCTCCTTCACAAAAAAGTATTTCTGTATGAATAATATAGCAATTAAATGCTTAGGGTTACTTCCAATTCTGAGGTTTCTGATCAAAATCTAAGTGCTGTTGTTTACTTGTCCTTGATATCCACTATTCTTATGCTGCTCCTTATGGGTATGCATAACTGCACATGACACTGTATCTGCTGTTCTTCCTGTAGGTGTGGACAAGTTGCATACTGGTTCACGATGTAGAAAGTCATGAATACAATATGTTTCTGAGGTCACCTTCCTTACTGCAGTTTATGCATTAGTCTTCGGATGAGAAAGATGCAGAAAGATTTTTTAACAGGGCTTGTAGTGACAGGACAAGGAAAAATGGTTTTAAACACAAAGAAGATAGATTTAGATTCATAGAATGACAGATTGACAAGGGGAAATGGTAGAGGGTAGATTTAGGTTGAATACAGGGAGAAAGTCTTACAGTGAGGACGGTAAAGTACTGGGATCACCCTGACCCAAGTGCAACACCTTGCACTTGACCCTGTTTAACATCACTAAGGTCTCATGGGCCCACTTTTCAAGCTTTTCCAGATCCCTCTGGAAGTCATCCCTTCCTTCTGTTGTGTCAACTGCACCACTCAGCTTAGTGTCATCAGCAAATTTGGAGGGCGCACTCAATCTCACTATCCAATTAATCAATAAAGAAGTTGAAGAATGCCAGTCCCAAGATGGAACTCTGTGGGACACCACTCATCACTAGCTTCCACCTGGGTATAGAGCCACTGTCCACAACCCACTGGCCATGACAATCCAACCAAACCAAATCCTCTGAATAGTTCACCATTCAAATCCACGTCTTTCCAATTTAGTGATAATAACGTGATGTGGGACCATATCAAAGGCTTTGGGTTGGATATAAAGAACATCTTTACTATGAGAGTGGTGAGACACTGCAACAGGTTGCCCCACAAAGCTGTGGATGTCTCACCATTGCAGTTGTTCAGAGTCAGATTGGATGAGACTTTCAACAACCTGATCTTGTGAAATATATCCCTTCCCACGGCAGGGGGCTGGACTGAATGATCTTTAAAGGTCATTTTCAACTCAAAACTGTCTGTGATTCTATGATTCTTTGATGTGCTTTGTTCATCAAAATATTCTGGTAAGATTTGCCTTGTTTACTAGAAGGCTGAACTAAAATGGATTGAAGGAAATCAAAATGGAAACATTTTCTTTCCTTTCACTGCAAATCAGACAGCAAATGAAAACTGACATATACCTGTGAGGACTAGATCCAACACAGGACTTAAGTACCTATAAAACCTTTTGATCTCAGCATCACATGGTCTGTAAGAGGAGTAATTCAAAGCTTCTGGATGTTGTTCAGGCTTATAGGTTAGGTGTAAAGGTGCCCAGAGGGACAAAGGCATATAAAGACAGGTACCCTGGAGCTTTAAAATGGGAAAATAAGACCCCATGGAGTCAGTTTAAGTAACAGTTGAACAGGGCTTATTTGATGAGCAATTTTCAGAATTGCCTGAGGTCTTGTGCTAGTCATCAAAGCCCCTTGTTGGGTTTGAAATCATTTTGTTTATTTTATGCAGAAATAGCCCAGACTTAGATTGAAAGAAAAAAAAAAGAAAGGATAGCATTTCCTTCATTTTCAGAAACTTTAATGCTGCCTTATATTTTTTATGATAGGCTGCTTCATTCTAGCTTTCTCTACGTTTATAGCTCAGTGTAACTGATCTTCAGATATTTTTTAGTTTCAAAACACTCTTTTTTCCCTGTATAAATGATTCCAGTCTAAAGCAAGTTCAATTCAGCAAGGTCAACTGCCACTTTCCACGTTCATAATCAGACACTTTTAATGAATTGACTCCTTAGTCTATCAACTTTTTGTCCTAAGTTGAACTAACCTTATTCATTTACTTATTAAGTACAACTCAGAATAGGATCACCACCTAAATGTTAATATATTTATCATCATAGAATGCTATCAAGTTGGTCAAGCATGATTTCCCCTTGGTGAATCCATGTTGACTAACCTGACAGCCTTCTATGATGTCATCACTGGCTGAGTAGATGGGGGAGAGAGTGGATGTTGTATATTTTGACTTCAGCAAGGTGTCTGACACCGTCTCCCACACCATCCTTGTTATGAAAATTAGAAAATGTGGAATAGATGGGTAGACGGTGAGGTGGATTGAGAACTGGCTGAGTGGCAGAGCTCAGAGGGTTATCATCAGTGGTGCAGAGTCTGGTTGGAGGCCTGTAACTAGTAGTGTTGCCCAGGGGTTGGTGCTGGGTCTGATCTTGTTCAACATCTTCATCAGTGACCTGGATGAAGGGATAGAGTCCGCTCTCAGCAAGTTTGCTGATGATACAAAGCTGGGAGGATTGGCTGACACACTTGAAGGCTTTCTTCAACAAGACCTGAACAGACTGGAGAGCTGGGGAGGGAGGAACCTGATGAGGTTTAAGAAGAGCAAGTGTAAAGTCTAGTACCTGGAAAGGAATAACGGCATGCATCAGTACGGGTTAGGGAATGGTCTGCTGAAGATAAGCTCTGCAGAGAAGGACCTGGGGGTCCTGGTGGACAACAGGTTGGCCATGAGCCAGCAATGTGCCCTTGTGGCCAAGAAAGCCAATGGCATCCTGGAGTGCTTTAAAAAGAGCGTGGCCAGCAGGTCAAGGAAGGTGATCTTCCTCCTCTACTCTGCCCTGGTGAGGCCACATTTAGACTACTGTGCCCAGTTCTGGGCTCCCCAGTTCAAAAAAGACAGCAATATCCCAGAAGGAGATCTCTGGACTTCTATCGCAGAAGTTAACAATTTTCCATTTCACATAGCTAGAGTGAGTAGAGAGAGTCCTGGAATGTTAGAATTTAGGAGTATGTTTTGCCCACTATACTGTTCAGGAATTTGACTATTTCAGATTAACCATTCAATATCCTACTGTACTCAAAGTATTCAAGTATTTCGAAGTCTGATGCACAGTATCTCTTGCAGCTACAACAACGTTATTGATAATGTACAGAAACTTTTCACCTTTTCTGTCTGCAATCATTTTACATAATTTCTGTTTTTGACATGAGATAGTCCAACAATAAGCCAGGAGCTAGACTCAGTGATCCTTGTGGGTCTCTTCCAACTGTGGATATTCTATGATAACCAGTAAACTTTTGTTTGACTTACAGTATCCTAAGTAATAATCATATGTAGTCCATGTACAAGGAATCCTCCTAACCCCATCAACTTACAGTTTCACATCTAAACATGTATTTAAAAATAATACATATTCTTGAGCTTTAGGATTTCAAGATAGACCTTAAGAATATGTACTACATTAGCAAAGTGTTGATCCTTCCCTCTTCTCAGCATTGATTTACAGGAATACAGTGTCCACTTCCAGCCTCTGCAGTATACTGGAGAAAGCCTAGCACAGGGCCACAAAGATGATCAAGGGACTGCAGCACCTCTCCTAGGAAGAAAGCTGGGACTATTCACCCTAGAGAAGGCTCCAGTGGATCTGATCAATGTCTATAAATACTCAAAGGGGCATTATAAGAAGATAGAGCCAGGTTCTTTACCTTGGTGCCCTGCAAGAGAACCAAAAGAAAAGGGCACAAACTGAACACAGGAGATTCTGTTAGAAGGAAAAACTTTGTTATTGCCTAAGTGACAGAGCACTAGCACAGATTGCCCAGAGAGTTTGTGAAGTCTCCTCGGTGGAGAACTTTGGAAGCTGCCTGGACACCGTCCTGGGGAACTTATTATGGACCAGATGGACTGAGAGGTCCCTGCCAATCTCAACCACTCTTGGATTCTGTGACATTAACAGAGCTAACTGATGACTCCAGTGTAGGGATTGAATAGCTTTCATAACTCTTAGTTTCATCTCCAAAGTCAATTTAAGTACGAGAGAAATCAGACATTCTGTTGCTGATAATATTAATAGACACCATCGAGTAATAACATTATTTCATGATCTCAAGCTAAATTTTGATTATTGCCCAGTAATTGGAGTTAAAGACTGGGGACTTTAACACACAGGTGAGAGAGGAGCATAAAGAAAAATTGTTTTTTAGTGAAACTCTGTGGACAGCTTTACTATTCTAGAGATGGAGTAAATTCTGCCAGAATTAAAACTGTTATAGCAAGGAAAGTAAGTATAGAATCACAGCATCACAGAAAAATGTGAAGCTTGAGTATCCATAAGCATGTATACTTTTCAGAACAGCTGATCCAACAAAAAATATTATCCTCCTTTAAACTCTGCATCACCTATATTTTTCCTTAATCATAGTCTCAGTGACACTATTTCTACATTAATTCTGAAGACAGCTGGATAAAGGTAGAGTAAATTGTGCTTATTTCATTAACTGCATATATTGATTGACAATTTCATGCAAATTGTACAAGAGGTTTATGGGAAAGTATTTTCTAAGCTCATGTGTGAACTCATTTATGATTCAACCAATAAAGGATCACTAATCATTAGTCATTTGTGTTTTCTGAACAAGTGTGTGGGCAGCTAGAAAAAGATGGAATGTTTTGGGAATTTCTTTACAGCTAAAACATTGGTTATAACTTTCTTGTCTATACATTTATGTACAGCTCAAGAATCTACCTAGAAAAGAATAAACCTGCCATCTTCTAGCTGCTATATTCAAATGTAAAAGGTTCATATGTTTGAAGATGTAACTTTCTATGCTGCTGAGACTTTCATATGATTTTGTTATTTGATGTAGGTTGCTTTACTGCTTGATTTATTCTTCATTTCTGCATCTGCCATTATTACTATTGATGGTCAGAAACCTCCCAAAGGCATCTTGAAACCTTTATTCCTTCCTGAACTTTAGCATTAGAAAAAGGTTACAGTGAAAGTATGCTTGAGTTTACAAAGCTCATTAGGACCAAAAGCACCCAAGTAAACACCAAGGTAACACCGAGGGCTCCAAGCATCCACTATAACCGTACAGGGAGGAAAAGTAGCTTCAGGCACTTCTGGGATTGGAATGAGGCAGAGACCTTTCATCCCTTTGCCAACCTCACCTTCAAGCACAGAGGTGAATGCTAAGCCAAAAGTGGGTCCTGGTAAGTGCCAACACAGGCCTGTCAAAGTGGTAAAAGCTTTGAAAACAAGCCATGTCCAAAACAAGCAACAAATTATTCCTTCTAGCCCTATTTCATTTTTCTCTTTCTATGCATTTATTTACAGGGCTCTCCTTTCTTTTCAGACAGAAACAACACAGGAGCTTATGTGTGAAATCTCCTCTTGACCAGAAGATCCTTAAAGCTAGAGAGTGCCTACATAAACCCTATGCACTTATTTCAGGACCTTGGCCACTGCCTACTGCAAGATTCAGAGCCAATGTTCACTAAAACACTAACAGCAAACAACAGTGGAGGGCTTACCATTCCTTAAGGGAATTACTTTGCCTTCCTACAGAGAGCTGTGCACTCACAAAACCCCATACTGAATAACACAGCATAAATGGGAAGAGTTATTTTCCATCACTAATGTATCAACAGAAAACTTTTATGCCAATCTAGTGTCCTGAGTCTCAAGCTAGCTTTTCATAATTTGATTCTTACTTATACACAATGTCAATTCATACATAATAATTTAAATAATATTTAAAGTGTGTGTTATACAAAATTCTCTGCAGTTTTCCCTTTTACTAAATATATAATATTTTCATTATTAAATCTCTGCGTTACTCCAAAGGAGTAACTCCAAATATATTTTTCCTTTATTTCTAAATACTTAAGCACTGAATCTCAATCACAAAATACACTGTTAAAATTTTGTCATTCCAATTCCAGCAGTATTTTGTATATAATTATATAATTATATATATTAATTTTCTGTTTGGTCTTGTATTATTTTCTACTTGCAATAGTAATAATACAATAAGCACTATTTCCAAAAGAAATTTCCAAAGGTGAAGTAAGGGCAAATGAGAAAAGAAAAGGAAAAAAAGAAAAGTCAGTTGAAGGATATACTTCGGAAGTTATGACAACCATATGAATGCCACCTGGGCAAAAAGATTTCTAGGATTTAGTCTGAATCACTAGGACACATAAAATCTCAGAAGGCCTCAGAAAATATGGAGGTTTAGGTAACCTTGAAGAACATACCTAACCATCCATGTAGGTATTAGAGCAGTCCTCAGAGGAGCTTCCCTCTTTGTATCCAGCCCTGTTTCACAGCAGAGCTATATGTTTTGTGATGAGCCACATCAGATGGCCTCAGGCACCAACTGCATTCCCAAGCTGAAGAGTCCCAGCTTGTGTGGTTCTTCCTCAGATGGAAGTTCTACAGCTTTGATCACTCCTCTCACCCTGCTCTTTTACCCTATCTCTAAGCTATATATTTATTAAGCGCACACACACACAAAATGAAGACTGCTGGATTTTTATTTATTTACTTGTGTCTCAAAAAATAGAACATTTGCAATAATTTTTTCACCTGTTACCACAGGTTTCTTAAAGGAAACCCTCAGATTATCTTCACAATTGAACTTCCTGAAGTCACATCTATAAGTTTGCAAACGCTTTGATACAGGACCTGACCAAGGAGAGAAATCCACTATACAGTAGATAGCACAAATACCCAGGCCACAATATATGGGTTAGGAACATTTATGAAAGGCCTTGATTTCAGTTCTTTGTATGTGAAGTACTGGCTGTTTCTTGAAAGAAACAGTGGAGGACAGTGGTAAATTAATCAGTGTTTTGACATTCCCAAGCATTTTTATTATGTCCTTATAAAAAAATTAATGTATCCCTGACTTAGGAATACAACACCAAAGGATCAGTTTATGATTATTTAATTAAAAAAAAAATAAAACCCCACATACTGAGAGTAAGATATTAGCTTCTCCATATTAATTTTTATTCTTCTGCATCATTTTTCTCTCTGCTTCTGTATGAAAGGTGGGAGTTTCATATCAGTATTAATCTACCTTTGTATAAATGCAGTACAGTTCCTTTTATACCCATACATATATCCATATCTGTAATCATACATTTCCTCTGGTTCTAAAATTAGTGTGTAAAGTCTCTGTGCTTATCCTTTAGATGAGATGGTCTTTTATTTGTAAATATCACAAATCTTCAGGATTTTACTCTTTCTACATCTGTTTAAAATCAGTGAAGTTTAATTCACAAATGTCATGTATCATATAAACACTTACTGATGGAAGTTCCCTAAATGAAATCATATTAAGTAGGAATAGAAGTCTCATTCACATAAATATTTATCATTAATAATAACACATATTCTAACCTTATGGGCTGGTGTCATTGTATATGTGATAAAACGCTTTCATCTTCTGCTTGCATTCAGTTGGACTCATACATAGCAAGATATTCTGTCATTTAAAAAAAATAAATCTCATACTTTCTCATACTTTACAAATGGAACCTCACAGAGATGACTGTCCATCTATAACATCATCGGAATTCCTAGGTCACTTCAGGTAATCACTGTTCTTTCTGCTAATATTCTCAGCATGGTGATATCAGTAGTTTCTTTCTTCTCTGAACAAGCTACTTCTAGAACAAGAACTTTATTGTAGGGTTCCAGTAATATGATTTCAATCATTAGGATACAATTTGGTCTTGCCCAATGTTCTATTTCCAAAAACAGCAATGGGAAAGGCTGTTCAGGTAGGAGAGAGACTGGACACTTTCTACAGTCCATTCCCTCCCCTGCTGCAGCACCACAACTCTAAGAGTAAGTAAGTTCACTGACTGCTTGGTGCTTGCTAATACTGTCTGTATCCACATCCTGTGGTCGCAAGATCCACGAGTTTGCTATCTGCTGAATAAAAACATTCTTTATTTTAACAGTTGACTATAGGTATCTATTTTTCAAAAGACATCATCCTAGCTGGATTTTGTGCAATGTCAGGTCTTGTACAGCTACTGGAGGGCTTCTGTTGATAATCCCACACACTCCCTAAGTGCGTGAAAGAATCTGCATCAGCATTTTCCATCCCCTTTTTCTATTTTCTATGTATAAGATTTCTCATGATTTAAAAGATCCACTTTAAGTTTCCTTTGTCTCTTTTCTCATCACTCTGTTTACCTACCAGTCTTAAAGTTGGCATGGTGTAATGGCTATGCAGAGAGAATACCTTTCTTAGTTAGCAACAAAAGCAATGGTAATAATTCTTTATTATTAATGATATTGTTGCTGTTATTTTATATTATATTTTTCATTTGTATTGCATGTGTACATGTGTATAGCTGAAAACAGATCAGTTTCTCACTGAGCAGGGCACTGTACAGGTACAGAAAAAAACTCTTCTTGATCAGATACTAATGTTGCAAACAAAACAAACAAACCAAACCTAGGTTCGCTTTTCATGTAGATTTCCTTATTTAGAAAACTATGACTGGTCTCATTACTGCTTTTTGTTTGTGCTAAGCCTCCACTCAAGCACTGATTTTTATAAGACAGTAATACTTGTAAATTTCATGTAATGAAAGTCTACTCAATTTACTCGAGGTCAAAAGTCCTTTGGGGATCATCTGCCCACCTTCTTACCCTCCAAATTAACTTCAGAAAATAGATCTGCGCTTTTAGAAATGTATATGGCTCCACCTCTTCATGGACAAGTTTCCACAGAAACATCTTCTCCTTCCTGACCACACATTTTCCATGGAATAAAAAGGGCTTCTTCTAAAACACAGGGAAATTCTTTTCACAGGTGGGGGGTGATTCTATATCAGTAAGCAGCAGTTCACAAGCTTGCTAACACCAGCTATTTTTGCTTGTGCATTCCACTACCTGAATTCTCAGTGCAGCAGAACCTATTGCTCAGTAGCCACCAGATACGTACTTTCATCTATGTATGTTGTTGTATAGACATTGCATATTTTCACTCCTTTTTTTTTTTTTTTTTCTGTCTTACAGGCAAGTCCAAAGTTGCAGTAGAACTGTGTTTACCTTCAGGAACTGGACCTACCCTGCACTCACTACAGGACAGTGAGGGATAGAAGTCTGCACCAAGAGCCAGACTGGATGAACTGTTATTGATAAGACGTAATTATTACGGTGACACCACTCACGGAAAAGCTGTTATGTCCCACAAGGGTAAAGTCTATAAAGAATTTCCTACCTGTGGGCTTTAAATGACTAAGATCCGTGACCCTGCTGGGAAGATGGTCATGTTTTGGATGAGCCATTCCGAGAGGGCTCACAGCAGGGGACAGCCACCTCAGTGTTCGGGCTGCAGCAGGGCCCAGAGGGCACTGTGGGCTCTGCCATTTCTTTAACTGAAGACATCACCAGATGAACAGCATTTTAAAGAAATTTAACTATGAAAGGCTTACGCCCACATTACCTAACTCGGTACAGACAGATAACGCTCCCTTACCGAGTCTTTCTTCCTGCAGTTAAGCTGGAAACCGTGACTCAAGGCTGAGGGGTGCATTTCTCCTCAGCTCACGGCGCAGCGTCAGCGTTATCTCCCGCCTCCCCCTCCCCAGGGGCCACCTCCCCCTCCCCAGGGGCCACCTCCGTTCGCAGGCCCGTCCGGCGGGCAGCGCAGGGCAGGGGAGAGCAGGGCAAGGCAAGGCAAGGCAAGGCAGGGCCGGGGGCCCCGCCGCGCCCCTGGGAAGGCGCTGCCCTTCGCTCGGCTCGAGGGAGGGCCGGGCTTCCCCAGTTCAGACAAGTTCTCGCCCCGCTTCTGCGGCGGCGGGTTTTGGTGCGACACCGTCCTGACATGTTGTAACTGGTTTCCACACCCACCGCGCCTGAGAGCGACGGGAAGTACCTGCGAGGAGCCCTGCGCCGCCCTGACTCGCCGCGGCCGCGATCGCAGGAGCTGGGTCCCCCGCCGGGCCGGGAAGAGCTGGGAAGAGGCGAAGTCCCCCCCGCGGGGCAGCGGCGCCGTAAGTGGTTCTCCGTCCGCCTACCGCCGGGGCCGGCCCGGCCGCTCGCCCCCCTCGGGCCCGGCCCGCTCTGTCAGCGCCGGTACGGGGGACCGGGCGGGGGCAGGCGGCCCTTGGGAAGGGCTCCCCCGGGCGGCGGGGCCGGGGCGGCGCTGAGGGGCGCTGGGGTGCCGCCGAGCCCCGCTGGGCGCTGCTACCCGCCCCGAGGTGGCCGGAGGTGCCACACGTGCGGTGTCCCCACGGCTGGGGCGTGCCCGAGCACGTGGTGGTGCCCGCGGAGGGCTGTTTTGCCTGAAAAGTGAACTTCCAGCCTCAAAAGTGGAGGAGTGGGAACCTTTGCGGTGTTGTTTTTGTGTTTGGTTTTGTTGTTTGTTTTTGCTTGGATTTCGTGCAAGCGATGGTACAGTTGCCTGTTACCGCCTGGTGTTAGTAAGTAGCATGTGCCATTGGTACAGTTCCTTAATGCAGTGTTTGGCAGAGAGCAGGTGCAGAATACCCGCTTGTGCCCTGAAAGGCCACACAGGCCCCAGGGCACCAGGCTCCCAGAACCCCAGAGACCACACGCAAAGGGGCTGGGACAAGAAATGTCCCTTTTCCAAGGTGGAGAGAGGGAAACTTTGTGTGGAAACTGGGCAAGTGATCAGAGAAGGGGCTGCAGACGTCTCTAGGAGAGCACCACGGCCAGGGTCTGCCCAGGGACCAGCTATGAGAGCCTGAGGTTGGGGCTGCTCCCCAGAGTTGCTGAATAGGAAATGTTTGAAATCCTGAGAATATTAGTTAGGCAGAGAAGTTGCTTGCCCTCAGCTCTAGCCTGGAAGGCTGTACTCTTGGAGGCACCCTAGAATACTGTGTCATTTTTTGCAGTGGGCATTGCTCATCTGTTGTTTTAGTGGAAGCTAGGGTGCTCTCTGTATCTTCCCATAAAAACACACACTTTTCTTTAAACTTTTCTACTTGCTGGACTCAGGGTGGGTGATAGAGTGGACTGGAACTAACTTTCTCAGGCTATGAACAACAGCTTTCCTGGTAGCATTTGTGATCATGAGTCTTACAAAGCGTAGGTGACATCTGCAAAGGTGGGAGGATGGGTGTCGCTGAGGTCCTGAAAGCCTCCAGAGAAGAAGCCTCATTCAGCACAACCTTGCTGACGATAGAAGTGTTTGCTTTAGGAGGATAAATCCTGATCTTTGAGGAATCAAGCTGAATGTGCAGAAGTTATATATGGTTGAAAATGACATCAAAGCGTTCTTTTAGAGTTTTGTTTAAGCCTCAATCTCTCTGTCAGAAAATTTATTGATTTCATAAATATATTTTCTACAAAATAGCTCTTGCCTTCTGAGGAGGAAAAATCACTGCTTCAAGACTTCTTGTCAAATACACCTGCCACTGTAATTTTGAGTTTTCTTTTGTTTCTTCTCATGAATGCACCACGTGCTGGTGTCCTTACTTCAAAACACTGGAACTAGAATTATTTCATTTGTCTCATCTGTTCTGTGATTTATTTCCATGCTGACAGTTTTAACATTTACTTCTTAAAGAAATATATATAGCTTTAAACTTCTTTTATAAACAGCACTTGTAAATCAAAGATCAGCATGAAAGATGCTACCTGTAAAATAACTATTCCTGTTTAGAAGACACTGAGCTTAACTTATTGTATTTGATCCATGCAACAATTAATGGTCACAAATGCACACACATGCAGTCATTTTCTGTATTATATATATGTAGATGTATATGTGTTCATAACATTCAATATTTTATATTGCACAACTTCACATAATAAATACAGTCCTGTTCCCTAGTGCTATTGTCAAAGGGAAGAGAGAGGAGAAAAGGATTTAGCCAAAGTTTTGAAATAAACACTTAGATGTCTTTCTCAACTGTTTATATTCACAACCAGTGGCGAAACGACTAGGAGTATATCCATTCTAAAGTAATAATGATTTCAGAAATATCTTTCATTTGCCTTAGTAAAATCAGGATTAATCCTCTAATGTCATACTAAGATGGACCGTTTTCTAACACTGTTTGGTGTGATCCTTGTCCTGAAAGGTCCTATGAGAGAGGTATATGAGGTGCTCAGTGAAGTTGCCTCTTTTAGTGTTGAGACTCTTCAAACAACTCAGCTGAGTAACTGTGCACTTTGTACTCTTGGTAGTTTTTCATTCTTTGCCTAAAATTTCTCGAAAAGCTGTTCCACATGATTGCTTTTTATGAAACACTGATTTGAAGTTTTTAGTTTTGCAATATTTTAAGAGTTCAATCTTTGAAATAGTCTGTTTTGTCTGTACTGCATGCTTGGTTGATCTTCTGCCACATTACACCACAGGATGTCATCTGCATCTGGACAGTGTGTGCACAGAAATGGTCCCATTTCGTAATGTCATATTTTTGCCTGTAAATGCAGTGTAGAATGAAGCCCTGAATATCTGTCATAGGAATACATATAATTCTTGATCAGTGGAAAGCTATCAGATCCCTTTCACTTACTGCTTTCCTGTTCACCACAAAGAGCTTCTCTGTAAGCAGTAAGAAACACTCCTTTCCCCCAGGCTCGAAAGCAGTCCTATCTGGGAAGATCTATCCTGCTACTTGGCTGAGAGACAGGATTCAAATGGGATTATTTCATATGGCATGCTGATGCCAGCCTCAGATCTGGATTATTCTTTCTTTGTCTTTTTTTAACCTTAGACTTCCCAAGATCCTGAGAAATCTTGGTTTAATTGAACATTTTGTTGTACTTCAGAGTATCAGTAGTGTATGGAAATTTTGATTTCCATTCCTAGATTAATGCAGCTAACTTAAGTTTCCTTTCAAGAAGATTTAAACCATTCCCAGCGGACAGTAGAAAACAAATACATTGTTTGCAAAAATATCTGAAAGGGCTTTATATGAGTAGAGAATTTTATTTATATGCCAGTAAATGAAACTCCGTACGACTATTCCTATTATATTGCTATACTAATAATTAGGCTTGCAAGGTAACCTAGCGTTAACTTGCAAACAATACTTTGTATATGCTTATCATAATTATTCTGGCTTCACTGACTGTTCTTCCTACTTATGTTGTCTTTCTGCTAAGCTCCATACTGACGCAAGCCTCATGTCCTAGCCCTGAGAAATGAGACACTACTACCATACATCGTCTTTCTATTTCACGTGACTGTGGTCATGCCATTCTTATGACATTATTTTTTTTCTGGGTTTTCTGTCTGATGCAGAGAATCATTGCAGTTTGGGTTCTAGGTGAACTGTGGAGTTGCTGAAACTCCATAGAGTTGCACAGGCATGAGGGAAGAAATGTTGGTCATTTGTCCTCTGTCGACCTTAAATCCCAAACTGACACAGCAGGAGCTAAGCCTTTCAATCCTTGTTAAATGAAATAAAAAAGATGGTAAGAATGAATTTTTATACCATCAGCAGTAAAGAGGTTACTTATTATTAATGTTTTGGAAAAAAAAAAAAAAAAGGCAAGATTAAAGCAGCCGCTCCTTTTGGCAGAAGGAATGAGCAGGGTGGAAACTAGACATCAGATTGCTGATTCAGAGTTTGATCCCAGATGTGGGAGGAGACATCTTTCTGGAGTTCCTCATAATTCACTGAAATGAGGTAGGCTGTTCCTGCTTAGGAGCAGCAAATGGATTAGATCAGCATGGGAGAACAAACAGATAAGGAGTAGGACCTGAATGACTGTAATTTCAAAGAAGCCAGAGAAAAGGTATGTGTTGCATCAAAAATTAGGAAACAGTTGTTTTCTGAAGTGTTTCTCGCAACACTACTCTGTCAGTTGTTATTATAAAGAGACTTTTGAAACACTGCCTACAGTAGTGTATTGGAATATACTTCGCGTATGTGTTACTGGTACCGATCTTCAGTGGTCTGCTGTAGCTTTTAAATAGAAGACTTTCACCAAATCATTTCATATGCTCAGTACTGCCTTATGTAGAAGAGGCTCCTTAAGTAGCTCCCTAATACTCATTTGGGAATATTCATCCCTGAGCATTTTCAAAACTCTTTGGTGTTCCTGGAAGATGTCAGAAAAAGGTGTCAGCAAATATTATCAGAAAAGTATTTTGCATAATATCTGTGCGTGTGTGTGACTTAGATTGCTACAAATATTCTGATTGTTGTCTTAACTTTCTTACTTTCCTCTCCTTACAGGTATATTTCACTAACTCACAAATGGAAGTTTAAGAGACTTTGTATAAAATATATGTGAAAATGGAAACCTCATCTTTGCTATCGTCCCTACATGATGAATGCAGATCAGACAACTATATTGAACCTCATTACAAGGAATGGTATCGAGTAGCTATTGATGCCCTAATTGAAGGAGGTTTAGAAGCCTACAAAGAATTTCTTTCGAAAGAGAGATGTTCAGAGTTCCTTGCAGATGAGGAAATTGATTATATTTTGAACAATGTTCATAAACTTCCCCAAAACACTGTTTATTCCTCTAACAATGCCATTGATGACACCTCTTCCTCGGGAACCTACTGGCCTATTGAATCAGATGTGGAAGCTCCAAATCTTGACTTAGGTTGGCCCTACCTGATGCCTGGAATTTCTGGTGGCACAAATATCGATCTGCTTTTTCATCCACCACGAGCACAGCCTTACACCATAAAGGAAACTATTCGGAAGATGATACGAGATGCAAGAAAGGTAAATGTGAAAAATATTGGAAAATAAAAAGTAGCAATAATGTAGTTGGTGTTTTATCAGAAGCTTTTTTTCTCCCCTGGCAGGAAAAAAAATTATCTGGCTGCTTACAATTTAATCTCATTTACAAGGGATCAGGGATTAGTTAAAGGAATTAATTAAGCATTATGACTATTTTACTGTACTGCTGACCATTAGTCCATGAGAAATTTGTAGGTAATCAGCATACCTTCTCTTTGACCTCACTTGAATATGTCTCAAATGACACAGTTCTATTCAACTTCAGGGTATATCCTAAGGTTTATGTCCTTCGTCAGTGGGAATATGTACAGTGGGAACATGCATTGGTTTGGTGTGCTAGCCTGTTATAAGAAAATAACATCTTTATGTACATTGTACTCACGTATCATATGGTTCTCAGGTTTTGTGATTTTGCATGCCCACTGGAAGTTAATTGGGAAAGTATTAGAGAGATCTGAGAAGAAAAAAAAAAACAAAAAAACAAAAAAAACAGATTTAGGAAACAAGGAAATGAGTTTTAGCACTTTTAGTTACCTTACTCCATTTCTGTATAACTTCTAACTTAGAAGAAGTACTTCTCCGAATGTACTTGTCTCTGCTTGGAGACTTTCGCATCTTGAGTTTCCTAAGACTCACACTGAGAAGACAGAGCACTGTATGTACAACACACCTCTTGCTTCCTAGCGTCACATTTAAAAAAAATAAAAATAAAAAATAGATGTATATTTAAGTAGTTGAGGTGGACCCTAGGCCATATTACCTCCCCAAACAGATGTCATGAGGTTTCGGAAGTATTCCTAGCGTATATACCATGCTCTCCTTTCTTCCCCATGGAAAATGTTTATTTCTACTCTTTAAGGGCTTTAAATCCATAGGATATCCAACCCAAGTTCCTCTGTAAAGACTATACTGACTTAAATGTGCGTGTAAATGGGTGCAATAGAAGTGAATTGAAAAGGCGTGTGGAAAGGAAGGATGTCTTTTTATGACGTCTCTCCCCTATTTAGATAAAGCATATAATTTGTTGCCACAATAGAGTTATCACTAGACGTTTTGTCATGCAATTTACAGCCTTGAATTATTGTCTGCTCTCATCACAAGGAAGAGAATTATTATTTTTTTCCCTCTTTGTCCCTTTTAAATTGACAGTTGTTGTTTTCTGCTTTTGGATGCAGTAGGACTTGTCTTGGCTGACATACTTTGATCTTTTTCAACTGCTGCTCCAGAGCTACTAGTATATCTACTGAAAGGGAAAGAAGGAAAACAGAGTTAGTTAAGTCTATTGCCAAGGCCAAATCAGTTTTGGAGGTCCTAAAACACCATGAGGAAATACTGTTTCCAGTCTGTTTTCACTTCTGCTTAGCTATTTTGTTTACACACCATACAGGCCCTCTCCCATGGCTCTCAAGGGCTGTCTAGTTAAATGTCATTTTAGGGAGTGTGCCTCATCTGAATTCAGTTAGGCATAAAAATAAAGTGTGATTCTTACCCCTTTTTGAAAAAGAAGCTTATATTATATTAGCTCTGTGGTAACGCTGTGACGTTTCCATGTTACAAAGAGGATATGATGTATGTGTCACTGTCAAATACAACAGCTGAAAGGCTTGCTTAGTTGATCAGTGCAATCTCAGGAGCAGCAACCATAACATTGTTGATACAGTGATACAGGTTGGTTACTTCAGGAAGTAGCAATTAAATCTAAAAGACCAAGGGTTGTTCAGCCTCTTCTGTGATATGAATGGAAAAGTTTAAAGGATTTCTAAGTAAGGTAAAGTAGGGTATTTAAAACATGCCTACAGCAGGCAAACACTTTGTAAACAGGCTAACCTACTTCTCCTAAGCCATGTATAAAAATATATTAAACAGAGTTTTGTGTTATGTAATAGTGGATATATGTAGTCATATGAGAATATTCAAAGGAAATAGAAAAAGGTCACACATGGAAAAGGAAACCTGTAAAGCATAAACAAGTTATTCAGCAAATCACATTAAACCAATACAGATCTAAGCAAATTTTATGGGAATCTCAGCATTTTACCAATTTCAGTGGGAAAATAAGTAGACTGTTGGAGATGAGAGTATTCATACCACTAAACTTTAAGCACCAAACCTGTGTATCTGAGTTCAGGAATTGATTTCCCTGGACTACCTGAACACAGTGCAGTGAGAAAGCAGCTCCTACAAGGACAAGTCAGAGAATGTTTCTGCTCTGATCCTTCAATAAGGAAAACTATTCAACATATTTATATGTATTTACTAGTCCAAAAATTCATAACTGAGACTCAGCTAGTTGAAACCTGGACTCTTTTGAATATTTGGAGATATATAAGGATAAGATGGCATTATTAGTGAACTTACTTTTGACCTCTTTCATGCTTGATGCATCACAGTGTCACTCCTTAAAATGATTATTACTTATGTTAATTCTGACCTTAAGAAGAAATGTTGTAAACAACATTAGGCAACTTGCTGGCTGACAGCAATTTATTCCTGACTGAAGAGGAAAACCATATGTAAGGCTATGCTACATTATACTAAAAACTGACTATGAAAAAGTGTCATAAGAAAATCTTGTCACATGCTTCTTAAATATATTATCTGTAGAAAAATTATGCACATCATCTTCATGCTAAATCCAGTCAATATAACAAGGGAGTTTTATAACAGTGGACTGCATACTTGTGTTATATGTTTCTGAACATAGATTAGAATTTGTTGTACATAAGATGACATTACATCACAGTCTACAGTACTTCTGTGGGATAGCTATGCTGTCAGAGTGAGGTTAGCAGAATGCCTCAGGTCAAACCAAATTGCCAACAAAATGGGTTTACTGTTAGTGTAACTAGACCTCATCTTCAAATGATGCAGCTTGCCAACCCTGCTTCTCTGTTGACATAACTGGTGTTCATGGAAGGAGGCTGTCTGGCAGGACTGTGTCGGTTCGTGAACCATGAGTCTTTTTCAGATGTTGATGTAACTGTTTGCGGAAGACAGCACTGCGAGATCTGTCTGACCTTAACAATGGACAGACTTTTGCAAACAAGCTGGTAGCCTTATTCCTTGTGTGTTTTGGGAGGTTCTTCCTTTAATCACTGGTAGGTTTCTGGCTTCTCTGAAGCTTGAAGTGTTCCTACAGCCTGACTCATCCCAGCTGAGCTGTCTGAACCACAACTGATAATGTTTAGCAGTTTTTCCTGACAAGATTATTCATCTGAGAAATGGTATCAAGATGATTACTCATCTTTGTCAAGTTAATGTGAATCTTCCTCCTCTTATTATAAAGTAACACAGAGATTTCACTAATGAAGTGTTCTTTCCCTGTATGACTTTTCATGAGTTGCCTCCAAACTGTAAGTTGTGAAGCTTGCACATGGGTTTTTCAAACATCTTGTACTGTTTTCTCAAGCATGATTGACAGGGCAAGAGAACAGGGAAAGGGCAAGACAGAGCACAAAGGGTCCTTCTGGCTGCGTGTTTTTCTCTCGCTTCATTAACTGAATTCCCCTTTCCACCACTGAGACATTCCTACATACCTTAGAGAGCATGCATAGCTCTGAGTCTTTTAGATTGATATCCAAATAAGGATCAGCTCTTCCTGGAGAGAATTCAAACCTGTTTTGTAAAGAATCCTGTTGTTTAGACAACCCAAGGATTATTACTTTGCAACACAAGCCAGAAAACACTGAAAGACTTCCTTGACATACTTCTGGGATTCCTGATGGAATGTATTAAGTTGCAGGCTATCTAGTAAATATGCAAGACTTTGCACTGATTATATTTTATTCAAATAGAGTAGCAGTCTTAAGTATGGATTCATGAAATCAGTGATAGTTTTAAGAGTTTTGTAAAAGTTACTTGTGAAGAAGGTTAAACTGAGATTTAGATGGTTAGTGTATTACCATTTTGGAAAATTGCAGAGAGGTAGGTGTTTCTGCTGAATTGGGCTTTTTAATGTTTACAAAACTAGGAGCCATGAGAAAGAATTAAGTTATACTATAAAAGAGTGTAACTTGTTATTAAGTCTTGCTGGACCTCCTGTATGTAGGCCTTGAGTAAGTCACTGAGGACTTTTTTGAGTTCTTGTGAGAGAATTATTGTACGAAGTCTAAGTATCATTTCTGTTTTGTCTTGTAGAGTCCTGGCCCAAGTCAAGTAGACAAAAACAGTTGACTCATTTAAATCTATGGAAGAAGGAAGATATTTTCTTCTGGTTTCTTCTTTTTTCCCAGTTGATTTGGTTTGATTTCTTTAAGGCATGAGCAAGAGGTTGTGCATAACAGAAAAAATGATCATACACTATTGATCTCCTTGTTTGGATACATGCATAAATACAGTAATAGGGATCTAGTACTAGCTGTGTACAAATATGAGAGAAAACCAAGCTTTTTACATGCCTATATGAAGAGCGATGCCTCTACACAGAAAGAAACTTGTAGAATATGGGTGTGGAAGACTGTTAAGCAATCATTTTTACTCTCTCAACAATACCCTTTGCCAACTATTTTAAATATAATTTGAACAGAGATTGGAACAATGATAGTGAGTTGTGCTTGCAGCAGTGCTTATCTTAGCTCATTAACTGCAGTAGTCCAAGTAGATGAGAGAGAGGGGCTACAACTTATTGTTTATAAAGGCTAGAAAAAATTACAGAATTCCAGGAAAGAGGATGGTAAATGAAATAGTTATCCCACTGAAAATTTTTCTATGCAATTTCTAGTGTGCCTGATAAATGATGGATATGTTTTTTAAGTTCTCAGCTGAAGATGTCTGGACAAAATTTTCCTTGCTAAGATACGCTACTACACAAGGACTTAGCAGGTGTTTTTAGTACCAGTCCCACCTTAAAAAATGCATTAATCATCTGCTTCTGCCCACCTTCTGTGAAATGGGTTCCTGGTATTTGCAAACCAGCATGGCAGTCATGCATATAGTTTCCAGGTGAAAAATGATGTTAGCCTTTTGTAGGTTCATTAGAGAGAGTGAGGTTGTGTCCTAGTTTTTCTAATCACATAGGGCACATGCAACATGCTGGAAGAGGATGTGTGTTGTGTTGTTTGTGCTCCTACTGTATGATTTGGTGTTTCTTCTTTGTTATCTGTTTGCAGCGAGTAATCACATCAGGTATTCACCAGACTGAATTTGCCTTTAGAATCCTCATCCTTGTTTTTTTTACCTTGCCCCGTGCCCTGACACTCTGCATAAGCATAGCCATACCGGTGATGATACATACAAAGAGAAGAGGCATCAATAGGACACTCTTTGAAGTGGCAATTCAGATTTAGTAAGAGAGGAGTGCAAAGACTTAATGATCAAATTGTCCTTAAAACTGAAGCGTGTGGAAGTGCTAATTTAATTGCTAACAGGAAATCTTAATTTGTCCTGAATTTTTGACACATGGGAGAACTTGTATAACTTCAGGAGAAGAGGTTGTAATGGTTTTGAGATGTGAAAGTTTAGGAGGGCAGTGATGTAAAAAAGCGCAAGCAAACTCCTGGGGCCTAAGACTTCTGTTAAGTGCATTTCTTCTGTACCATTTCTCTATGCATTATATTCACTCAGAGGATCTAAAACTGAAGAGCAAGCAGAGGCTAGGGCTAGCGTGGGGAGGGGGAATCTGACATTCATTGGTTGAGAAGTTTTTTCTCACAGGTTTCCATTGGGTCAAAGGTTTGCAGGTGTATTCACCAGTATTTTATGTTTGTGTTTTGTCTTAAAAGACACAATGAACTGATCGATAGGTATTGCCTTTTTATGTCATAACTGTGCTAAGGCACTATCAAAATATTGCACATCTGTTACGGATTTAAAAATGGAATAAGGAAAAGTAAAGATCAGATTTTACAGACAGCTGTATTTATTAATGTCTGCCTAATATATGAGAAGTAAGCACATATACATGTTTTTGTAGCAGTATTTTTTACTAAAACATTTTCTCTTATTGACATAAATCTTTGTCAGTCAAAAGAGTGCTCTTAAAAAGTCATTTATACTTCTTGTGCATTCTGTAAGGTGTTCTTTAGGCATATTCAGCAATACCTTTGTACGACAACATGCTGAAGTAATTATAAGTAAAGCTCTGCTATAAATACAAAATGACATAAAGTGATACTGCCTGGGCAAAATGGTGTTTCTGGTTGCCAGTTCTGTGTATTTGGGGTTTGCTTCTCTCTTTTCCTTCTTTTCAAAAGAAGACTGATAGTGTTGAAGCTATTTTTGTTCTTCTCAATTCCTATCCTCAAGAGATCTGGGTTTTCACAAGTTTTTCAGCCAGGGAACAATCTTGCCTGAAGAACTACAGGCTTAATCATTTCACATTCAGTATTGCCATCGGCCTTTTTTGATCTCTTAGCATAGTGTTTTATCTCAGAGAACTTTCCAACATAGCCAGCGATGGTCTGAGGAATGGGGAACACATTTTGGGCATTTTTAATCTTTAAATTCATTTGTCATGTACCAGAATTTGGAAACTCAAATACTCTACTACCTATTAATGTATTTTAAAGGAGCATGTATAGACTTTACCCTGCTGCAGGAGTGTTCATCTAATACAGTATAATAGAAACTACACAGAACGTGGAGAACTGCTGACATGGAGGAAAACAGTCCTGAAGCACAAAAACTTGCTAGCTGCTATCAGAATTTCCCATTCTCCTGTTCAGGAGCGGGAGTGAATGCCACTGAGTTATTTGTATTTAGCTTCTTAATACAAGTATGTCCTTCACTTGTAGTTATTTCAGAACAACTTGCTTGTAGCTGTGTTATTTTCCCCATGGAGCAGTGCAAGGCACTGTAATAATTGAAGTACACTTTAAAATTTACCTCTCCAAAACAAGTGCAGGCTTTTTCAGTGATACCAGTGTGATCATGATTTTCGCTTTAGCCTGCTGTTAAATTACATCTGTAACTGTTTCCTAATAAACAGGTGATATTCTATAGAACCAAAGTTAAAGTCCACATTTTCAGCATGCTTGAGACCCCAGAAGGCTTTTATACTTGGAAATCCTACCCTGATTTACCTTATCTAGAGAGAAGTGAGGCCTGTCAGGGCAATCACATGCTGTAACTGGGGTTGAGCTTGTTACTTTATAGGAGTTCCTACTGCCTTCCATAAAATGACTCACCTCAGTAGAGCTGTTCAAAATAAATAATTGCAAGGTCTGGCTACGGCTTGCTTGATCAACAAAGTCAACAATTTTCCTGTACGTTGTCCACTTAGCAGCAAGCCTATGGAATTTACAGTGGTAGTATTTACGAAAGTAGTTATTTCTGTTTCTCTTGCCTTTGACATCTTTCTCCCATATGCTGTGTGTTTGTTTTCTTAAGCTGTAAACATTGCTATGTTTTGCCCTAAGTCTGTACAGTCCCGTACAGTTTGCTGGCATCTTAGTGTTCCTGATTGGCAGAAATGTCACTGCCACAGTGGATTCAGAATTTATACGCTCTCCTTTATCCTTAGCCATCAAAGAACATGACCAAAGTGTTTACAGTTTTGTAGATGAGAATACCAAGCCACAAAGGCATTGAATTATTATATATCACAGTTCAAAAAGAGACAATTATAAATCAAAAGCCAAAGAGTAATATACATTAGCAAACAGAGCAAGGAGAGGGTAGATTAAAAAAATTGTTTGATGAGCTTTATCAACCAAAGCTCATCTCTGTAGCTTTGGTTGATTAAAAAATCATAATTATGCATTTAGTGTTATAGCTATGAAAACTAATGTCTGAGGAACATCAGTACTGCTCCAGACATGTTTGCATTAGTATATGACAGTACCTTTGTACTGCTTACTTTCCAAAAATGTATTTAAAAGCATAAAGGTCTTTCTTATCTTCAGATAAAGAGGGTGTTTCTTCAAGACACACACGGGCTGTTCTCATACTTTAGGTAAGAGAGATTGCCTTAACTAATTCTGTCCCAGTCCGGAGCACTTGCTGGAAGATGTAAGGCCTGAGAAAATCAGAATAAATCCCTCAAACCCAGGCTCTACCATGACCACTGCCCTCACAGTCAGATGTGTGGGCACAGAGCTGCCTCCAGAAAGCTTTGGTGGGGTGCCTTTTATCCAGGGCTTTTTGCTAACTGCAGCACCAGATCTCCTCACGCCTTTTTGCTTCTGCAAGCGCTCTCCTGTGAGAGATGAAGCTCCGATAGGGTAATGTGAGAAGTTCCATGCTGTATCTCTCAGTGATGAAAAGAGAACTTTGATATCTGCCTCATCCACTAGCAGTCGGGCTAGAACAGTAGCACAGGGCTGTGCACTCAGGTGGCCAAACGGGTGTGCCTTCAGTTCAAACAGCAGGTGTAGCATCTCCGCCTCATTTTCATGCTATTTCCTGGAGCTGCAGGCACTCTTTCCCAAGCAGGCTGCACTTCAGCTCAATAAACTTCCTTTATGGGTTAAGCACTAGGTAAGCACTAGGCATCACCTTTTAATTCAGGTGAATCTGAGTGGCATCCGCCTGCAGAAGGTATTGCAGTTAGTGTTTTCCTACTAGGCTTTTGATGCTCAGTATGGCAGACATAAACACGGGGATAAGGTGGAATAACCAGCATAGAGAAGAGCAGGTTCCTGCTTATCCTCTGTTGGACCTTCTTAAGAAGCAGTAGCAGAGCTACCTGTCTGCACATTACAGACACTATGCACAGCCCTTTTTAAGCCATGCAGAATTCACTGCTAGAGGACAGCACCTCCTGATCAGAAACATCAGAGACAACAGTGACAGCATTAGCAGAACCAATGTCACTCAACTGCCAGGGACAGACCACTAGTCACCAGAACCAGGGCTGCAGCCAGCAGCTTAAAGATAATAATATCTGAGGCTGTTCACTCTTCTGATAGTTCCTTGTCACTGCCTAATGGTAGATAGCACACGAACACAATAATTGCCTGAAATGCCACTGTCAAGGCTGTGCGTACTTATTTTTTATTTTTCCATAATAGGAAGTATGTGTGACTCCACAATGACTCTTTGATAGAGGTCAGTAACCTGTCATTGCTGGAGATAGGTCTAAAAATATCAGCCATTCAGTGGATCCAGCTCTTCCGTATGTGCTAAAACAAATATACAGAAAGCTGCTTTAAAATGTAACAAAAGCTCTATTTTGCTCAGAGGAAATACTTTCAAAATAAGAAAAATAAGCATAGAGATGAAATTGGGAATTATGACTGATTCTTCTATTTGCTTATTTATTTGCAATCACTTTGTTTCATCTCTTAGTGCTGTATGATCATATTATGTGAATGACTAGAATTAAATAATGCTGAAATAGTTATTTTTGTGGTGATATCACTCCCTATTTTGTTCATGAATTTCAATCTTATTGAATTATGATGACAGTCACTTGAGCTGGAAGTCATATTAGTGAGATGATTTTATTTCTTATGCACAATTTAAATTGAATGATGGAGGTGCAGCCCTGGTCTGAAGTGCTGCGATACAGCATTGCAGTGTCTTGATGTAGGAACTCTGTCCTGATTAGGGGCTTGTTCCACTCGGTCATGTATCGGTCAGCCATGACTCCATGGGAATCAGTATCAAATGGATGGAAGTAAGGCATGCATCATGCATTCAGGGAGGTTTACACTGGACATTGGGAATAATTTCTCCATGGAGAATCATAGAATCACAGAATTAGCTAGGTTGGAAAAGACCTACAAGATCATCTAGTCCAACCATCCACCTACCACCAATAACCCCACTAAACCATGTTTCTCAATGCTATATTTAAACGTTTCTTGAACACCTCCAGGGACGGTGACTCAACCACCTCCCTGGGCAGCCCATTCCAGCGCCTGACCACTCTTTCAGGAAAGTAGTGTTTCCTAATGTCCACCCTCAATCTCCCCTGGCGCAGCTTGAGGCCATTCCCCCTCGTCCTGTCACTAGTTAGAAGAGAGAAGAGGCTGACCCCCAGCTCACTACAACCTTCCTTCAGGTAGTTATAGAGAGTGATAAGGTCCCCCCTGAGCCTCCTTTTCTCCAGACTGAACAATCCCAGCTCCCTCAGCCGCTCCTCATAAGGCCTGTGCTCCAGACCCATAGAATCATAGAATTAGCTAGGTTGGAAAAGACCTAGAGAGGGTGGTTACACCTTGGAATTGGCTGCCCAGGGCAGTGATTGAGTCCCTGTCCCTGGAGGTTTTTGAGAGTGTGGATATGGGAGTGAGAGAGATGTGGCTTAGGGATGGGACTCAGAAAATCAGGATGACAGTAGGACTTGGTGATTGTAAAGGTCTTTTCCAACCTGAGAGATTCTCTGATTCTGAGATTTTGTGTACAGTGTCTGTAATGTGCAGACATTTTTGCTCTCAGCCCCTGAAGTGACTGTACTTACAGTATGATAGGAAAGCCATATAGAATCATAGGATTGTAGAATCCTTAGAGTTGGAAGGGACCTTTAAAGGTCATGTAATCCAAGTCCTGTGCAATGAAAAGGGACATGCACAGCTATATCAGGTTGTTCAGAGCCCCATGCAGCCTGGCCTTGCATGTTTCCAGGAACGTATGTTCCTGGAAAATGTCTCCAGGAATGTCCCTCTGCCACAACTCTGGGCAACCTGTTCCAGTGCCTCATCACACTCACTGTAAAAGACTTTTTCTTATATCCAGTCTAAATCTCCTCTCTTTTAATTTGAAAACATTTCCCCTCATCTTGTCACCACAGACCCTGCTAAAGAGTCTGTCCCCTTCTTGTAGCTCCCCTTTAGATACTGAAAGGCTGCTATCAGATCCCTTGCAGCCTTCTCTTCTCCTGGCTGGACAGCCCCAGCTCTCTCAGCTGTCCTCGTAGGAAAGGTGTTCCAGGCCTTGAATCATTTTTGTGGCCCTCCTCTGGATGTGCTCCAACAGGTCCGTTTCTCTCCTGTTCTGAGGACTCCACATCTGGATGCAGTACTCCATGTGAGGACTCACCAGTAGAGAGCAGAGGGGTACGATCACTTCCCTCAACCTGCTGGCCATACTTTGATGCAGCCCAGGATACGGTTGGCTTTCTGGGCTGCAAGGGCACATTGCTGGCTCATGTCCAGCTTGCCATCCATCAAGTACTCCCAAGTCCTTTTTGGCAGATATATACTCAATCCTTTCATCCCCCAGCTTCTATTGGTAGTAGGAGTTGCCTTGTCCGAGACACATAGTCTTGCACTTTGTTGAACTTCATGAAGTTCTTCTGGGCCCTCTGCTCAAGCCTGTCCAGGTCCCTCTGGATGGGATCCCATCCCTTGGGCGTGTTGACTGTACCCCACAGCTTGGTATCATCCACAAACTTGCTGAGGGTTCATCCACAAAATTGCTGAGGGTGCACTCAACCCCACTGTCATCATTGATGAAGATATTAAAGAGTATCAGTCCCAGAACTGACCCCTGGGGGACACCACTCATCACCGATCTCCATACAGACATTGAGCCATTGATGACCACTCTCTGGAATCAATCCTGCAGCCAGTTCTTCATCCATCAAACAGTCCATTCATCAAATCCGTATCTTTCCAATTTAGAGAGAAGGATGTTGTGAGGTATACTGTTGTTCTTCTTCCCCTCTCTCTTTGCCCTCTGCTCCAACTCTTCCTATCAGACTATCCTCTCTCCTGCCTTTTTTCTTTTCCTCACACACCTCAGCCAGAGGTGTGTGCCCACCGTCTGCTTAAGGTGCTTTGCTTGAATGTAGTTCCAACTGTGCAGTTTGGGAATGTCAGCTCCCTCTTAAATAATGAAAAAGATGTGGGAGCTTTTGAGGATGCAGCTCTGCAAACTTGAAGCAAATGCGGGTAGTACATGGTCTCAGTCATTCCACCATCTTCTGTCTTCCCTGATGTATGAAATACCAATATGACATTGGAAGTATGATAATGCTTTCAAATTGCTAGTCAAATCACTTTGTTTTATTGGCAAGTTTCTGATAATTCATTATCGATTGTAGGTCTAAAAAATTAAAGTAGATATTGCCTGGATAGGACCATCTTATTTGTCCTCTGTTTTATGTTGCAATAAGTTGAAATTTTGAATGTTGTTTTCTAATTTTACTGGAACAAGGGTGAAATTTAGAGATCAAGCTGCGTCAGAAACTACAACAGACTCATTACAAAACTGAATTGTATACGCAATTTGTCTCATTTTTCAGACAACTTGAAAAAAGTTTTACAGGCATTTCTTCTTGAAGCAAAATTAGATCCTTAATCCTGAAAGGTTTAAAATACTTTAATTTATGTGCAGCAGAAGTTCCATTAACTTAACGTGCATATGTGATTGCAGAACTGACACCTAGAGATCTAACCGTTTACCATTAAGAATCATATTATAAATATTTGAATTAGCCATTTCTATTGCATAGTGCCACAATAAATTGGTAATACAAAATGAACATACTTCTTTAGTTGATTTCATCCACAGATCAAGTAAAAAGATTTGCGCATCTCCAACTGCTGTGCTGTAACCTAGCAGGCAGCTGAGCACTGCGCAGACACTCACTCTCTTCCCCCACTGCGTGGGGGAGGGAGTTGGGAAAACGGTAGAAATTGTGGGTTGAGATAAAGACAGTTTAGTAGAACAGGAAATAGTGGGAAAATATTAATAATATATTTACAAAGTAAGTGATGCACAGTGCAATTGCTCACCACCCACTGACCGATGCCCAGCCAGTACCCAGGCAGCAGCAGCCCTCCCAGACAACTCCCTCAGTTTTGTTGTTCAGCATGATATCGCTGTTTGGGACATACCTTTGGCCTGTTGAAATCAGCTATCCCTGTTCTGTTCTCTCTCAGCTCCTTGTGCACCCTCAGCTTCTCACTGGCAGGGCAGCACCAGGAGCTGAAATGTCCTTGGCTCTGTGCAGCTCTGCTCTTCAACAACTAACACGCTGGTGTGCTATCAACGTTGTTTTCATCCTAAATCCAAAATACAGCATGATGCCAACCACTGGGAAGAAAATTAACTCTATCCTAACTGAAACAAGGACATAAGTAAACTCCTTTCCTTTTCAAAAACTGTAAATAATAACTGAATTGAAGAACTAAGTATCTGAAATCCAAACAAAGCACTGAAGCAGGTGGAAGATTTTTTCCTCTCAAGATGCTATCCCACCACCCAGTTTTTCTTTACTGTTCCAAGCATGCGTGGAACAGATTCCGTAGAGTCTATCCCAAAGGAATGGATGCATGTATGAATGTTGCAGAGGATAAAAATATCAGTTCTGAGAACAAGACAGATTTCTCACAGTGATGCAGAAAGAGCATTGTTTTTGCCTATACAGGCAAAAATCATTTTTTCTCTAACTTTGACTGGCCTGAACTGAAATTATTGAGTTCTCTGCTAACAAACCTGACGAGTTTGTTCTTGGGATGGAGGCTTTATTATTTTCTGCCACATGGCACGTGCTTGCTCTACTCATACACAAGGAAGATTCCACAGATTCCATAGAGGAGTTTCTCAGTGTGTACTCTGAGGCTTTTGAAACGATTGCAAAATATGTATTAAAAATACACGTACTTTTTCATGCATGCTGACATGCAAGCAAGCAAAATGAACGAAAAAGCAGTAAAATCTGAACATCTGGAATTTAGCTATTGTGAAAGAACTGTATAAAATAGTTTATAGGTTTGGGCTTTTAAAAATGTTTCATATTCTTAAATGTTTACAACTGAAAAATACTTTCATGGACAATTATGATACTATGCCGATACTAAACTGTGTACATAGATACACTTGTTCTGAATTTTGTTAGTATTGTTTCAGAAATCTTCGGGATCAGAATTTCATTATCTGCTAAATTTCACAGAGAGAATTGCTTATATTATCTGAGGAGGCGGCTTGCTGCATTAATGATATAAAATAGTCCCTTGAGATAAAAACTAAAAGAAAAAGCATTTCAGTTTAATATGTTATTCATTAGTTCATAATGCAGCTATCTGTGTTGAAGATAGTAGACTATATATAACAAAAATAGAGATGTTTTGAAAAAAGGAAAGCTCTAATTTCTGAAATTTGTAATAATAGTATTTAAGTATGAAAACTGAAGTTACCGATCTGAGTTGTGTATCTCAAACATGAATTAGGTGATGATCTTTGACAGACTATTTTCTATAAACTGTAATTATTTTTAAAAGAACACAAAGAACTAGGTATTTAAAGATTTTATTCCTTTATTTCTAGCAAAGTACATTGTCTGAAACATTCTAGCAGCACAGTTTTATACCATTACATGATATGAAATTATTGTACTGAATGAGAAATGAAAAGTTGTGGTGTTTTAATTCCAAATGCTGAAAACTCCTGGTCTTGTTTTTAAGACATTCAGAAGCAACAATAACATTCTATTTGGTGCATGTCAGTTCACACTGATGTTCATACTAAGGTTCTAGTTTTAAAAAACAAACTGGAACTTACTCAGAACTGCTTGTTTTCTCACCATTTGTATGGGATCCATAGAGTTTAATGTATGCAAAAAGAAATGGATTGAGGTGTAAGCAGAATTTTTCCTTGCTCAGTAGATCTGGGTTTTGGCAGGCTTATTGACTGGTCTTAACTGGGTATGAGTAGGTGGCAAAGTTTAGGAGAACTGTTTACAGTGCTGAGTTACAGTAAAAATACACTGAAACAGATTTTTGCATCAGAGTATACGTGTTTTTCATTAGCTATGAATAAAGTCCATACGAGCATGGACATATTCTGGTCTTGTTCTTAAATTGCTTACCTATGGCTCTTGGTGGGATTTTAGTCTGAAACAGTAAAACAAAGCAAATTGTTATAAACTGTGTAAACCCAATAGAGGAGATCTGTTTACCTGTAAAAGATGGGGAAAAAAAGTGATGTTAAATGATCTTCAAACAAACAGTGTAAACACATTGCACAGTATTTATATCAATGGACATGCACACAAACACACTGCAATTTTTTTAGTAAGCTGACTATCAACAGCGGCCCCAGCAAGCAGTGTGCCACACGGGCTGAAATGTGGAGTGCTTTCAGCATGACGTTGGTGAAAATCCTTTCATGGTAATTATTAACATATTTAGCTAAGTTAATGCATTATGAAAGCTGAAGATGGCATGTGACGTAGGACATTTTTAATTAATTTCAGAGTCACAGCTAGTCCTGAAGGTCAGCAGGCTGTCTAGGAAGAATTTCAATATTAATATATTATACCATCTCTTTCTCAGATTTGCTAAAAACAACAGAACCGAGAAAATCTCAGATTAAATACTCCTTTTGTTTCCAAGTTGCCAAGTGTTCATTGATGATCATTCCAGGTCCCTTCCAGTCGCTGACATTCTGTGATTCTGATTCTGTGATGTTGTGGAGGATCGTTCAGCAGCATTTCCTGATTTGCTCATTCTCAGGCAGGCTTCTGGATCCCTTGTGGCTGAGATTTGAAGGGCAATGAATCTTTGGCCCTGCATTCAGTTAGGTTTGCTGTGATGTAGAGCCAAATCCCAGTGGCAAGGCTTTAATTTTGAGCTCATTCACATAGTCACAATCTTCCCCACTAGACCGGTCATGATTCTGATATTTTAATTATTCTGATTCTTTTTATTTATGATTCTTATTTACCTTTTGATCTGAGGCAGCTGTTTGAACTGTATTCTCATGTCCTTTCCATGGGCCATATCCTTGCTTTTCAGATATAATTTCCTAATTGATTTTATTGGAAGTTATTTTGGAAAATAGCTGCATGAACATACTCCTCTAGTCAATATTTGTGTTTATTAGAATCTCAAGCATGTTACCAGATCTTACCCTATTTCTGCATCCATTTCCAGGCTGCTGTTGATAAGAGTAACAGATTCATGGATTTTGATGCAAGGAGGGACCATTATGATAATGAAATCTGACTGCTCACATAGCACAAGCCTTACAATATTGCACCTTCAAAAAGCTGATCCTAAGAATACATCTGATCTCAGAACACGTGGTCCTAGCCTTGTGGTTAGCACTGGGGAACTAACCCATAACTGCTCAGAGATTGGGTATTTGGTACTATTCCTTTTCTCTAAATTATGAAATTTGCTTGGAGAAACCCATTCTGCAAGTCCAGGCCAGCCATGCCTGAGCTTTGTGCCTGTGTATCTCATCACCTGACATGACAGTGAGCCAGAGAGTGCAGAGAATTGCAAATGCAGGACCAGGGTGCTCAGCTGGGCTGTGCAGCTGCACGGCTGCAGGGATTGAATTCTAGGGGACTGGGATGCTCAACATCACTGTAAATGCAAGCCATTAGGCTCTGAGGATTTGTAAACATGGCACGGTCAAGTGCAGTGAGCAGATTCCCAAGAAGCTGGGCAGTTCACCTCACCAGAGCTTTGCGTTAGCGTGACCAGGCTGCTTACAGCTCCAAAAGTAATGAGCCAAGGCTGACTCAGATGTCCCTGCACAGAACAGTGGTGTGACACGCACACACACACCCTGTCCATTTGTGGTCTCCGGATAAATGTAGATGTAGTAGTGTTATTCCCACATTTATGAAGCAGTTTGAGCTTTACATATGAAAAACTTTCAATAGGTATTTAAGTGTTATTGCAAGTAATTTAAGAGGAATTCAAAAAGCTGCTTATTTTTCTGGTAGTTTTGCTAAGTCTTTTATGGCAGAAAAGCAGCAGACTTCAATAAGTTTTAATTTTATAGGTACGTAAGGAACGATTTAGAAGGCTGTAAATATTAAAAATGTATTCCTATGCTAATATCCTCTAGAACTAGCTGAAATGCTAGAATGCTTTCTTAGTTCCATGCAAATATCTTTCACATTAAAAATTAAAATTAAAAGCATAGGTGTAGAGCTTGCAAGAGCGGTACACAAATTCCTTTTAGGACACAAACTTCCTATTTATCTTCTGGCAAATTATTTAGACTTTTTCAGAAGTTGCTTATGTTCTCTAATACCACAGAAATTAAACATATAGGTTCCCGTCTATAAATGTTAATATTAGCTCTGAGTGATTTTTGAAGACGTGCATAGTATGGGGCACTCATACTGGGGATAGCAAGCACAGCATTGAGAGCTTAATCTGGAATCCACCTTCTCAAGAGTTTGTAATAGTTTAAATTTGCTTTAACCTTTTTGATGTTTGTTCTTGTCCATGAGGTTGTTTTCTTTTTTCAGCATTCAAGCAGAAATATATCAGTCTTATCCAAATAAAATGAGGAGGACGGTTCACTCCCCTATTTCTGGACCATGCTCTGCCATTCCTTTTTCTCACATTATTTGTCCTGCACAGATATAGAGCATATTTTTTATCACTGATAAGAGTCAGGAATATTTTTCAAGTACCAGCTACAACTCATGATTGACCAAAATAACGCGCTCCATGAAAGATTCCTGCCTGAAAGCTGTGCCTCAGAGCTGTAGTACATGCAGATACACCAGCACCCAGAAGCAGATTCAGAACACGGAAAGGCTCTCTATAGCTGTATGTATTTTTAAATCAGCAAGAAAGAAGGGGAATAGCCACCTATTACTACATCAGAAACAAGTACTGTTTTTTTCCACACTTATGTATAATGCTGTTTTTATTTTTTATCTGAAGGAAAGAGGCAAACATTTGAATATGTCTTTTTTAGTCAGTGTACATTCATGCATAAAAACTGTTGTAGAAAATGTGATTTTTAGCAGTGCATGCAGAGAATGCATAGCAGCCTGGTGCAGAGAGCCTTACTGACATGAATTTGTGAGTTACCCAAGGGAAGCTCTTTTTTGCGATCAGAAAGGCACTTCATAAGAACAAATGTTTATATGAAAGGTACTAGTTTGCATCAAAAGGCAGTTATTTTCCGAAGTGTTCTTGGAATAAATTTTTCACCTCTCCTCCATAGGGGTATTCCAGGTTCACATCTTCATCCTTATTTCAACACCAGTCAAGTGGCATGTTATGCTATTACCATGCTTGGTACATTTTTCAAGAGCAAATTTGCCACCAGAATGTGGCTTAATGTAGGTCCCTGTGTGGCTTGTTCGTTGGTGTTTCTGCCTTTGTTCCTTACAATTAGGAAAGTGCTTCTGTTTTTGGTGTCAACACAAGTGAATTGATTCTCCATCTTTCCTACCTCTCATGTTTACGTGCATAGGAAGTAGACATCTGGTCAGCACAGGAACGTTTTGTGGTTGCAAAAATATCACTGGCACGAATATCATAGAATCATAGAATCATAGAATGGCTTGGGTTGAAAAGGACCTCAAAGATCATCGAGTCTCAACCCCCCTGCCAAGTGCAGGGTCGCCAAGCACTAGACCAGGCTGCCCAGAGCCACGTCCAGCCTGGCCTTGAATGCCTCCAGGGATGGGACATCCACAACCTCCCTGGGCAACCTGTTCCAGTGCGTCACCACCCTCTGTGTGAAAAACTTCCTCCTAATACCTAACCTAAATCTCCCCTGTCTCAGCTTAAAACCATTCCCCCTTGTCCTATCACTATCCACCCTCACAAACAATCGATCCCCCTCCTGTTTATACGCTCCCTTCAAGTATTGGAAGACCACAATGAGGTCTCCCCGGAGCCTTCTCTTCTCCAAACTGAACAAGCCCAGTTCCCTCAACCTTTCCTCATAGGAGAGGTGCTCCAGCCCTCTGATCATCTTGGTCGCCCTCCTCTGCACTCGTTCCAACAGCTCCACGTCCTTCTTGTGCTGGGGGCCCCAGGCCTGGACACAGTACTCCAGATGGGGCCTCACGAGTGCCGAGTAGAGGGGGACCACCACCTCCCTCTCCCTGCTGACCACTCCTCTTTTAATGCAGCCCAGAACATAGTTGGCCCTCCGGGCTGCCAGCGCACACTGCTGGCTCATGTCCAGCCTCTCGTCCACCAATATGATGGTGGACGAGATATGAATATGCAGCTGATCTCCCAAAGAAAACTGCTGTGGAAAGATCCTGAAGAGCTGCAAGAGGTACCAAGATTGGTTTTCTTCACCTACTCCTACATCCAGATGTCTTCTGCCGTGTTTTGTAAGAGGCTGCTTTGCCATAGCAAGAGATTTGCTTTTCTTGCAGACGTTCATCATGCTCCAGGATGAGATCTCAGATTATTATTACCCAAATACATGTGTGAGAAGGGGTATAACAGGCATTGAGTGGAGGAGGAGTATTTTTTAGGAAGGCGAATGATCTCATGTACATGACACTGTACAATGGAAGGCTTGTGATAACCTTTTTCTTTTCTAGCCATTAATAACACTGCATTTACTTACGATAATGGTCACTAGTTCAAATGAGTACGAAGGGTTCAGCTAATTGCACACTGATAATTCATTTATTTTAATAACAGTTTTGTGCTTCTTATTCATTGACAAATGAGTGCTTCACATTGTCCCAGTGAGGATGAGAAAAATGAGAGGAGTAGACTGTGAGCAAAAGGTCTCCATGCCCGCCTGTGGCTGAAGGTGCATCCTGGAAGTGGCCTATGACTCTGATTTAGGAAAATATTGTAAACTACACTGATTAAACTTCTAAAGATTATAAATAATCTTTTACATTTAAATTAGCAGACCAGTAGATCTTAAAGATGGAGCATTATGGCTCCCTGATCTGATTGTGCCACAAAAACCAAAATGTCTCTCCTGTGATTTGGCATTATTACAGTACCAAATCACAGATGATGAATTAATACTTGTCCTGTGGCCTCACCGAGGACCTGTATGCAGATCACGGAAAGCTGATGCATGTACCAAGAAACAAAGTAAGTCACAAAGATCATTATTAAACTGTATAGCTTTCCTGACAAAGATGGTTATTCAGAATTGATCCCACACTGAGACCAAAAGATCAGTTTAGAAAAAAACCTTGCAGAAATAAATAAGAAAGTGTTTTCTTCTTCTTTTTTTTAACTTGTTTCTATTGGTATCTGTTGTGGTTCAACCACAGCAGGCAGCTCAGCACCACCCAGCTGCTTGTTGGGGAAAGAAAGTAAACGTGTGAGAACTCATGGGTTGAGATAAAGACAGGTTACCGGGGAAAGCAAAGTCCATGCATGCACAAGCAAATTAAACCAAGGAATTAATTCAGTGCTTCCCTTTCGGCAGACAGAAGTTCAGCCACTAGCAGGAAAGTAGGGCTCAGCACTCCTAATGGATTCTTGGGAAGACAATCACTGTCACTCTGAACACCCACCTCTTCCTCCTTTCCCTCAGTTACATTACTTAGGATGAAACCACATGGTATGGGACATCCCTTTGGCCAGTTAGGGCCAGCTTTCCCAGTTCTGTCCCATCCCAGCTCTTTGTGCACCCCTAGCCCCTTGCTGGCAGGGCAGTGTGAGAAGCTGAAACTTCCTCTATCTGTGCAGCTCTGCAACAACTAAAACATCAGTGTGTCATTACTGCTACTTTCATCAAAAATGCAAAACACAGCATCATACAAGCATCTGGAAATAAAATTAACTCTTATCTCAGCCAAAACCATCCCAATTTCCTTTCTTATCTCTTAACTAGCCGCTCTCTCAAATGTCTCCTTCAGAAGATTTGCCTTAGGACAAAAATCACCGTATTTCTCTTAAAAACTTTTCAGAGGATTTCAAAATTTAAAACAGTTTTTAAAAATACAATATTTTAAAGAATAATATTATTATTGAAATTATCACTCTTCTAACTAGTAGTAATTTTAATTGCAATTCCTAAATTTTTTCCTTTTTCTAATTGCTCTACTTGATCCAGAAATTAATTTTTGTTTGCTACTTCAGTTCCCATTTACTATCTTCTCCAGGATCTACAAGGGTTCTAGAACTACTTATCTGCTTCGTTTGTTTGCTCCATGGGAGGTTTGAGTTTTTTTACTTAAACTGCTTCCCTACTATTTCCATCATCTTTCTCTATTTGGTAATGTGCATAAAATTTATTTTTTTTTTCCTGAAAACCTACATATAATTACTAACTAGATTAATCTTTTCTTATCTTTAGGACATTCTGCTGAAGCTTTCAGACTAGTCTACAATTATATCTCCATTTTCATCTGATCTGTAATAAATACTCAGGCATGCCAGGGTAATGGATTTCACTTGAGGATCTCAACATGCTTTGCAGACAATAATTAATTAATTAGTCTCACAAACCGTCTTTAAAATTGGTGAAATCGAGGTGCAGGCAGGCAGGCAGCATATGGTCATTAAGAACATGGTGCACCATTAACTACAGCTGCTCTCTAAGCAGGTGGCACAATGAGTTTCTCCTGATATCAGTGTAGGTTCCTAAAGCAAAACTAAGGAAAGCTGAGCTCTGCTCTGTAACACCCTGTTATGGAAAATAAATGGTTAAAGTCATCTGACTGGCTGTTTGTTTACCTAGTGCTCTGGTGTAAGGATGTACCATGCAGGCATATGCAGATGTATATTGATCTGTAATGTACGTTGCAAAATGCTGATTTGATGTCATTGTTCTTGCTTTTCTTACCAACACCAGTGTTACTATAGGTGTTTGTCCAGGGATAATAGTTTTACTTATAAAAGCATTTTATTAGGTCATGTAGCTGAACTAGAAAAAATTTAAAGATTACCCTGTAGGATATAGGTAGAGGATGAACAGTGAATTTGTCAGTTAAGCCCTGAGGAAACCTGTCATTGTTCATCCTCTTCTATTTGTTCAGGATGATCATTGACTTTCCTTCTTACTAGCCCGTAACTGACCTGTCACCAGTAAATTTAAGCAGTTTCAATTTTCTGTGTTTCTAGTTTTCACTGCCATATTACTTCTTGAATGGTGCTTCTTAAACAGAATTTGGTCTATGAATGGGGCTTGAAATTAGTGAGAGAAGGGAAAGGAGAGAGAAGAAAGGGAAGGAGGTTGGGGAACAGAAAGTAGGCCATAATAATCTGTAAACTATAACAATCTTGCTTGCACTTCTGTGGCATCAGTATGAAAATATTTAATGTCTATAAATACTTCCATCCTGTCATAATGCTCTCCCAGGACAACTCCTTTTAACATCTGTCCATTAACCAGTTAACCCTTAAATGTGTATATTTCAGGTGTCTATTACTGATATTTTAATCTAATAGATGAAGTTGAATGCAAAAGCTGTAATCTTGAAAAAGGATGAAATTTGCAATATTTGAAATGGCATTTTTCCCACTTACCCTTCCCTAAATCCACGAGTAGTCTTTATGTCTGTATTCACTGAATCTTGTTTTGGCTTTCTGATGAGAAGTCAGGCTGAACGACCAACTTGGGCACTGAACTGTTTCTGAACATTGAGCATGAAAGGCTATTTCGGTGCTGCGGGATTGCCTTGGTACTCAGCTGTATTAAAATGAACATGAAACACCAGGGAATTTCCTTGTTGAGGTGTAAACTACACAGATCTTCCAACTGCAGTTACTGTCAAAAATGCTTATGTATTGCTAATGGATTGTAATGTACCATATTAACCCTAAGAAACAAGAACATCATCTCTAGTCTTTGCTGGGGACTACTTTTTCCACTTTCATGCTACCTTTGATATGTGGTAAACTAAGGGAGGTATTCAACCAGAATTGGTTCTCCTATCAGTTGTGGTTTTGTGGACATCTAATAATGTTTTGTGAAAGGACTTCCTTTCCTGTTTTATTGGTGTTTTTCTTCTACATTTATCTCCCAGACAGTTTCACCAGCAGTTTTCCATAGGATTATGAAATGTACCTTTTGGAAGAAGAGGTTTTGAGTAACCACCGATGGCTAACCTCCAACAACTAATTATATAATTATGAATTATTTCTCAGTATTGAGTATAATCAGGTAATGGTGATTGGTCTTTAGACCTCCACTGATTTGAAATACAGCAATTAGATATACTTTTTTAGTTGTATACTGACAACCAAAATAGATTTGTTTTCTTTTAGAAAGTTTGCTAGTCCATCACAACTGTATGATTTTTTTTCCTGCATACTAAAAATGTTTGGTAGACCATCACCAAGATATTCTTGCAGACTGTAGTTAACATATAGCATATATGCATTCAAAAGTTTATTTTTCTGAACTGCAAGCAAGTCTGAAACATGTCAAGTTTATGTCCTGACTTGAATTGACTGAAATCTCTCTGCACTTGGAAACATTGTTAAAAAGGTATTGTTTTTGAAACACTCCATCTACCCTGTTATTTTCCAGGGCCTATCATGAAAGTGCTCTTTCTGCCTTCTGCTTTATGTCCTCACCTGTCTTTTCTGATTTTTTTTTTTTTATATTCACAATGTATCTGTAGTACATATTCATTCCTATAAGTAACAAGGGATTTCAGGCAGTATTATACAACTGAACAATATTGTTGTGTTTCATTGGATATTTTTTAATTCTGAGTGAGTCTGTCTACTTTCTTTAAATATGTAAAATCCCAGGAAGTGGGGCTCAGTGCTGACAATTTGTTTATACAGGATTTTTGAGGCCACTGAATGGAGCAGTGGGGAGGCAGACTGACTCAGAACTTCATTCCATTTTCCCTCTGAGAAACCCCACTGAAATCTATTTTTAAGGGTGGTAAAATATCTCCTGTAGAATTGTTATCCAATTTAATGGAAGTCTAAGGAATTTAATTTGATTGATTGATGAGTAGCAAAGTATTTTAAAATGTCTTTAAGAAAATCTTAGAAAGAGCCCTCAGGGTTATTGGGATCCAGACTAGTTCACTTTGGCATAAAGAATTTTTGTAACCTGGAGCAATTTGAATGGGCAATTTTAGTGGGGTTTTTTTTCAACAGTTTTTGTACTTTGCTCTTTTTTTCCCAGGTTTTTTTTTCCCAGGAGGCTTTTTCCTATGTACTTAGCTGTGTAGAGCAAAACATGGCAGCCATTCATAGTTTCAAGTACTAAGAGATTTCAAACGTGGCAGTAAACTCACGCTTCCCTTTACAAGCCACCAGCTAGCTAGGAACATTCAGTTGAAATCTCAAGACTGAGACTGGCCTCCAAGGTGTCACAGGGGATTTTCAGTCCTGCACAGCAAATCAGTACAATTTATGAAGAGTTTAGCACAAATCATGTTTTAATTAATATTGGCACTTAAAAAAATAATTAAGGCTTTTGTATCACATGGTTACACACTGTTTGTTTCTAGGCAGTCACTAAGTAATGTACACATGTATAAATGAGTGCTTCTACTTACAGACAAATTTAACATAAGAAGTTTAATATTATCATATTAATTTAAGTAGACTGAACATTCCCTAAATAGTAAGGGATCTGGTGAGAACCCACATATTAAAGCTGCTAATATTCTTTTAAATAAGAAATTATTTCTAAAGCAGCAAGTCTTTGAAATTCATCATAGAAAAAGCTGGAGGCTAGAGAAGTACCTTTTATTTTCATGAATTTCCATCCTGGTCTAGCTGAGTTGTAGGCCGCCAGAAAATCCTGGCATTTCCTTTCTCTTTGCTTTCCTCAGGAAAAGCTTGGCAGTTTCCCAAAATAACAACTGAATAAGAACATTCTGAAGAGCTAAATGCAATTATTAAAATCCTGCTACCCAACCAGCTGCAGCACACATGGCACTGAGAACAGGATCTGATAGAGCAAGGTCTTCAATGGCAAGAGAAGAAGGGGCAGAGCAAGCTCCAAAACATTTTCTGCCCTGTGTTATCTGCCATGCTGTAGGGCCTCTACCGGCTGCTGTTCGCAGTGACAGAAATCTGCTTGCTTGTTATATGCCAGAAGTGATTTACATCTTTAGGGGAGCGTTGCAAGCAGGAAGGAAAGTGTTAAAATTAAGCACTGTGAATGCTTGTAGCTTCAGTCAATCTTGACAGTTCTTGACAGTTCTTTGCAGATTTAGGTAAATAAATTTTTTTTTTCAATTTTTTCTAAATCTTTTCATGTCTGTGCTTTGCCAGTCACTGGGCAGCAGCTGTTTCTTCACAGAATATTCAAGCTCTTTCCTTCCTTCCAATGGCTAGGTTTACAAATGCTTCTTGGGAAGTCCCCAGAGAGAATCCCAGGCTGTCCCTTTCCTCTCCCTGCCTTGCAGAAACTCAGCACTGTCTGGCAGAAGTCAGCTGCAGACAAATCAGCACTTCTGCTGCTGGCTGCAGTGAGGTAGTGCCTCCTTAAGTCAGACAGACATCTCACTAATCCTTCAGCCAGAATAACAGCTACCAAGCCCATAGATACAGATCACATTTATAGAATTGATGCAGCTCACTCCCATACATTTTGCAAGGTACTTGCCTATATATCTACCAGTGCATTCAGTTTGAAGTGACAACACTGCAGATGTGATTTTAAGACAGTGTATGGTATGTGACAACCTAGCTCAGCCAGCTGTAGTATTCTGAAAGGTAATGCAGAAGGCTTTTATACATTCACTTTTCAGAGAAGACACTCTTACCTGCGCTTCAGAGAACTTTTCTTCTGTATTGTTTTTAGTTTCTTTTGTAGAAGAGCTAATCCTGACCTCCTAATCCAGTTTTTAGAGTCATGGTAAGCTACAGAAAAGTTCATAGAATCACTAAGTATCCTGAGTGGGAAGGGACCCACAAGGATCATAGAACCACAGAATGGCCTGGGTTGAAAAAAAGGACCTCAAAGATCATCTAGTTTCAACCCACCTGCTGTGTGCTGGGTCACCAACCACTAGACCAGGCTGCCCAGAGCCACATCCAGCCTTGCCTTGAATGCCTCCAGGGATGGGGGCATCCACAACCTCCTTGGGCAACCTGTTCCAGTGCATCACCACCCTCTGTGTGAAAAACTTCCTCCTAAGATCTAACCTAAATCTCCCCTGTCTTAGTTTAAAACCATTCCCCCTTGTCCTATCACTATCCACTCTTGTAAACAATCATTCCCCCTCCTGTTTATACGCGCCCTTCAAATACTGGAAGGCCACAGTGAGGTCCCCTGGAGCCTTCTCTTCTCCAAACTAAACAAGCCCAGTTCCCTCAACCTTTCTTCATAGGAGAGGTGCTCCAGCCCTCTGATCATCTTAGTGGCCCTCCTCTGGACCCATTCCAAGAGCTCCATTTCTTTCTTGTGCTGAGGGCCCCAGGCCTGGATGCAGTACTCCAGATGGGGCCTCACAAGAGCCCAGTAGAAGTGGACAATCACCTCCCTCTCCCTGCTGGCCACTCCTCTTTTAATGCAGCCTAGAACATAGTTGGCTGCAAGCACACTGCTGGCTCATGTCCAGCTTCTCATCCACCAGGACCCCCAAGTCCTTCTCCACAGGGCTGCTCTCAAGGAGATCTTCCCCCAGTCCGTATAAATACCTGGGATTGCCCCAGCCCAAGTGCAACACCTTTTATTTGGCCTTGTTAAACCTCATTAGTTTCACATGGGCCCACTTCTCCAGCCTGTCCAGGTCCCTCTGGATGGCTTCCCTTCCCTCCAATGTATCAACTGCACCACTCAGCTTGGTGTCATCTAACAAACTTGCTGAGGGTGCATTGGATGCCATTGTCTACGTCATTGATAAAGATGTTGAAGAACACCGGTCCCAAGACCAGCCTCCACCCTGACACAGAAACATTAATCACAAACACAGAACCATTAATCACAAAGGATCATGGGGTCCAGCTCCTGGCTCCGCACAGGACCACCCAAAATTCAAACCCAGTGTCTGAGAGTGTTGTCCAAACACTCCTTGAACTCCAGTAGCTCAGGGCTGTTCCCATTGCCCTAGGCAAGCTGTTCCATGCCCACCACCCTCTGGTGCAGAACCTTTCCCTGACCTCCACTCATCCCTCCCCTGACACAGCCCTATGCCATTCCCTTTGGCCCTGTCGCTGTCACCACAGAGCAGAGCTCAGCGCTGTCTCTCTGCTTCCCTAGTGAGAAGCTGTAGCTGCCATGGGGCTTCCCCTCAGCTCTGGGCTGAACCAAACAAGGGACCTCACCACTCCTCATACATCATGCCCTCCAGACACTTTGCCAAGTTGCCAAACTGAGAAAAAGCTAGAACTGTCAGTCGTTAGATGACAGCACATTGTAAAGATTGGATCTTCCTAGTGTGTTTCAAAGTCAAATAATTTCCTTTTTCAGAGCTGCTATCATCATTTAATATTGTTCACTCCTGCCAGAATCAGAGCATGTTTTTCCCTATTACTCGTTGCTATAAAGTTCCCCATCACACATCTTTCTAACGTATTTCTTACACAGAACAGATTAGACTTTGCCATGGGGCCTATGCAATTAAACAGAGTTAAAGTTTTTATATAATGCTTTATCCCTGTGTTCATAATTTTTGGAGAATAGTTTCCATCAATTTTCTATATTGTATTGCAGGAGATCTGCCGGTTCTTAGTTTTCCGAACAGTAGCTCTTTTTCTGCTCTTTTTCTTCTTACAATTTTCCTTCATGCTGAGCAAACCTAACATCCTTTTACAGAGTGAAGTTTTTGTGGTTATTGGACTGCTGATAGACATATTGAAGTTAATTTTCATTCTATTTAAATTTAGTTTTCACTTTAAAATGCTTATAGTGTGCAGGTGGCATGTGACACAATCAGCAAAGGTTTGGTTATCCGAAGACACAGTGAGTTCTTAGCTGTGTACTTCATATGTCTTCAGAATTGATGGCACAAATGATTTGGTGCAGGAGGCAAAGAGGATGGTGATGGCTGGGAGGGCTTGTTCTGAGGTAGTATAGCTGCCTGTGGACTGCCAGACTTCACCATACAGTTCATTAAATTGCATTTAAAGAATGTAATAAGTGAAGTGTATTTTAGAGTGCATTGCATGGGTATGGTTTATTACTCCGTGAGTGCAGAGCCAAGTTAGATAAATCAAGCAGCCAATTTTGATGATGATAATGTCACATGTAGTGACATTAACTTCATGGAAGTTATGTAATTGTAAATCACTGAGTATTTGTTCCATTACACTACCACAGTAATTGTAGGAGAATGGGTCATACTCAGATGTTTGATTAGTGTTTGTGTGATTGTATCTACCCTCTTGTTTACAAGGGAGGGCTTCCCTCATTATACTATGCTTTGAGACTTAATCTCAAGACTTCTGATCTGCTACGTTTGCTGTGTGAGACCTCAGCAGTTCAGCCACCCCAGGGCTGGGATATTCAGACGCTATTCACAATGGCTTGAAAGTGTGTTTTTGCAATGGAAGGATGTGCTTTTGGAAACCATTTCAGAGCTAAGTTTAATTTTGAAAATTAATATGAAGTTAATGAACATCTTAGAAGCACTCTGGTGTTGAGAAACAGTGCCAGAAATTACGGATATCAGGTGACTGACTGCATGCAGCTAATACGAATTGCAGCAAGCATAACCTAGATCTGTGTTCTAGACCCCCACGTATAAAAACACAGCATAATATAATTGGAAACCATGATAACTTGCAGTAGATGTATTATACAGCTTCCTACGGGGAAGGCTGTCTGCACTGGTCACAATATTTGTTGCTTTCTTTTTTTATGATATCTGAAACACACCCAGTCAGTTTGCTGCCTGTCTCTTGTTCCTGGCAGCGACATGTTAAATACTGTATCTTCTTTCTGCAATGTTTTGCAAGGGTCGTTGCTTGCCTGCTCTCTAAGAAAGGCCATATTCAGGCAGCCCAAGCCTGTGACACAAGGAGATTCTCTCTGAAACTTAGAACCATAAAAAAAATTTGACTGGAGTACTAGGGAGAAGGCTGACAAAATAGAGTCAACGTTTCTCACTAAAAAGATGGTTCTTCTGGCCTCAGGTAAGGAATGGAGGTGTGCTCAAAAGCACAGCACAGCAATATGGATTTTCGACATAGGATGCCTAGAGTAAGCCTCCCTTAGGTTACAAGAAATCAGTACTCTTGCAGTGTAGGTAGGTCTGTAGCATTATTCCTTAATAGGCTATTGATATCATGGTAGGTGTCTCCAGTAAAGCCTGATGTAAGGAAGCAACAGCACTAGAGGATTCCTCTTTTTACTATTTACAGAAAATGAAGTGTTAAATGACACACTCTGCAAGACATTCCTCAAAGAATGGTAATTAGTTCTTCTGAAAGAAGTAGAGATACTGGGATAATGAATTTGTCAGTAAAACAGATTTACAGAGCACTAGCATTAAAAAGCCTTTCGTTAGATCTATGCCTTGTTTTCAATACAGACTCATTAAAAGGGTTGATTTTTGATGTCCTAAAATTGAACTACAAAGATTTTCTTACCAAAAATGGAGGAAGTGAATCAGAAAAACTCCTTTACTTATTATATTTATTCATTGTCTCTGTGTTGTTGTTTTTTCTTTAAACCTTACAGCAAGATTTATAATTGTCCTCAGAAGTGTCAAGATTTGTTTGGATTTTAACAAGGATGGAAATTAAGATCTTAGAGTCATTGAACTGCAGGCTTGGTCATTTGGAAAGGACCTCAAGATGTCTCCAGTCTGACCTCCTGCTTCAGGCAGGGCAGTGATAGGACCTGACTAGGACTTTATCCAGTTGAGTTATGAAAACCTCCAAGGATGGAAACTATACAACCACTATGGGCCAACTTCTTCAGTGCTGAGCTGTCTGCATAGGGATCCAGTCAGAACATGCTCCTGTTTTGGTGTCACTGTTGTCTGTTGTCCTGCCGCAACTGTGAAGAACCTAGCTTTGTCTTCTTGAGACCCTCCCTGTAGGCATTGGGGACTGCTGTAAGGTGCCCTGAAGCTGCCTTTGCTCCAGACTGAACAAGCCCAGCTTATTCAGGCACTTTTCACAGGGCAAATCCTCCATCCCTGATTCTGGTAGTGCTAGAATTGTATCATAGAATCATAAAAAAGCTTAGGTTGGAAGAGATCCTAAAGACCATCCAGCTCCAACCCTGTGCTGTGGATCAGGTTGCCAGCCACTAGATGAGGCAGCTCTGGGCCCCATCCAGCTTGGCCTTGAACACCTCCAGGGATGGGGCATCCTGTTCAAGTGTCTCACCGTTCTCTGAGTAAAAAATTTCCTCCTAACATCTAATCTAAATCACCCCTGTTATAATTTAAAACTATTCCCTCTTGTCCTATCATTATCAGACCATATAAACAGTTGCTCTCCCTCTGGACATGCTTAGGAGATGTTTAGTGATGTATGCATTTGCATTGTTGGGGTAAGCTTGGGCAGCTTCCTTATATATAAACCTTTGGACAGAGTTTGTTTCTGAAGGTGAGATCAATTTAAGTAAATATAATGCATGTGAATGAGCCCAAACTGGCAACTCCTAGGAGTAATGACTATCCATTATAGATCAGCAGAACTGTGCATCAGCCTCCATTTTCAGTCCCATAATACACAGCATGGTGTCATTGTGTACATTGTGTCGTGGTGTCATTCCTGGTTTGCAAGAATCTACTTAGTTTTGCAAGAAATTTCAGCTGTGAGTGTTTCTTTTAACCTTCAAAGTGTAAAATTATAGGATCATAGAATTGTTTAGGTTGGAAAAGACCCTTAAGATTAAGTCCAACCATCAACCTAACACTACCAAGTCTACCACTAAACTATGTTCCTAAGCAACACATCCACACATTTCAGGATCATGACTCCACCACCTCCCTGGGCAGCCTGTTTCAATTCCTAACCATACTTTTTTGGGGAAATTCTTTCTGATATCCATTCTAAACCTCCCCTGGTTAAGTGTGAGGCCACGTCATCAAGTCTTGTCACTTGTCACCTGAGAAAAGAGACCTCACTGCTACCTCCTTTCAGATGGTAGTAGAGTGATGAAGTCTGCCCTCAGCCTCCTCTTCTACAGACAAAACAACCTCAATTCCCTCAGCTGCTAATCATATGTCTTGTTTTCTTGTCACTTCACCAGCTTCATTGCTTTCTCTGAATGCATTCCAGCAGCTCAATTTCCTTTTTTAGTGGGGGGCCCAAAACTGAACACTGAAGGTGAGGTCTCACCAGCACTGTGTATGTGTGTAGCTGTATTTCATGAAACTAGTTACTAATATTTTATTTAAGAATGAGTCCTTTCCTGAACTCGGATATAGTTAAGAAGTATTAAAGAATGAAAAGAACTATGTATTAAAATTATCTGATACTTGAGAGATAATGAATTTTGAATTGTAACTTTACTTGATATTGTGTGAATTTAGTAAAATACATCAGCTTACCAAAGAGTTTTGTAATACTTGCATTAAAATACTATTCAGTAAAATTGTATTTTTCTTTCTAGACTTAATTTTTTCTAAAACATTAATGTGTGAAGCTCTGCTTTTCTCCTGAAAGCCATATTTGTAGTTTCAAGACAGATGTGAGGAAAATAGTATATGGCTCTGCTGGTGCCTTTATTTAAGTTGATAAAACTACCATCTGTGTTAGAAGTAATTTTGTACTTAGTGACCTCAGAAGATTTTCTTCATCTGTAAAGATGCAATCAAAACCAAAATTTAACATAAAAAAGCATTCAACACTTTGAAAAAATGTTGGAACATAAGCAGAAAGGATCAGTAGTAACAACCTAAGATGATTAAACTTAATCTGCGAGAAGAAGTCTAGTATAAAAATTGTTTTCTGCACTGGCTATACTTCTAGTTTGCTATTGAAATGTTTTTGGTTTTTTTTTCTATCTAATTGCAAATGAAGCGGCAACGGTCTACTTTTGCTGTGCATAATATCAGTGTTTCTGCTCTGCCAACTATTCTCTCTGCCCTGAAAGTGTGAAACGTTTAATTATTCCCAAGGGCCACTTTTGATCAGGGTGACAATCAGTTTCTTATGTTTGGCAAGTTCTCCCAGAAACCGGGTGGTTTCAGCTGAAAAATGATATCCCTATTCAGTATGCCTTGCATGGTTGGATGTCCTTTTTGCATTTCATTTTAAAATAATTGATGCTTGCTTTTGCAGAAAGCCCTGCCTTTTAGGAAACAAACATGTTTTGGAAAGAAAATGGCAGTTTATAAGACTGCCTGGAAGTGTACTGTAAGACACTGAAGTGTTCTGCCTTGGGGAATTTTCTTGGCACAGGACATTAATCTTATGCCCAAAAGAAACAGAATTTGTGGAATAGCCAATTTTCTGTACTTGCTGCACTTTCAATTTTATCACTTTTGCTGTTCCTTGCTGGATTTCATTGTCATTTAGCTTCCTCTTGTAAATATCAGGGTGGAGATTAGCACTGCAATTTCAGAAACAGATCTTAAACAGCAGTGAAATCTTTTCTTCAAAAGCGATTCAGGAAGTAACTAACCCTGTATCTGATGTTAGACCTTTAAGTAAACATTCATACATATTTTGGAGTAACTGCCTAGTCATGGTCTCCTTAACCAACACTTGGGAGTTTGAATACTGTATTGGCTTTCACTTTCCTCAAGCTCAATACTCACTTCTGCTGTTAAATAGCAGATGTATGGGGAAATGTACCCAAGGAATTATGGAAAATTAAAGGAAATTTAGTACACTTGAAAGACAGAATTTTCTGACATTTCTTGAGATTGACTCTTTCTGCATCAAAATGTGGGATTTTATGACCAAATATCTAGACTGACTGATAGAAATCTATATACAGAGACCTCATCTTTGTAAATTGCCTCTTTTAACTTATGAATGTATGTTGATACATGACTCAAATTTGGCACTCTTCTTCCTCCAGCCTTTGAACATATAGCATTTGTGTTTACTAGATCAATAGTGTTGTTGAGCTGTCTTTCTACCTTTCTTAATGATGTTATTTTTTTTTTGTCAGCTCTCATTAATATTTATTTTGTTCTAAACATATATTTGGCATAAGTGAGTCTTCTAGTTCTACGCAGGTAGGATTTGAAAAGGTAATCCAGATGACATAGCTTTTATTTGTGTGTGTGCAACATCCTATAGCAAATCTTGTGTATATGATAAATGCTTCCATTTCAAACAGTGCAACGGTAACTTAACAAGTGCACCTCTAATGTTCATGTACAGAAAGTTTAAAGACAAGTGAAATTGGTAAAGCACGCTCACTATCAAGCTTGCTGTTATACCCGTGATAGACTTCATTTGATTTGAATTTGTACCTGAAAAGTCTCGCTGGAACTTTTTATGAAGACTCTAATGGATAAGAATATTGTTTTTAAAAGTTACATAGATAGCTGTTCTCCCATTGCTATTTTCTCAAATGCTTCAATTCGCTACTGATAAGTCAGTTGTCTGTCATCTCCAAAATACCACTAGCAATACACTGCTTTTCCCAGTCAGAAATACCTGCATTATTCTTATAGACTGAAGGACATCAATGGCTGGTGTTCAGCACTCTCTAGCCTTCTTGAACTAAGCTCTCACCAGCTGAGTAAGTTTCATCCCTTCATGTGCAGTCAGTATGCTGAGTCAGTATGGATCCTGAAGCCCTTATCAACTACTCTAAATCTTCACTGTGTGCTTATCGACTCCTTCAAACTCTCAAGCTATTATTTTAGAGAAAATGATGAAAAAGGAGAACAACATTTAGATTAGGTTGAACAACCATCTCTTTACAAAAATGGTGTTATCTGAACTTTCTTTTATGCAGTTATATTGTGATGATTCATTTTTTTTGTCATTGTATTAATATTGCTCTGTTTCCCACTCTGTTCCCTTCCACTGACCTTCCCTTCATCCATCCCTAAGCTCATCAGTTTGCCAGTCTTCTGCTTGTTGTGAATGTCAGAGAAGCAAAGAGAAAATTCAGTGGTCTTGAGAAACCTTTAAGGTTAAGTGGTAGAACATTGAAAATATCTGAGCTTTCTGATGTGTGAATAGTATTAGTGGTAATTGTACAGTGCAAATCTCAGTGAAGAGTTATATATGTATATAAAACAATAATTTTTGTCTTTTTTTTTATTCAGGTCATTGCCATAGTTATGGATATGTTTACAGATGTGGATATCTTTAGAGAAATTGTAGAGGCATCTACTAGAGGGATTGCAGTGTATCTCCTGCTTGATGAGTCAAACTTTGGTCACTTCCTGAAAATGACTGAGAAACAAGGCTGCCAAGTTCAAAGGCTCAGGGTAAGACTTATTGTGTTCCTGTGTTTGGACTTTCACTAATTCATTTGCAACCCACTGAAAAGTGAAAATTATTCAAAAAGCGATTATCAAATACTGCTGTTTCAAATTAACTATGAAGTAGAAATTGGTAAACTGTCAGTAGAACCTTCTCTATAAATGTTATTCTCTTCAGAAAGACTTTTATCTTTTTCACGTGTCATGTATTTGATAGAATGAAATAATTTTTCACATATTATTTATAAAACAATTTTCTGTTATTATATATTTAGGAATACTACAGGTTTGAAAAGCCTTTTTCCTTTATGTTAAATTAACCTGAAAATATAGTCATAAAGCTTATGTAAATTGTTAGGAAAAATAAATGACATAGTTTGTTTACTTCATTTTTTATCTTTAATCTGTCTTCCTATCCTGAGGTTCAACACAGCAAAGTGCAAGGTTTTGCACTTGGTCTGGAGGAATCCCAGGCATATATATGGACTGGGAGGAGCAGTCCTTGAGAGCAGCCCTGCAGAGAAGGACCTGGGGGTCCTGGTGGATGAAAAACTTAACATGAGCCAGCAGTGTGCTCTTGCAGCTCAGAAAGCAAATGGTATCCTGGACTCCATCAGAACAGGGGTGGCCAGGAGGGAGAGGGAGGTGATTATTCCTCTCTACTCTGCCCTTGTGAGGCCCCATCTGGAGTACTGCATCCAGGTCTGGGGCCCCCAGTACACGAAAGACAGGGAGCTGTTGGAGAGGGTCCAGAGAAGGGCCACAAAGACGATCAGAGGGCTGGAGCACCTTCCCTGTGAAGACAGGCTGAGGGAGCTGGGATTGTTCAACCCGGAGAAGAGAAGGCTGCGGGGTGACCCCACTGCAGCCTTCCAGTACCTAAAGGGAGTCTACAAACAGGAGGGGAGTCAACTCTTAGAGAAGGTAGATTATGGCAGGAGAAGGGGAAATGGTTTTAAGTTGGAGGAGGGAAGATTTAGGTTGGATATCAGAGGAAAGTTCTTTACTATGAGAGTAGTGAAGTGCTGGAACAGGCTGCCCAGAGAGGTTGTGGATGCCCCGTTCCTGGAGGGGTTCAAGACCAAGTTGGATGGGGCACTGGGCAGCCTGGTCTAGTATTAGATGTGGAGGTTGGTGGCCTTGCCTGCGGCAGGGGAGTTGGAGCTTGATGATCCTTGAGGTCCCTTCCAACCCAAGCCATTCTATGATTGTATGATTCTACGTTTTTTTAATGTGATTATATATTAAAATGCTTTAAAAAGCCCGGGAGTCTATTTTAGTTATATTTTCCTGAAAATACAATCATGTCTGTTGACAGTATGTCTTAGAGAGTATGAAATGCCGCAACAACCCCAGGCAATGCTACAGGCTTGGGGCAGAGTGGCTAGAAGGTTGTGTGGAGGAAAGGGACCTGGGGGTATTGGTTGATGCTCGGCTGAGCGTGAGCCAGCAGTGTGCCCAGGTGGCCAAGAAGGCCAATGGCATCCTGGTTTGTATCAGAACTAGTGTTGCCAGTAGGAGTAGGGAAGTCATTGTCCCTCTGTACTCAGCCCTGGTGAGGCCCCACCTCGAGTACCGCGTCCAGTTTTGGGCCCCTCACTGCAAGAAAGACATTGAGGCCCTGGAGCGTGTTCAGAAGAGGGTGACAAAGCTGATGAGGGGTCTGGAGCACAGGCCTTATGAGGAGCGGCTGAGGAAGCTGGGATTGTTCAGTCTGGAGAAGAGAAGGCTCAGGGGAGACCTTATCACTCTCTATACTACTTGCAGGGAGGTTGTAGTGAGATGGGGGTCAGCCTCTTCTCTCTTCTAACTAGTGACAGGACGAGGGGGAATGGCCTCAAGCTGCGCCAGGGGAGATTGAGGGTGGACATTAGGAAACACTACTTTCCTGAAAGAGTGGTCAGGCGCTGGAATGGGCTGCCCAGGGAGGTAGTTGAGTCACTGTCCCTGGAGGTGTTCAAGAAACATTTAGATATAGCGTTGAGAGACATGGTTTAGTGGGGTTATTGGTGGTAGGTGGGTGGTTGGACTGGATGATCTTGTAGGTCTTTTCCAACCTAGCTAATTCTATGATTCTATGAAATATGAGTAGGCTTACTTTTACAAATTAAATATGTAGTTAGATAATCAGGAGAGGATTAATGGTTACGTTTCTCATTCAATGGCTTGCACCGCCCTACTACTTAACAGGAAATAGAATACAAACCATATGCTGCACTGAACTGACGTAAGTGCTTCATAAATATTTCGAGGTTTGCTCTTTTGTAGGTAGCTCTGAAGACTATCCAAGGCCAGAGACAGAGCTCCTCTGCAAAGCTCTAGACATTTCCTTGTCTGAACTTCTGTTCGCAGCCCGGTTTGCACTTCCTTGTTTTTCATACTAATTGGGCCATGCTTACTCCTGGAAAAAGTATACAGCATAAGAACATGCATTTTAAGAACCTAGTCCATAAAACAGATAGAGGTATGGAGAAAATCTGTATTTTATACCAATTTTTGCTCCAATTTTTGGGAGTGTTGACTTAGACATGCAGAGGTATTACCACACTGCTTCCTGTACTTGTTTCTTGAGGGGGGCATTTGAGTGTGTGAGATTGCCCTCTGGTGGGTTAATACACAAAGCTATGGCAATTTTTGAAAAGAAAAAGTCACAAATGTTGCATATCTGTAGATGCTAGTAGTGATTGCCTCCATAAAGTCAATAAATGGCAATAGTTACACATGCTGGAACTTGAGGTACTACCATTTCCTAATGATTTGGGTTAACTGTGCCGTAGAGATTTCTAACATGGTGTACATTTTTTTTTTATAGTATGACTTTTATTCTCCTAGTGTAAAAGAAATTAGGAGCATGCAATTTAAGTTCTATCTCTAAAAAATGCCATAAAATGCTCATAAAAAATGCATTTTCACATCTTTTCTGTGCAGTATGTTTCTATAGCTGTTTCTAAAACTTTTGGGGATGAGTTAGAAGTTTTCTTTCTAAAATGGTTTTATAGACATTTAAACAGGCATTTATACCATGATTGAAAGAACTCATGTACATACATTAGAGTGGATTTGGTATGGATTAGTGGGTTGGAGTGGTTTGGATTTGGCCTCTTTAGTGAGATTATGTTTTATATGTTTCTGTTCTGTAATGATGGGACAAACATGTTTACATTGAAAGGTTTACTTAGAATGCTTCAAGATTTATCAGAAAATTAAAAGTATATGCCAAAGAGCTAAACAGTAATCCAGTAATCCTGTTGTACCCTGGGTTTCCACTTTAGCTTGTAGTAAAGCTCTTCAAGCTCCTCAACCAGGTGCTACTCCCAGTGACTGTTGCCATGAGAATAAAAGCGTACTACTCTCACAGTAATTACTTCCTCCCTTGAAGATTACGAGAAACTGCTTGTGACTATGAAAGAACAGTCAATTCTTTGACAAGGTTTTCTCCCTTTCTTCTTTTTTTATTGCCTCAATGTTCACAAAACCAAACCATATTTAACTTTTTGTGCTCTTGGACGACTTCTTCTATTCAGTGAAAGCAATAAGAGGACAGAAATGTAAAAATATATTTCTTTCCCTCAGGATACATCAAGAACACTGTTCTTTTTATTCTCTGGTATGATTTGGTTCGGTCTTGCAGGAGTATGGCAGACATTCTTCATCCCATGCACTCCCAAAGAGGGGCTTCTCTAAAGCTTTTCTGGCTTAATCAAAGCCCTCACTGGCTCTTTTTCTCTTCCTTTGAATCAGTAAAAAAATAAAATGCTGTGATGAGAGTGGATGTATTTTTGAATTCAGATTTACAGTTCAGTCTTCTGTATGTAAAAAAGGATTTATTCGTAGATCTACACTAAATGTCTGTGCAGACAGTTTTCCTCATCTGTGGTATGAATGCACATCAGAACATGTTTCTGTCTTTTGAAAGCAATAAAAAAATGAAAAAAAATGATAGACTATGTATTATGTGATTATTATGTGAATTCTGTATAGAAGAATATGAAACCAGGAATTTACTAGGAGCTTTTCCAGTCTCTTGTACAACATTTCTTCTTGTGGATTGATTTCTACTTAATATTCACCTTGTCTCCATCAGTGGCTCGTCTTAAATAGATCATATATTTCGTGAACTCTTCTATTTTTCTTTCCCCACTTTCAGTTTATCTGTTTCCTGTCTTACATTTTTCCCCATTAACTAATGTATTTCGCTTTCTTTCTCTTCTCTGTCTAAACTTGTGTTGATTAACTTTGTCACCAGACTGACTTGTTCAGTCAGCAGTTCCTTTGCATAGAAAATTGAAAACTCCATACAGATCCTGACCTTTTTCAGGTGATTTTTCAAAACCTAGTTGCTATTTTTTTTCTGGAGGTCGTTGTTTATTTCTGCTGCTGACAAGTGCTGCAGCAAACTAGGAAATAGGTTTGCAATGAAAAACACATCACAGAGAACAATCCTCAATACCACCAGGTGCTTAACGGAGTAACTTGGTTTTGTATTACAAACAGTGTAGAATGTAGAAAACGTTGATTCATGTCCAAGAAGTCAGCGAAGCTCTTCAGCTGATATCAGAATCATGGAATCATTGAATCATTGCGGTTAGAAAAGTCCTCAAGGATCATCTAGTCCGACCATTGACCCATCACCACTATGTGCATTAAACCATGTCCCTCTGTGCCACATCTACACATTTTTTTAAAACCTCCTGTGACGCTGACTCCATCACCTCCCTGGGCATCCTGTTCCAGTGCCCCACCATTCTTTCTGAGAAGAAATTTTTCCTAATATCCAGCCTGAATATGAGTCATGGCATGTGGCAAAGGCTCTATATCCTACAGAAACCTATTTTTACTTCTCTGGAAATAATGAAGAGTCATCTTGCTAAAGGAGGATATTGCAAGCAATTTGACAGGAACTGTTTATACCGTGATACTCCTCTCAGTATTTTTAATGAACTGGGGAAATGAGAAAATAGAAGCACTAATGAATTGATTTTTTCTTTTGTGAGATCTACTCCAAAGTATACATGCTTAATGCATAGGAGAAACTGTTCATGAGAGCTGACTGCAGTCCATTATTTCTTACGAGTTTTATCAAAATCATCAAAAGTTTTCTATTGCTTCCAAGTCTAAGTCAGATTTGGTTATTAAATAGGCATGCACAGCTTGGCTTTGTATCAGTGAGCAAAATACTGGCCTAAGGACCAGACTTCAGTGAAGTAATTGAGAATTTTACTTCAGTGGTCACTGAATGAACTTGAAAGTTACAGCAGAACCAAACTGGAAAGCTACGTAGAATTTGTACAAGTGCTATCTCTTAGTAAGAACAGAGACACAGGATAATAAATAACATTAGTAATGATGAAAAATGAGAAATTGGACTACTTTCTTCCTTAAAGCTACTAGGCTAACTATTAGATAGACATCTGTTCCCTTCTTCATGCATATGCTTGACAGCAAGTACAGAATGAGTAATTGAACGCTGATAAAAACAGACTCCACAAATAAAAAATGCTGAAATGAAATGTTTGAGACCAGTATATTCACTGTATTTATCTATCACATTGGAGAATTTTTACTGATTAATTATACACCGATTTAAATTATGCTTCTGAATTTTAAATCATGGTTATGTGGTTCTCCCTGGGAAAGTAGTTATGCATAAAGAGAAAGTTAGAGCTTGTTTCCTCTTCATCATCTGGGTGTCATTTATTTGGATAACCCTGGTAGCCATCCTCAAAGTGCAGCACAGAGACCCAAACACTGGATGTTTTAAACTTCAGGAACACGAACAAACCTACAGCCTGTTCTTGGAGAAGGGAGAAGATCCTGGTTTTGGCTTCATAAACCTCCTAAAATATCAAGTCCTTGATTAAGTTATTCTTCAACATGTATCCACTAGCAGTCACTGACAAAAGCGGTTTACAGGACCAGACAGACTTTCCATTCGACTGATCTTACAAAGTTCAGTGTCTCCCGGCCTGATTCCCTCTTCATGTATGGATTTTTTTGTTTCCACTTGCCCAGGATTTTCTGTCAAGATTCATAAATAAATTACTGCTTTATCCACAATGATGCATAACACTTTTGCAGTGGTCACTGACACGCCTTTTTGAGTGCAGTTAGCATGGGAGTCCCACAGTATGATGATGAAACCAAGTAGGAAGGAGAAGTCCAGCATTTCATACAAAGTGGAGCTAGCAATTCAGTTATATATATGTGTATTTACTGCTAGTGCTCTTAAGTGGTGCACATTGTTCTTTTATGTTCTCAAATATTTTCAGTATTTTTGGAGGTTATTCAAAGGACGCATCACTGGCACTTAATTAGAGAGCCTGAAGGATGCCACACGAGCTGCGGAGGAAGAGGAAGTGTTACTTGAGAACAGTGAGCGTGATCTCTAGCACATGCCTTCGTAATGCCATGTTTTCATCTTTTACTGGAAGACATCCTGAGACAGAGAAAGAGTTGGCAGGATTCAGGGAGCAGGATAGAAATGCTGCAGAAGCAATAATATGGAAGAAGAGAAGGACAACTTGGGATAACAGAGAAAACAGTCACTAAGATATTAAAAAAAAAAACAGCAATGTAATGTAAATTATAATATTTTTTTAGAGGATTTTGAGCCTACTTGAGGCTATATTTTAACTGATGATTACTTAAGGCAAAGGGATTTGTATACAGTATGGTAATTTGCAAGCCATTAGCTTTGTTTGTGTCTACAGCATTCCAGATTCCCCAATGATATTCTGTCCAATTCTCATTGGGCCTTATCTACAAAGAATTTGGTGGATTTGGCTGGCATGTCATTAGATCAGTGTTTTCTGTTGTACTTATTTGAAAACGTATAAGCTGAATCTCAAGTGGTCTTCAAATTATGACATAAATGCTATATCAGATCAATTTAAATGCTTAATTTAACTATTGAAGTTAATGCAGATTTTATAACTAAACAAAACATTTTGATTTATATTAAATAAAGGCTAACAATCATGATAAACTTCAGAATGGGGCAAATTCCACTGATTTCTTCTTTTTAAAGTAATTATTGTTTATGCACTATTTAACTTTCAACTTTTGAAATAAAAGTGGTTTTTTTTTTTAATTTAATTACTTCTACTTTCTGCTAAAGTAGCAGGTGGGGAAGGAATAATTTTTTTCCACTGGAATTGGCTTGCTCAAAACTCAGCCAAAGAGTGCTGGAAAAACAGGAAAATTGACTTTTTTTCTTTCAGATACTGAGTTAAAAATGAATGTTGTGTTAACATGAAGGGCACAATGCTAGATAATCAAAGGTGATTAGCAGTTAGAGATGCAGAGAGATACATAAGGTTAACCTCTCCTGCAATAATGCATACTGAGTTGTTATTATTATTGATCTTTTTTTAACTGTTTCTCAGAACAATATGAGCATCCACCTGCATTTTCACTGAGCCCAAATAACTGTTTAGGTTTTACAGCACTGCTAGATAATCTTTTATTTAATCACTTTGATGTGACAAAATAAACTTTGTGTTTCTAGCAAATTTGTAAGGCATTTAGGTCACAAAAAATGCATATTTAAAATGCTGTCTTAGTATTTTTTGTTCAAATACCTTGAAAAAAGAAAGCTAAATGAAAACTCAACTAACGATATCTAAAGAACTTGAAGTCAAACCATAACTTACCAACTCATCTGTTTTTATGTGTAACTCTTATTTTTTTTAATTATCTAACTTTAAGTAAAAATTTTAAGGTAGAAGCAATAAAATATAGTGAGATTTAGCAAGCATGTGTTATTTCAAAATGCCTGTCATTTTGTTTGTATTTTCTCCAAGTTTTCCAGTTTTCTGTTTGGAGAGAGAAAGTTCATTGGATTATTGTAGATACTGTCTTTAAAACTACTATAGCCTGAATTTACGCAGTTCATGGTCTGATCCATTTTGCTTAATAAATAATAAATTTCCTGTACCTACCCTTCACAGAGCACACTCTGCTGTGATTTTCAACCTGTCCTTGTAACAGCAGAATTTGGGGCAGAATTGAACCTTTACAGTTAATCAATAGTCAGAAGAAGCAGGCTATTCATTTGTCTTCCCAAGTCTTATTATATTCCACTATTTCTGTATATGTAGTTTGTGTAACCATCATATAGATTGTTTTCTTACTGTCAATGTTAAATTATGGATTTCACTCCCACAGGAATACTTGTAAATTACCACACATTAATGTTGCTAAAACACAAATTGCAAGGCTAGAAACTACAGTAAATGTTGTGGTCATTCACAGATATATTCTAATCTTTTTTTTGTCTTTTGAAGGACTTCGTATTCAACAGCCATATGAGGTAGATGCTATAGATTGCCTTGCATTGAATATGAATTTCGTTTTTCTTATATATAAACACATTTTTGTAAAAATTTCTGATAAATGCATTGGTTTGGTTTTGTTGTTGTTGTTTGGATGGTATTTCTGTAACCATATAAGAACTTTCTGAAATTATTAGTAGTACAGTCCTAAAGATTTTATTTAGAATTGTTTTATTTCTAGGAGCTTGCTGAGGCAGCTTTGTTCACAGTTTGGGAGAAGAGGTGACCACATTTCCATTTGCCATCATGGAAGAATTATGCGGGAGAATTTACTGAGTTTGCATGACTAAAACGTAAAGCTTATGGATAAGATTTGGAATTGAAACTGCTACCTATTCATGCTGTGATAGCATCTCTGGATTTAGAAATTCAATCGATACCATGCTGAAGAGTCAACTGAGTAAACTTAGTAGTGATACAACTGCAAGGGATTCTGGGTTCAGGTGGTATCATTTGATAGACTATCACAGAGTGGGACGTCTGTGTTTATAGATAGAGCAGTCTTGTTCAATTAAAATAAGTGATACTGATGCTTTTGATATTTCTGACTACCTGAGATGTTTGGAAATCAGATGCCGAAAAGATACATTTTCAGTGCAAAATCTCTTTCTCTTGTCAAAGACTTCTTGTGTCAGAACCTCATTTCTGAGACTGAATTCTGTCGAAAATGGGAAAGTTCATTTTTCCACAGACTAGGAAATCTCATCGTTCTTTAAGACAAAGGAATGACTTGCCATTTTGCCTCCCCAGGGGACAGGTTTGATCAGAGTTTACTGCCCTGCCAAGCTTATTGATATGCGATAATGTAACTCTTCTACTGCACCTCTGATTTTCAAAGCCCTGGATGCTAAATGTCAAATATAGTGTATCAATTAAAGTATTTCAATTATCTTTTTCAGAACATGAGGGTACGGACAGTAAAAGGACAAGATTACTATTCTAAAACAGGAGCAAAATTCCACGGAAAAATGGAACAAAAATTTCTTCTGGTTGACTGTAAGAAAGTTATATATGGATCTTACAGGTAAGATCTGTCACTGAGGTGCTCATAGATTACCTGTCATCTCAGTACTTCACTTACTGCAAAATAAATATTTTTTTCCATTTCTAAAAATTCTTCAAGGCATCTCCAGGGGCAAATTTGATTATCTTTACTGTAATTTGACAAATGGTCATAGACACTTATTGGAAGGTAACATAATGGATACATCTTTTGCTTTTTCTGAAGATTTGATAAAATAAGAGAAAAATCCTGATTTATTTTATATTGAGTTATTCTTGCTTAACATTCACTCCAGAAAAGGCTTTCAAAAAATTTCATAAGCTCTTTTGGATATTTTTTCCTTGTGGTAATCTTCTAAAGTTAAAATTATAGACCTGCTGTATGGAACTCTGTATTATATCATGATCAAATTCAGAATTGTCCAAGATAAGTTGACATAGTCTCTCTTTATATTTGGATATGTTTTATTATTCTACTTTCTATTTTAATTCTAATATGTTTGTGCAAAGCATAAGTCAGAAGAACTTACAGCTTTGCAGAGCTGGAAAAATGTTAAAGCAGTAACAGTTTTATCTCACAGATTATTTTTCTTATCTTCATGGTTCACTTTTCTCTTTTGGCCTACTGAATTAATTTCTGCCAGCCTAGTGCCTAGGTGCCAGATACACAGCCACTGATTTTTGTATATTTCCACTACTGTAAGCTTTTGAAAATCTGTCTCTTTATTTCCTCTGAGACTCAAGCAGCCTCTAATTTAGATTCATATGTGTAAATGGTAGTGAGATAAGTCACAAGTTCATAAATGAGTCAGTATAAGGGAGCCCAGAGAGAGTCTGCCTGCTTTGACATCTACGCACACTGTTAGAATCTGGGAGAATGTGATATAGGTTTTTTCATTTCATTTTGAAAAATAACATGGCTTTAAGACCTAGCACAGCAACTGGAATCATCAATTTCTGTAGAAATTAAGCTTTCTTTGGAAAAGAATTTAGTGATTTATAGCAGGAAAGATGAGTATTTCTGAATTCTTGTTCTCTGAATTCAGTTTAATTTTTTTACAAATATTACAAAATATACTGTTCTCAATAAGTAGTTTTGTGAAAATTAAAGAGAAAAAAATACGCATCATGATTTTGTTTAATCTCATCACACTATTCCCCCCAAAAAATCAAAACTAGCAAACAAAATTAAATCAGCAAGCTATTTATGTGAATGCAACAAACCATTTTCCTCACTAGCAGTAGCTGCAAATAGAAAAGTTTATTGTTTTCATTTAAAGTTTTTGGCATTAAATTAGGATCACAGGACAGAATTTTTATTTGTTGTTATCTACAAATTACATGCTTTCAGCACGATGATATAAGGCTTATTGAAACATCCTTAATGTAGTTGTTAATGTATTTTATCTCATGTTGTAGCTATAAAGTAGTAATAGCTAGTTAGCTTTAAGTATGGTTCAGCTTTTCTATGTACAATTGAAAGGAAGAAAACTTCCTTTGTCAGGATATTGTATGTTGCAATTAATAGAAATGTTAATATCCAATCTCATGTGCATGCTAGAACATGAAACTTCTTGACAATTTTGAGGTGCATCTTTTTGAGAAGATATTTAGAATAAAGTATATTCAGACCTGTTGAGGCAGTTCTGTGTATTATTTCAAATGCACTTTTGTCAACACATAACCATACATTAGTGTTCTCTTACTAGTGGATCTATTCAATTCTGGCTTAGTGTTTGTAATTTTGCACATTTAGGTATTTGTATTCCAGTGTTCCATAATTGTGAATACTTTTTGCAATATCCACTGTTTATAAGGGTAATTAAGTAGTTATTTCTGCTCCCACTGAAAGCAGTGGAAGTCTCCCACTGAGTTCAAGTTGTATTAGATTAGACCTTCCAAAAGCAAATTATATGAATCCTGCTCCCAATTTATTTACTTAGAAAGTATTTCTACTAAATCCAAGGCTGAATGGTGGTTTTTTGTTTGTTTTTCAAGGACCAGTGAAATATATTAATTCAAAAGAGCGGTTCCTAATGGTCATTTGTTCTTCTTTCAGCTTTATGTGGTCTTTTGAAAAAACCAACCTCAGTATGGTTCAAGTTATAACAGGACAGCTGGTCGAATCCTTTGATGAAGAGTTCAGGACACTGTATGCCCGTTCTTCTGTTCCTAGTTCATTTGCCCCAGAATTAGTGAGGGTAAACAGCCGCAGGACACTCTGGGAGAATGACACATACCAACACTCAGTATCTTCCTTAGCTTCAGTTTCTAGCCAAAGAAACCTTTTTGGTAGACAAGACAAGATTCACAAGTTAGATCCTGTTTATTTGAAAACTCGTGGACGATTTGCAGTAAATGAAATAGATAAATTTGGCTTGAGAATTCAGTCCTTTAATAAACAACCATTTCATCCAGGTTTTAATATGCAAAATCCAATCCAGCAGTATCAACCCAGTGAAAAAAATGAGCACTGGAAGAGACATAGTTATGCTGGGGAGAAGCCAGAAAGGACGCCTTACCTACTGCTCAACAGAGCTATTAATAGAGCCAATAATCCATCAAATACTTGGAAGATGCCATCTGATAGCCTTAGTATTGTATCTTCATTACGAGGAGGATATGCAAATAACTACAATACACCTCAACAAAGTTTTGCTGATCAGTTTTCACGACCAAAGGTAAATCTTGCAGAAAGAAATTCAGTTGTACGGAGATCTTTTAATGGGACAGATAATCAAATCCGCCATCTGCAGCAAAGGATGCCAACACTCGAACACACAACGAAATCATTCCTACGTAACTGGCGAATTAAGTCATACTTAAATGACCAATCTGATTATCCAGTAGAGTCTAATGGATCAGCCTTGGGTGACAGATATGATAGCTATGACACAACTGAAAATATTAAAGCTCATTCCCTATACTCCCATTCTCGCTTACGATCGTCATTAGTGTTTCAGCCAACTTTACCCGAACAACAGGAGGTAAGCAGCTGTGCAAGTTCTTCAAATTCAACTATAATTGGGTCAGAAGGAAGTGCAACACCTAAAGGGACATCTAATCATGCACCAAGTTTGGAAAATGGAACAGATAATACTTCAGAAGAGCTTAGCACAAATGCCTCACCTAAATCAGAGGCACCCAGAAACCACAAAGTTCAAGTGGCAGAAAACAGAAAGCCTACTGTAAATTCAGATGCAGTAGGGGACCCATCTATGTATTTATACACAACACTCTGTGAAGACAAACATGCAGAAAACATGAAAAATCTTCAAAGTGAAAATATCCTTAAAAGGAGAAGTTTTCCCATGTTTAACTCAAAGTCTATATTAGACCCTCATGCCGATAAACACACGTCCAGTTACGTTTACAGCACATTGACTAGGCATAGGCTTAAGCAGCCAGTTAGTCCCAAACTTCCAGAAGATACACTAAAGAGCTCTAAAAGTTTGCACAGTATGGCCAACCACTTGCCACAGGAGGAAAAGAATCTCAAAGGAGAGCTGAAGAGCCCAACTACTACCAAGGCAATCTCTATGGCAGTTCTTGCTGAAGCTATCAGAGAGGAGTCTAGTAAGGATTGCACGTCAAAGAAAGAAAGTAAAAATTCCCCAAGTTTTCTAAAGAAAGGATCCCAAAAATTGCGGTCACTTCTTAATCTCACACCAGACAAGAAGGAAATCTTGTCAAAAAATAAAGGTCCTGCCTTTTACAGAATGTGTAGTAGTTCTGACACTTTGGTTTCTGAAGAAGAGAATCAAAAACCAAAGATCTCTGAGAATAAGACAGATTCGTCCCCAAGGAGAAAGAGAAACACATCAAATTCACAAGGTAGCTTGAACAGAAGTAAAGAAGATGTCACTTCGAGCCCATCAAAGTCTCCAAAGTCTCCAAAGTCACCAAAGCCTCCAAAACCTCCATCTGATGAAAGCAATAAAAAGTGTCCTGTCTTGTGCACTCTTGAAACTAAGTTCATAGAAACTGCAGGAGATGCATCTACCCCAAGATTTAATACAGAACAAATTCAGTATCAAGATGCAAAGGAAATTACCACAAATGCTGCTCCTGAAAGTGCCCCTGTTTGTGCCTTACAAAGAGCAACTTCAATGACACCGCAACTGGCAAGCTCAAAACATCAAGAGGATCTCAGATCTCGTTCGAGTGAGAGACGTATTTATAGTCGCTTTGAGCCATTCTATAAGATGGAAAATGCTAGTCAACTTGCAGGAAATACACTAAATAGCAGTTCACATCTCTCAGATATGAAAAGCAAGACCTTAGGGAATAACTACGGCAGGAGTAATCACCTGGTCAGCTACAACTCAACTGCTTATCATCCATTTCAGCCTAATGAAAATAAACTAAGAGGATTTATGCAGAAATTTGGGAACTTTCTACACAAAAACAAGTAAAACTTCTGTTAATGTTGTTGAAATACAGCAAGAATAGCAAAGCTGTACATTCTTAACGGGACAAGACTGATGAGCAACTTTTTAGAACTTACTTAGGTTTCTTCAGGATCTAGGACATTTGAATGAATGTACATATTTTTACATAATTATCCTAGAATTATTATACTTCAGTCTTTACAGAAATTCTGTGTCCAGAAAACGTCTCAAGGGAGTTGTTTATAGTGTTTATATTGTAAGATTACTTTTATACATTTTCTTTGTGAAGAAAGTATGCGCTAGCATATTGTAAGATTGCCTGTGGGGGAAAAGAAATATGGAGAGTGTTTTTAAACTTCAAATAATACTGTTTCCAAAGATTTTCCCTTTAAAAATAGGATAGTAGTGGGAATAGTGGCTTGCATCTTTTCAGCATTTATGTACATTTTCAAATGATAAAACACAGATGTTATTGCATTGCATGTTACTTATCTTTAAATTCATTTTTAAACCCTCTTTTAGATGCCATCTTGGTAATAATTTACCCCCTAGCATCTTATCGAGCTGCTTAGGCAGCAGATGGATCTTACTTCATCGAATTTTCCATTTAATGTGATATTTTCTGAAGTATTTGGCACACATCTTAAAGTGACCTTAATCCGAGCTTTCACAGACTTGTTTACATGGCTAAAATACTGTGAATGTAGGATGAATGCTAAAAAAAAGAAACAGAAAAACAGTTTATAAAACAAGGTGCCTTCAAAAGAACTTACAACTGGTTTAAATTTCAATGAGTTAATTACTTATGTATAACATGCCAGTATTCTGTAATGTGTTCTAAAAATAATTTTTTGTTACATTTTTCTGTTGTTTCCATGAAAAAAAAAAAGTGGATTTCCACTTCTCAGGTAAGTCTTTGAGTTTCATATGCAACAGTCTGTTTTAATTGTTGCCAGATTATGTGCAACTCTGCCTTCAATAACCTGTTTTTTTGATAATAAGGTTGCAAGTGCTTAGACCAGGCATGTGAGGGAGGCTGTGAACTCAACACTGCAATGCTTGAATATTCCATGCCCTGTTGCTTTATGTCAGGAGGAGTGTCAGAAGTCCAGGAACAATTAGACATCTAAAAATGACACTGATGAAAGCCGCCACATGAAGCAATATGACACCTCTCATAAAGGAACTATCAATGATACAGCAATGATACAATGATCAGGTGATAGCAGCAATTGTTTAGCATTAGTGAAGGTATTCAGGCACCAAGCTGCAATCTAAGGGGATAGATCTGTGTTCATCCAGGCTCTCAGTCTCTCATTCATAAGAAATTTATTGATATTAAGTGCCTATAGCAGATCAGTGCATACAGAAAAACACAGGGAGATGGTGTGTTTGGGCAGCAGCATGGCATGCACTTTTCATCTGCAGCTCATAGCCAGAGCATCCACCTGACTCCTGGCCCTCCTTGGTGTGGGCTTTTTCTTTTAGGAGAGCACCCATAACCTTTTAGCTGCAAGATGCTCTGGGGCAGTCTTGTTCCATTTGAACTCTGTGAAGCTGTTCCACCACACTTTACATAATTACATATTAAGAGGGCTGAAGACAGGAAAGTGGACATTTTTCTGATTAGGGCAGTCAGCGTTTTGGAGAGGCAGATTCACATTCTTGCCTTGCTAGCAGTCCTGCCTCTTCTCAGGATATGTTTTAGGCATGTTTTGGGAACAACTACTGAGAACTAAGCTCCACAAGTCGAATCATGAAAAATACCTTTTTAGGAAAAACTATACCTGCAGCAGGCACTGGGCAACTCAGGATTTTGGGGATTTAGGCAATATTGTAAATTTTCAGCAATAGAAATTCGGGTAGCTTCATTGCTGAAAGCTTATGTACCTTCTGCAGGGTCTTCATGTTTCAGGAGCATGTTTTAGAAGACTGTTTCACTCTTAGATCTAAAGGATCCTGCAGCATTCTATGCCAGAGTCCCACTGTGGAGGTCGTGGATTTGTCCTTTAAAAATATTAAAAAGGCATTTCATGCACCAGCTTAATTGAGTTCATTTATCTGTGCTACCTGTGATGCTGGGAGGAGATTTTACATGGAAATCTCATCACTAGCAATCTGCCCTGGCCCCCATGAACTAACCGTAGCTATTGGCAGTGATTTCAGTGAAGTAGTGCAAGCTTTTCATTCAAACTGTTTCTCAGGCAAACTTACTAGGTTGATATATTATAGCAATTACTGTTTCACTGTGGGGATAGTATTTATTTTTAAGGGTCTTGTGTCTCAATCCTCTGCTGAAAGTTTTGGTCTCCCCTTTACCTATGATTTACGTGTGATGGAAAGGACTATGAATTTCTGAATGTATGCTGGCCACTTTGTTCACTCCATGCTAAAATACCATAGTAGATATGTTTCCCAAATGGCCATTCATACTGTCCTGACAGAAGCAGCAATTTCAGGCCCAGATCCCAAGGCAAGACATATTTCCTTAGAATTATGTGCATATTTTCAACTAGGCACAACGTACTTCCAGTGCTACCCAGCCAACAGCAGTGCAGCACTACACTTATTTGTAAGTCGTAACACATTTTAGCAGGGCAGAATGTTATTCAGGATGGTGCCCGAATTAACTGTACAGCAAAAGAATTAAGTCAAGATGCAAGCAGTGCTTATGATGTGGATAGGTTTAGGGAAGATATTTAGTTTTTCCTCATAAGCTCTGACATACACTTGTAGGTAATACTAGATTTGGGAAGGAATTGAGAAAGAGAGAACAAGGGCCTTCCGGCAAGTTTTGCAGTGCCAGTTCTTTACGTTTTGTAGTAGAATGTGGGAAACATATTTTGATACCCTTAGGATTTTTTTTTCTGTATTTTCTAGAGTGGATTGCTCATTAGAGAGTCCTGAGAAAGCAGGTATTTTAATTTACCAAGTCACCTATATAGATATATAGTCCTATTTTGTATTTATACACAGAAGATTAAGAGCCTTCAGTGAAGAGCCTGCTCATATGCTTAATAATGCAGAAAATTAATCACATTAGAATTTTATTTTTCATTTCCATGTATCTCCTTAGAGACCCTGCATTTAGGCCCAATCCAAGATTAATTGAACTGAATGAAAAAGCCCACCACTGGCCTCAGTGGAAGCTGGATCAGACACATAATGTACTGATGCCACTATTTCAGAGGTGTGACAAAGCAGAATGCTGCTTGGGGAGCATGTGGCCCTGGCATCCTGGGAGCAGCAGCCTGAAGCCCTGTCTGCAGCTTTAGAGATGAGGGAGCCCTTGGGGGAGCTCCATGGCAGGTGGTGCAAGGACTGGCTGCCATGTTGTTCCCACTGGAATTGTGTGTTATAGGTGCGGAAGCAGTGCTCAGCTGTTTGTGTCTGATTTGCCTCCTGTCTGTGGAGGATCCCACCTATTTCACAAAATAGAAAAGTGTGGAAAAAAACATGTGCCCTTTGCATCAGGTAAGAAAAAGAATCTGTGTCTTTTTGGAAGGAGGCATAGAGCTTATATTTTTGAACTTCTTTTTCCCCAAGCTTGTCTTGATCTTTCTGCTCTTCCCAAGGAGATGCACTTTGTTCAATGTGCCCTAAATGTGCTCTGCACGTTGCAGGTCTGTTACACCCTGCACACACCCAATGTACTCCCAGTTTTGTAAGGCTCTGAAGTAATAGGTATTGGCATGCATGGCGGTCATTTGGCCAAATGGCTTGGGAGTTGTGAAACGCATAAAAAATGATATGTCATTTTCACATTAGATAAAACCCTGTTAGATCTAGACGATCAGAGTTACACAGTGCTGAATGTGGCCCTCAGGAGCACCGTGGGCAGCTCAGGGCAGTGCAGCCAGGAGATACAGGCCCCTCATAGAACGCGCGTTCAATTTGTGTTGTAAATAAACCACCTCAGCATATGATCGTAATACTCACTGAATTAATTGCTTCATTTCTGCAGCCTTGTAGTAAACAGTTTTTACTGCCTCTCAGATTGCAAAACGGTTATTTTATTAATGAGCTTGCACAGCATTCTTTATTCATGCTAACGAATATGAACTTTGTGTAAATAAAAATTAAGACAGATTGAATTTCCGGCTGTCTAACTCACAAGGGTAATAATTTTTGTTAGAAACTTTGACAGAAAGAAAGCTTATCCGGTAATAGATGTTTGTGCATTGATAGGTACAAGAGCAAACCCATTCAGAGAAAAACTGTGTTTGATCATTTTTTGGCTTTCTGAAATATATAAGGAAATGTTGTGGTTTATAAAAGAAGTCATAAGAAAAATAATCCCAAAATCTGTGGCAAGACAATGTAAAAATAAAATTTAAAATGGCTCCACTGTGCTGTATGATAAATATATCTTTTCTTCATTTGTAGCGCTTTCTTCCTTGCTCTTTTCTGGCATAAACTGTACAACCACCAGTGGCTGTACAACAATGTAATGCATAGAGATTAGTAAGAACTTATTCCCCAGATCAATATTGTACTGCACAGTACAATATTTGTGGTTTGCTGTTTTGTTTCTTTAACTTTATTTTGATTTAAGCAGTAGATTTAGTACAACATAAATCTGCTGAATGAAAGTAGTTCATTGGTAAATGAGATATGTTTCTCTAATTTTGTGTTAAGTTGCCTGAATACATATTCCATTAGCACCCCAGTGATGAGAGAAGTCTTCGCTGCTCAAATGCCATCTTGCCATTTCATTCTTAATTTCATACAGGCGCTTACAGATGTCTTAGTACCTTTCTGTAGACTCTGAAATTTTTTTTTCAACCCTTAACAAAGAGTTTCAGTTAGGTCTTCTTTTTTTCACATTTGGACTTGATGCCAAAGAACTGTTGCATGTTCTGACAACTTCTTTGAGAAATGGGATGGAAGAAACCATGTGCTTTTGGACAGTACAGAAGAGAGCTACTTTGCAAAGTAGTGGTTTGGATTTCTACTTTAATGACATCATTGACTTGTTAAGTTTTGCTTAATTCACTTCTTGCTTCTAGCAATCCCCTGCAGGTCAGTATTTAAAAACAATTTCTGTGTATTGCAATGCTTTAAAAAGTAAGTCCTATTTTTGAAAATCTAGGAGGATTTTGGGTCCTATACTACCAAATCAAATTTGTGTACATCTTGAAAATATCTTTGCATTTCTCTGGAAGATAATCTATTTTAATAAAAATGATTGGACACCTCTTCAGAAGAAGCCGACAGATTCTGTGAAGACTGTGCGTTTTTTGCCCATCAAATGTGTTAGGCTAACTAAAAATTCCATGGACAAGCACAAAAGATTTCTGGGAAGAAAACAAGCATTTCTGATAAGAGGCTTATGATTCATGTTTATTTTGATAGTGTTGCTTCTTTATGTAAATACACCTGAAAAAAAAACCCACCTCTTCTTGTCTCTATGAAGTAGAGAACTGATGACAGTCCAAGTATCATTATTATAACAACATAGCACCAGTAGCAATATTTCATTGTTTGAGAAATGAATGCAACTCATTTATTAGCATTCAAACACAGGACTCTAACTTGTCTGTTGTACATTGTCTGTTCTTGCCTCATTTAGCAATCAGCCTGTTCAAAATGCAGACTGGTTGTCCTCAATTTCCCAAGACTTTGAATAATACCCAGAAAAACCTATCCAGCGAAGTATTAAACACCCACTTAGCTTTAAAATAGGAGGGTAGGATCAGGCTAGGACCAGGTTCTGAGCAACCTGATTTAGCTGTGGATGTCCCTGTTCATTGCAGGGGAGTTCACAGAATTACAGAATCCTTAGAGTTTGAAGGGACCTCTGAGGACCAACTAGTCCAACTCCCCTGCAATGAACAGGGACATCCACAGCTAGATCAGGTGGCCCATGGCCTGATCCATCCTCACCTTGAAAGTCTCCAGGGACAGGGCATCCACCACTTCACTGGGCAACCTGTTCCAATGCCTCACCACCCTCACTGCAAAACATCTTTTCCTTATATCTAAGCTAAACCTACCCTCTTTGAGCTTGAGTTGATGACCTTTAAGGTTCCCTTCCAACTCAATGATTCTATGATTCTATGATAGTTTAAATCCTCCTGGGATAAAACATAAGACCAGCCATAACTATATGTGTTTTGCTAAATATTGGTATAAAAATCTCAGTGTAATCCTAGCTGACATATTTTGGGAAACTGTTGAATATATGATTTGTTTTCTTTGGGCCATGTCTAATTTTACCCATGTCAGCACTGCATTTTGATATCATGTCTGGCATGTTTCTTCAAAATCTCACTTATGCCAGTATGAAAATATTGTTCTAGGTTTCAGGGTCTGAATCACTTTTCCAAGAGCAGGTTCTGTGGATTCCTGGTGATCCATCAGATTTCAAAGCATGTCATGGAACTGAGTTCAGATTACTAAAAAGCACAACGAAACCAAACAAAAAGGCTTTTGTATATATTTCCACATAGAGCAAAGGAAGCAAGTCAAATCAGAAGATTCATAAAAGTGCACATTTGTAATGTAATTTTTACTGATTGAAACTGAAAGCTGTATTTCAATACTGCAGAAGTGAAATTGGGATTCAAATAATAACAATTATAATTACATAGTCATTGAATAAAAAAAAAAAAGCTGAGGAACACTGATCTAGAGGATGCAAAACAACCATTGGGAATACCACAAACACCTAAGATTCAAAATAGTTTTTTCTGAGTAATTTCTGAGGGGAAAGAAAAGGAATTCCAACAAGTTGGTTTTAATACTGACAAGTTGGTTCCAATACTGACAGCATTTGATTGTGCTGTTCTCATTTGAAATTGTTATTTGATATGTAAATTCTTTTTCAGATGGAGTTCCCAGATTACATAGCAACTATGTTACAGATATACTGTGTGTGTACATATACAAACCCAAAAATGTCTTGAAATAATTTATTGCTTTTATTTTTTACCAAATAAAATGTTTCTTTTAAAGCTCAGGTCATTCCTCTGCTCTTGTTTTCACTGGCTCATGTTGTTACTAACATTTTTCATTTCAAAATTTAGAGTATCTTTGAAAAAAACATTGACATCAGATATATTGAGCAGAATGTCATAAACGGAGGTCTCAAGGCTACATGTGGCAGCATCAGTGTTTGCAGAGCTTCTGTGCCTTGTACAGGACGTACAACTCACCTGACTAAAAGAGGAAGAACCAAAGCTGACATCACTTTAATGTAAAAATTCTGGGATAAAATACAAGTACCAATAAGCTAGATCAAGCATTAGACAGAGTAAGATCTACTGTGTTTGCATCCCATGTTTACTTGCAAACCTTTGTATTTATTTCCTTGCTCATGATGTCAGGTTCAGTAGTCTTTTCTGTTTCCTGCTTCCATCTCCACCTAATTTCCTGTTTCCTATTTACATGAAATATCTTTCAGAAATCTGTATTCTTCACTTCTTGCCTTGTAAAAACTATTGAAAATCACTCCCATCACATTGTTTAAAAGAATTAGCTTCCAGCAGCTTCTCTATGCATGAGTGCATGCTACTACTGAATGGCTAATGACAAATTGATTTTCTGTCATGAATATATGTTTGGTTCCTTTGGAAAACAAGTAGGAACCAGTAACCTTTCTGAACAGCTCACAGCCTGTATGTAGACTTAATGAAGGAAGGAAATGAAGAGTAAGAGAGGAACTGAAAGTGAAAAAATTAAGGTTACCTAAGAGTGAGGAGGTTACTCTGTAAGTATGTGCAATGGGTAGGGTTGTGTTGATGTTTAGGCAGGCACACATGAATGTACATGTATGCATAATACTGTGCCTCCAACTTATACAGAAACTTCTACTTACATAGAAATAAAACTAAATTTCATTTAACTGAGTTCAAGACATTTCTCTGGTCCCACCTACAATAATTCATTGTAATTCTCATCTCTTCTTTCCTTCGTGCTTTTCTTTCTTATGCCCAACCTTACCTTACCCAACCAGCAACACTCTCAGCTGCATTTCACTAGGGAAACATTGAAAAAACAAAACATTTAATTCTTGTGGGTATATTGCTTCAGTTATAAAAGAGATTAAACATTACTCTGTCTATAATGTGCAGTTTCAAGCCCATCAGCCATGGTCTTCACAATTGTTCTTTTTGACTTGTTCCTCCAAATAAAAATATCTCAGTGCTTTCCAAGGTGGGACAAACTGTCAGCTATTGCAGTTTGGTACAGCTTTGCTGAGGTCTATAAACAGACAAGTCAGTGAGGCAGCCTGTGGCTGGGGTCAGGGTACCCCAGTACCCTGACCACACACACACTAATAAGCAGCCAGAGAAGTGGAGTGAAAGTGTCATACCTCAAGATTCGTATCCTTTGTTCCTCCTCTTCTGAGCAACACAAGGATTTAGAGGAAAGTACATAAGGAACTTGAGGAAAAATGAACTAGATAGATTAGAAACCCGTCACTGGATTTTGTTCTCATACCTCACATAAAAAGGCTTTAGGAGGACAATATACGCCATTGGTCACCTAATACTTAAGTAAATAGTGGTTTTCTACTTATCTCACTGAAAGTCGCCCTAGGCTAAGATGGTCTGTGTACTGCAAATGTTTAGTAGAGAGGGCAGTTTTCTTGGGAAATGCTCATTTCAATCAAGCAGCTCACAGAGGAACCATTCTGCTGTTGCTCAGGGGACCATTCCATCATCCTCTGATGCTTTAAATGGTCAGGCTTTAAAATGCTTTTAAATGACAAGATCACAAATAATGGATTGAAAAGAGTGTCCTTCTCACTTTTTGGAAAAAGTAAGACACAAGAGAAGTGTACCTCCCTCTACAGATTTCAAGAACAGGTGTCCCATGAACTGGCTCTTTTAAACTAGACCTCCTATCGGATCTGTTGTACCCAGCATGCAGACTTAAAGTAATAAAATCACGCAAACAGTACAGTATTGAGCCTTTGAGAGATTATTAACAGACCAAATATTTTTCCTGGAGCATCTTGGTTCTTATTTTTCTTCTCCTATAGATGTGGCCAGAGAGCAAAAGATATTGAAAATGAGAATAAGCCAGAGGGCACCTCTGTGTCTCATACCCTACTCACAGTGCCTCTTCTGCTGGACCTGTGCACTGGAGATTGGAGGAGGTTGTGGGTTATTTATAAAGTTATAAGTTATTGTAAAAGTGTAAAGTTATTTGTAAAGTTATTTGTGTTATTTTGATGCTTCAGTCACTCACTGAAATTCCCAGGGGTGCACTTCAGAGAGAGCTGCTTTCTAGAGAATAAAGTAAATGTACTGAATTTTTGGTCACATGGGCAACTTGGAAAGATTATTTTAAAAAGGAAGTAAAAAATGCATTGGCTTCTTCAGATGGCAAGTCTTAGAAAGTTTGAGAAATAAATAAATTATGAACACACAAGTTTGAACAGGAAAAATGCATTTGTTTCCTTTTTGAAAATAATAATGCTCTTAATTTTTAATTCACCAAGATTGTTACTTAATAAATACTCTTACTTAATGCTTGTTATTACTTAATAATTTCTCTTCCTTTGAATTTTAAATAAGTCCATTCATTATGACTGCCTTGGGTTCCAAAATTACAGGAAACACAGAAGAGATGACCTTGCAAACTTAGGCTGCCTCAAGTTTCAGGAAGTATACCATGAAGCATATTTTAGTGCATTCTGCAGAAGTAATTAAAAACCTTTTTCCTCTTATTTGAGAAGCAGGAACCATTATGCCCTTAAACTATTTAGAAATTATTTTAATGTGAGAGAAAATAAGAAGCATTTATAGCATAATGCTTAAATACACCCCTATAAATCTCTTAATTAAATAAGAAAAAATCTGAGATAACAAAAGAGGTATTAGTCTCTACATCTGTACAAAGCAGTCAAAGTGTGCACTGACATATTTTAATCCTGTGTCAGCAGCAAACCAAATTTTCAGCAGTTTGAAGAGGCAAACAAAATAGTGTGACAACTAAAAAAATTGTAAAGCAGAGGCTAGCATTTTCCATAAAGCACTACAACCACCTGCTTCTTTAGAATTTAAACACAAATCTCAGAAAATTAGAAAAGACACAATCCTCTTCAATTTATATGACTGCAAGCTGAATTGTCCCATGCTGAGCACCACTGAAGTGAGACAGAGTCTGCCGGCACACTGCTCAGTGTGCCCATTGCACAGTGGATTGGCTGCCTCACCTAGTGTATCTAATGCTTCTCAAAATCTGGAAGGGCAGCTCATGTCCAAACACTATCTTTTTTTTTTTCTATCATCCTTATAATTGTGTTTATTAAGGTGTGGAGCTCAAATTGAGAGGCACATGACCTGCATCTTATTCTGGTTTGCTCTCCATCAAGTTAAACTGTTAGAAGACCTAGTTTGAAAATCTTTGCTCTTGATGTTGATGAATGTCCACACAGGACTTGGGGAGATTTCTGTCACTGGCAAGGAGGCAGTATGAGAAATTCCATTACCTTTAAATTTGCAGAAAAGGAGCCGGAGGAGTGGCTTCGTTGCCCTCTACATCTTCCCAAAGAAGGGAAATGGAGAGGGACATGTTCATATTTTCTCCATGGTACCTAGTGACAGGACACATGGGAGTGGCTCAAAGCTGCACTAGGGGAGGTTCAGACTGGATCTTAGGAAGAATTTCATGCCAGGATACTCAAAGAGCTGTCTGATGTCATTGTGAAATTGAAAACCACCTGAAAGACAACATAGTCATTGGCTGCAGGCAACACAGGTTCATGAGCGGAAAGTCATGTTTAGCGAATCTCCTTAATCTCCTTTTATGACAGTGTTACCCATCTATTTGACTAAGTGAAGGCAGGTGATGTAATCATGTTGGTTTTCAGCAGTGTTCAATACTGTTTCTCACAGTTTCCTTCTGGACAATACGTCCAGCATATGGCTAGACAAAAACATAGTGCAGTGAGTGAGCAACTGGCAATAAGTCAGACTCGATGTGTTATAGTAAATGGAGTTACATCAAGTTGGCAGTTAGTCATTAGCGGGGTCCTGTAGGGCTCCATTTTAGAGCCAATACTCTTTAATGTTTTCATCAGTTACTTGGATACAGGCCTTAAAATCATTCTGTCCAGACAACACTACATTGGAGGAGCTGTTGATTCCCTCAGTTGTAGAGAGGCCTTGCAGAGAGATCTAAACAAATTAGAGGGCTGGCAATCACCAATTGTATGATGGGTAATAAGAGCAAGTGCAGGATTCTGCACCTGGCATAGGGTACCCTGGTTCTCTGCACAGACGGGGACGAGAGTCCAGAGAGCAGCCCTGTGGAAAGGGATTTGGGGCTTCTAATTGATGGAAAGTTGAATGTTAGCCAGCAGTGTGCATGACAGTTCAAAGGGCCAACACACTCTGGGGTGCTCCAGGCCCAGCACTGGCACTGGGTGAAGCGAGGGGTTGTCCCACTCTGCTCTTCACTGTGCGGCCTCACCTTAAGCACTGCATGCAGGTTTGGGTGCCCCAATATACGAACATAAAACTAGTAAGGAGTGTCCAAAGGAGGGCTACAAATATGGTGAAGGATCTAGAGGGCAAGATGTGTCAGTAATGGCTGAGGTCCCTTGGTGTGTACAGCCCAGAGCAGAGGAGCTGAGGGGAGGCCTCATCGCAGCTGCAGCTGCTAACAGGGAGCAGGGGGGCAGCACTGAGTTCTGCTCTCTGGAGACAGCAACAGGGCCCAAATGAACGGCATGGAGCTGTGTCAGGGGAGGGGCAGGTGGGGGTTAAGGGAAGGTTCTTCACCAGAGGACAGCGGGCATGGATCGGGCAGTGGTCGCATCCCCAAGCTGCTGGAGTTCAAGGGGACTTTGGACAGTGCCAGGAGTTGGACCCAATTATCCTTGTGGATCACTTCCAACTCAGAGTATTCTATGATTCTTTACCAGGGTAGTAGTTAGATACAGGAACAGGCTTCCCAGAGAGGTGGTTGATGCCCCAGGCCTGTCTTTGTTTAAGACTGTTTAAAAGGCATTTAGGTAATGCTCTTAATGATATGTTAAACTTTCGGTCAGTCCCAAAGTAGCCTGACAGTTGCACTAGATGATATTGTAGGTGTCTTCCAACTGAAA